>NC_040084.1:25388866-25691896 GCF_003369695.1 Bos indicus x Bos taurus
AAATAAGCAAATATGTTCTTTTCTGAAAATATTAATAAAACCTCATCTATCACTTCATATACCAGGTACCTGAGATCTTTGCAGGATGCTGAATTAAGTGAACACAGCACAAGAAATAATGAAACCAATGAACTAGTCAGCTTTAAACTTTAGACAAGTCATTTCATTCCTTAGAATTAACTTCTCACATTTCTAAAATTAAGAAACGATTAATTTCTTAACAGAACAGAAGCCCAGTGTTAAGGGGTTCAGATACAAATGTACAGTTTTATTAGCCAAGAAACAAAATGCAAGACTAAAGTTAGCGCATGGTAGCTCCCAATGTGACATTTATAAAAAAACAAAAAAGCATAGCTTCCAACTGCTGAAAGACCATCCACCACTACAAAAACACAAACGAGATAAGACTGTTCTAAAATGCTCTTTGTATAACTATATACAGTAAATATAGAAATTAAAATAATTTTTAAGAAAGATTTCTATAGCAGATTGAATAGCCAAATCTTGAGCTTAATACTGCTTTTCAACTCTAAAGATTACATATCATGTCTTTCACTGTTGATGTACGTAGCTCTGTTTAAAATTAATAATTACTGAATAATAAAACCCAAACCACTAATGTTGAACGTAATCAGGGCTTTAACTATATGCATAGCTCTTATTTTGGTCTTAGTTTTGTAAGACAATCACAAGAGCCAACATATATTAAAGCTAACAGGCAGTAAATAGATGAATCACTGAGCTAAGTTGTTAAAAATTATCTAGGTTTGTGGCCTGGCAAAAGAGCTAATGAACAGCTGACACACAGACCCTGAGCTAAGAGTGATAAACACTAGGGCAAGCTTTTGCACTTACAGGTCAGACAGTAAATATTTTAGCCTTATGGACCACGTGTGCTTCTGACACATATTCTTTTTCGTTGCCTTTTTCCTTTCTAACAGCCCTTTAAAAAGGTAAAAACCAGCCTTAACTCAACTGCTTTACAAAAAAAAAAAAGGCTAAAGACCATATCAGGCTCATAGGCTGTAATTTGCCAACCCCTGATGTAAAATAAAAAGTTCAAAGCAATTCAATCAATAAGAGAAAGGGGTCTGTTTTATACAACATGTTGGTAAATAAAGGCTATTGTTCACATGTACACATTAAACACGAAGATACTCACTCTGAATATGATTAGAGACAGAAAAAAAGCATGTTAGATACACAAACACCATAATAAAAATGAAATTAAAAGTAAAATTATTATTATTACATACTCTGGTGTGTATACTGGTAACCAATAGACGAGCCTTCCACCTAATACAAGGGTCTCTGCTGAGAAGTTTAACAGGTCAAAAAACATATCACTCAGATGATAACTCAAGGAAACAGGAACGTGGCTTTCTGGACTAGACAAAACAAAATTTCAGAATCAGTGAAAAACTTAAAAACCACTGAAAACTAACACTATTAAACTCAGTTAATTAAAAAGAAGCAATATGCTTCTTCCCAAGGTAGTAATATATCATATTTAATATTCACTTACCATTTTTCTATTCCCTTTGGTATTTCCTTCTGTGAACCTGTTCTTCTTGTAGATTCTCTAATACCATATGGAGCTAGAGAGAAAGCACAGGGAATAAGGACAGTCAAAAGTCACCCCATCACCACTGCCAAGCAGATGGACACCACGTGCCTCCAGATGTGACATCCTGAGGACACAGCACCTGTGCAATATTCCAGCTAAGAATGCAAACGAGAGGGACATTCTCGTTAACACTGGGAGGGCAGGCAGGCAGGTGACTGTGTTCTTCAAAATGTCAATGTCATGAAAGACAGAGGAAGGTTGTGGAAATGCTACAAATTAAAGGAGGGCTTAAAGATATGATTACTAAAAGCAATGCCTGACATTAGACTGGATACTGTACTTCAGGGAAAAATATGCTATAAAGGAGTATTACTGGGTCAACCGACAAAACTGGATGAGAAACTACAGATTAAAGTACTGCACGGACTCACTGAAATTGATAACTGTACTCTGGCTATCTAGGGCTTCCCAGGCTCAGTGGTAAAGAATCTGCCTGCCAATGCAGGAGCACAGGTTTGATCTGTGGGTTGAGAAGGTCCTCTAGAGGAGGAAATGGCAAACTGCGCCAGTTATTCTCACTAGGATAATCCCATGGACAGAGAAGCATGGCGGGCTGCAGCTCATGGCATTGCAAAGGGTTGGACAGGACTGAGCACGCATGCTCTCTGACTATCTGAGAGCCTATCCCTATTCTTAGGAAATACACACTGGAGTGTAGGAAGGTAAAGGGCCAAGATGGACACAACTTACTCTCAACTGATCAGGAACAAAATTACATATTTTTATAAATACATATAGAGTGAGAGCAAGTAATACAGTAGGTTATAAATAAAAAGCCACCCAATTTCCATAAGTATATTCATAGTGACATTGTAAAGTGAAACTTTACAACGTATCCAACTCTTTGAGACCTCATGGACTGTAGTCCATGGAGTTCTCCAGGCCAGAATACTGGAGGGGGTAGCTTTTCCCTTGTCCAGGGGATCTTCCCAACCCAGGGATCAAACCCAGGTCTCCTGCATTGTGGGTGGATTCTTTACCAGCTGAGCCATAAGGGAAGCCCAAGAATACTGGACTGAGTAGACTGTTCCTTCTCCAGTGGATCTTCCCAACCCAGAAATCAAACCGGGGTCTCCTGCATTGCAGGTGATTCTTAACCAACTGAACTATCATTGTAATGCCTTAATAATTTTCCTTTTGTTATATATGAAACCACCTAAGTTACCAAAGAACTGAAGAGGTCTGAGATGGAAGGGCTGAGATACAGCTTTCCATTATGTACAGTCAAAGACTACAGAAAAGGCAGATCTATTCTTAGACAGGATGCCTGAAAAGCCCAAGAGCTAAGGAGGCAAGTGAAAACAAGTTCCTGTGCACATTCCTGAAGCTCAGTGGGTTCACAATCCCAGTGGTTCACAGAACTCCAAATTTTTTATAACTCTAGGAAGAAGATGCCAGTTATAATGGGCATAAAAACAACAACAAACACAAAAAGTTAGACACAGAGAATCTGAGATACCTGAAACTCTCTTTTTCAAAATCTGATCTCATAATTGCAAATGACATTTTGGCTCTAGTTGGTATGCTAATAACCAACTACAGGTAAACATAAAACAAATATACAAACAAATTTATGTCTTGAAAATAAGCTGAAGAGAAAAAAGGGGTGACAAGTTAATATACATAGTTTAGAAAAACAAAACCATGAAGTTAAATTGATGTCCTGCCCTACATTCATAACTTCTTCCTTCTCACTATGTAAAGAAGTCAGGAGTGGGGGTAACGTTAGTACAAGTTGGTTCTTTTTTGTTGTACTGATATATTTTGTACATGAAATATAAATGACCTTAGGAACTCAATCCTACTCCTGCTGCTGCTTCTAAGTCACTTCAGTCATGTCTGACTCTGTGTGACCCCATAGACGGCAGCCCACCAGGCTCCCTCGTCCCTGGGATTCTCCAGGCAAGAACACTGGAGTGGGTTGCCATTTCCTTCTCCAATGCTTGAAAGTGAAAAGTGAAAGTGAAGTCGCTCAGTTGTGCCCGACTCTTCGCGACCCCATGGACTGCAGCCCACCAGGCTCCTCCGTCCATGGGATTTTCCAGGCAAGAGTACTGGAGTGGGGTGCCATTGCCTTCTCCAATCCTATTCCTACTTTTGTATAAAAACATACTTACGATCAGTGATGATTGCATCAAAATACGTGCCCTTCCTCCAGGAAGGTTTAGATGCGTCTGAGACCAGGACATCAAGGTAATACTTCTCTAAACCATACTGACGAAGATTTGCCCTAATGTTTTCATCCGGTCCTCTCCATTTCTGGTTTTTCCTACTAGCCTTTCCTAAAGGGAAAGAAAAATGAAGACAGAACTAACAAACAACATTCTTAACTCTTGTCATTTAGCTAAAAGCAATATTTAGCTCATCCAAACCTAACTCAAATAGAACCTGCTTTTGTTTATAGAAGTTTAATTTCATTTATACAAATGAACAATTATTTTTATTTTAACTTATTATAAAAACATATTCTGAACAGCAAATTGTAGTGCTGTCTAATTATCCTTTCATGTAAAATGGTCTTAAAACACTCATTCAATAATTAATGCATTCAAAGCACACTAATAAAGATACAGGGCTGGTTTGGCAGAAACCAACACAATACTGTAAAGCAACTATCCTTCAATTTAAAATAAATAAATGACAAAAATAGATATAGGGCTGAACAGAACATGGTCCTTTTCTTCTAGCAATGAAGAAATACTGATGAATGAGATAAACGGAGCAGAAATGAAGAAAGCTAACTTTGGAAATGCAGAAGCAGTGACCATAGACAGAGAAAGTAAAAGGGAGACACGAGATATGAAAAGTTAAAGTGGGGGCTCAAGGGAAGTTCAAAAGTTTTAGTTTAGGAGACATGAGTAGATGATGACATCGTCAATTAAGATCTGAGAAACCAAGAAGAAAAACAAGCCTAGGAAAAAAGATGAAATTCATTTGCAATACATCAATCTCGATATACCTTGAGGTATCTATAGAGGATTCAGAAAGAGATATTCAGCAGGGAGTTAGAGGCCAGAATATATATACACACTGGGAGATATCAGTAAATGAACTTAAGCTAAATGTATAAGAATGAGTGATATTTTTTATTAACGTAAGTGGCAATTGTATGTTTGTTCTATAATTTCTCTATTTTTATAAACTCCTCTGTATTATGATCTACTTCACAATAAAAACGAAACCTAAAAATTAAAAGATGAATGACATGACTCTGCAGAGTATGTAATGTGATAGAAGGGGCTAACAAAGATGCCTGGAGAAAAGCAACATGTAAACAGACCCTGAAGAAAACCACAGGGCCTTCAGGAAACTGAGAAAGAGACAAAGAAATCAAAGTACCACCAGATGAAGTCACTGTCTAGGAAACCAAGGGAGGCGTTATGAAGGTCAACACTGCCAAGTACTGTAGACCTGTGGCCTGAGTTTTCAGTAAGCATGGAAGCTGGAAAAGAACAGGCAGAAGACAGTTAAGAGATGAAAAAGAGGAAATAGCAAGTAAATACTAGTCTTTTTAAGTAGCATTTTGGCAAACAGAAGAGGAAAACAAAGTAGTAGCTAGGAGGAGGGCCTCTATAGGGTTGATAGAAAAAGTTTTGCATTTTTAAAATAGAAGAAATTTGGAAGTATTTGAGAGTATAGTAAGAGATGGGAAGCATAGGAAACAGAGGGCAAATCTAACAGCACCTTGGATAAGCTCTGAGGAAATTCTACCTCAATCAGAATTCTACTCAAGCAGACTGAGAGGTTAGCATATAACTTTTACATGTAACTCTAATAAATAAAAATTAAAATGAAGCACACAGGACAATACCCTTAAAGCAAACAGACTGTTTCTACTAAAAGCAAACAGGAATAATTCTTCTTAGCACTCTGTCTATGCTAAAATACTGCAAACAAAGACTATCTTTTTCTGGTTAGCCCATTTAGGTGAACTTTATAAAATGTTATTCATTCTCCTTATAGTACTAAATTCCTTAAAGTCAAGGTAGAAAAAAAAGCAGTTCATCAAATACAATATATCAAATTACTTCAAGAAAAGAAAGTCTAATAAATTCTCACCTATATAGTCATTTACACTGGGTGAGAAAAATAAAAAGCATGTTTTACAGGCTGATTCTAGCTACAACGATGAAACAATAACATAAATACAATTTCAAAATCAAAGAAACTTTACATTTTTAACACTATTCAGCTATAAATAAATATTTTTAGATTGATTCAATTTCATGCAATCACATTTCATTAGCGTAGCTTCTAGATTTTAAAAGTGTTTTCCAGAACTGCCTCAAAACCAAGCCGATGCTTATTTCAAGTTACTCTCAGTCTAATGCAGAATCTGTAGAGTTACTGTCACCTTAACTGCTTTGAAGATGTTTTGGTTAATTATGAAATCAAAAACATATATGGTACTCAAGGACTAGAGTAATTAATCAAGTATACACATAACAAATGACTGCTAAACAAAAGAATGGTGATAATTTTTAAATTATTTTAAATTATAGAAACTATGTTTTACTAGGTGAATACACTAATTACAAAAGGCTTAGTTCATCCCTCTCCTACTTCTTTCCCAGCCATAAAGTTTTACAACTTTATTGACTGCCTACTTTTTAAAAATCTAAGACCAAAAATAGCTCTGAGAGAAGGGCTTTTTGTTATTCATCTTTGGTTCCCCTGGGAGATCATTTTGCTCACTGGATAACTTCATGAAAAGCAGATACCCAATGAAAAGTCTTATTGTTGTAAAAATAACTAAAACTATATCACAGTGCTATATTTTAACATTAAAAGCAGCTGCATAATGCCATACATAACTATTTAAGTATTTTAAAGGTACATTTGGTACAAGAGCAAAGACTCATTTGCTCACTTGTTATAGAGGAAAGACTGTAACACTGTCTAGAACCACTACTCACCCAAGCCATGAACAGTATTGTAGTCTATATCTGTCCCATATACGTATGCACCAAAATGAGCAGAAGCTATCAGAAGGCCACCTGAAAAAAATCACACAGTTGTGATTTGTTAACCAGAAAGTTCCAGACTGTTATTTCTTCCTCTATTTAATCTGATCCAGATTCTTACAGACTACCTGTAGGCAGACAGGTACCTGGAATGACCTGGAATGTACCCTGGAATGACCTTGGTTCTGGCCATATTTAACAGGCTTCAGGATGAAAAAACAAACTCCTAACCTGTGCTCAGCACCCTGGTTCAAAAGCAAGGAATTAATATATGTCCTGGCATTACTACTTAAAAATTCCTAGCACTACTTTGGGAAAATTATCCATTTTTTGGGTGAAAATAAGGTGTTTAGACATTTTCCTTTTATTTTTGAGAAGTCTATATACAAGCATCTTGCTCCCTTCTTACAAATAAACATATAAGGCTGTTACACAAAGAGCTGGCAATAAGTAAGTTCTAACAATTGAACTTAATTCTCACTGAAGTCAGAGTTTCAGATAACTTAAAGAGGGCATAATTAATATATAAGAGATTAATTCTTACAAAAATTAAAATATGAGGACAAGTAACAGTTACTCCTATAATCAGTGAGGTAGTTATCTCATTTTAAACTGTAAATATCTATGGTAGGGCAATTATGTCTGAATAAAGCTGTTATTAAAAAAAAACTGTAAATACAAATTTCTGAATAACTATTATCAGACATAAACAAAAACAGTTAATACAACAAATCTTTTTACCTAGTGTTATAAACAAAGAAAACACAAATGTCCTAATACAATCTGAGGGGACTAAGTAACTTGGTAGGTATGACCAGTTTAATATGAAAAAGAATCCTAATAGAAATTAAAAATGAAACCCTTAATGAAAAATGAAATATTTTAAAATTGTTTAAGAACAAAAATTCATAAAGTTAATAGCTGTTCTTTTCAGTGAACTTCACTTTATAAAATACCCAAACTAAAAATGTTCTTAGTGACTGGGTAAATCCTAATAGCTTTACTGCAGAAAGATCTGCCAGTCAATATGAAATCAGAAATATACAGAAACATATACTTAGACGATGCACAAACTTAGATACGGGGAAATAACTAGGGCTCTTTCCATTCTATCCTTTTGAAATGTAATCTCTAAAATTAAGATGGGTAGTGCCTCCAGAGGGTCAAGATCCATAAATCTTGTTTTGAGATTTATAGATAGATATAGATCTATATATCTATATAGATATAGATCTATAAATCTATAAATCGTGTTCCTTCCATAGTCATTTAAAACATAGTTTGGTAACATGTACTTAAAAATACTTTGCTCAATGAAAAACAACTGACTACTTCCTAGTGGAGCCACGAGTAAGAGAGATGGAAGACTAATAGCATAGCAGAAATCAAAAACTAGGTTCCCCCATACAAACTACAAAAAGCATTTGTTTGAGGAGGTAAAGTAAGACCTCCTAATTCTTAGCCTATAAATGGAACAGTCAAAATTTAGGAAAGATACTGTATGTAATGACTTGAAATAATCATAAAAAAAATCACTTCATCCAAATTATGAAGCATTACTGCAATTCTGCCAATTAAGGCAGATACTCACCTAGAAGAACTAGTTGTCAAGGGGAACAGAAAAGCTTTCCTGTGCTTCCTTAAACAGAACCTTATCCATTTGGTTAGAGTGAGCTTTGAGAAGACCCAATTTAGAGTACATTGCTGAAAGGAGATGAATAATCTGTTAGACTACATCTGTTAGTTAACTTTGTACTCTTTAAAGGTTTTCAAGTTTTAAATAAAATCACTATAAATTAGCTTCTCTGGTCACTGGGTTATCATTGTTAATCATCTCATTTTATTTCTAAATTGAAGCAGTTTTGCATTTAGTTATATATCTCAGATGGAGTTTTCTTGGAAGCTTTTTGGTGGAAGAAGGGGTAATAAAAAAGGAGGGGTGAAGTGTTGAGGGGGCAGATAATGCAATTCACCCAATTTCTCATTATGCTATCAAGTGTAAAAGTACCACAGTGTGATCCACACTAGTAAACCAGTGTTTTAATTTCTTATTACTTAAACAGTAACCAGTTTAAGGTTTGGGCAATAACTTGGTAGGCAAACGGACACAATAACTGAACTTTATAATGGAGAAACTAATTTATGATTTCCATCTATAGAGATTTAAGCAGAAAGCTATACAAAATGTGAAAGTCAGAACTGGGCTTTAGTTTTGCTGAAAGAAAAGGAGGAAAAATTGTGATACTACTTTACCTATGTTACCCTAAAAGAAGAAAACAAAATACACAGAACTCTAATAAACTGGCAGCTTATGCAGGATACTGCCAGAAAACAGAAAGTCTACCAAACTATGAGACTCAGGAAAATGGGACTACAGAGTGGTGAATAAAACGGAAGCAGAAATTATTAGAAAGACCTATAGAGATCCATTATCTCTCTCCTAACTTCCTCTCCTCCTCTTCATAGTCTCTTTTCAGAGCTAGGACAGTGGGTATCTCAACACCTTGCTCTATCATTTTGCAAAGATAAAATTTCACTCTTTTCCTTACACCTATGGGCCATTTGAAGGTAGAAGAAGCCAAGGAATACACAACCAGTCTCCTGGGTATATTCTCCACTAAAGGAGTTGATTCATTTGAGAAAGGAGAAAGGGAAAAGGAATCTGAGCTATGGCTGCAGAGCTATGTCACTGCATCTGCAGACACTGGCAGACAATTCATGCCAATTATTTTCATTATAAACAAAGAAACAGAAGTTTATAATTTTAACCCTCAATTACTTTTCCCACTGCCATAATTTGCAAATAACTGCAAATTATGAATATCTTGGAAATCAGCCAAAGAAGGAACTAGAAAATGAATTCATGGCCAAATTGTTCATGCTAACAATTCAATATTGGCTATATCTAACATCTTTCACCAAAAAGGATCTCAGTGCTTAACAAAATAATTTAAAAATGATAAACAGTACAGTTCACTGTCTACCATGCATCACACAATTTCCTAATGAATTCATATACATATATTACCTCATTTACCCTCACAATATATTACTTATTACAGTTTTACAAATGATGAAATGGAGGCCCAAACAAGTTAAGAATTTTGCTCAAAGTCACATAGTAACTGGTAAGAGTAAGGATTTAAAACTCACTCTCTTTGCTGTTACAGTGGTCTATAATCAGACAACCTCCTCTAGATCAGCAGCAACTGAAGTAAATATTTATTAGGCTACTACTTAAATACACAAAAGTAAAAATTTGTTATTAAACGGATTAAGTAAGACTATACACTCAGTTAAGAGTTGTGTATCATTCACAAGTCTTATATCACATCACAGGTCTGCCTGTGACATTATAGGTATTCAACTGATGCATCCTCATCACTCCTTTAGTGATGTTCATATTAGAATAGCAGTATTTTCTAATTACTGAGAGCTGATCCAGGATATGTATCTTCTCCCTTAGAAAAATGGAGATGCAAAACTTAAAAAAAAAAAAAAAAAACTTACTACAATGAGAATCAATGTATTTGCTAAAACAGAAATGAAAAGTGTACTTCTGCAGCTTATAATGTCATTCTAGACAAGACAGCAGACTGTCCAAAAGAAAAAGGTATTTAGGTAGCAAAAGATTATATCTCTCCTTTCAACTTCCCAGAAGTTCTCTAACCTACTCTATAACCTTGAGAATATCAAAAGTCATAAGTAGTCTGTGGGTAAAGCACTTAGGAAACTAATAAATATCAATTTTATACTTTTAAAACAGAAAAGGGATTGCAGACACTTACATTTATAAACAAACAAAAACTAAAAAGGAAAAAGGACAAAAATAACCAATAGTGTGTGAAAAACTATGACCATGGAGGAAAGCACAGGGCTGCTTATTTCTCCAATCCTTCAGAAGGTACTACCCATCAGAGAGAAAAGGCCCAAGCAAGAGGACAAACTGCTTAAAAACTGTTGCCTGTTCACAATTACTGGCCATTATCAGTTCTAAAGGTGGAGCCAGTGGTGAAAAATCCACCTGCCAATGCAGGAGATGTGAGTTTGACCCCTGGGTGGGGAAGATTCCCTGGAGAAGGAAATTGCAACCCACTCCAGTATTCTTGCCTGGAAAATTCCATGGACAGAGGAGCCTGGTGGGCTACAGTCCATGGGGTTGCGAAGAGTAGGACCAACTGAGCACCAGTTTTAAAACAAAAGCACTAACAGCTAAAGTCTTAAAGCTATGCTTAAACAACAAGCACAAATTATGAAATGTATTTTAGCAACGTCTTTGCAAAGATCTTCCTCCTGCAATTTTTCATTAACTGTCCTGCATAGTGCAATTAATTTCTCCGTTAATTGTCCTTATGTTGTTATCAATCAGTCGCCAAATCGTATTTGACTCTTCGAAAACCCATAGACTGCAACACACCAGGCTTCCCTGTTCCCTGTCCCTCACCATTTCCCTGAGTTTGCCCAAGTTCATGTCCATTGAATCGGTGATGCCATCCCATCATCTTATCCTCTGTAACTGTCCTATACAAACACTTAAATGACCAAGATATGCCCCTCACTCTAAAGAGCTGCCCTAAAGCACATTAGGGGCAGATCTCTCACCTCTTCCCAGACTAAAGGTAGTCAACATCTTGACTGCTATGGAAGTTAGCATTTCATAACATGCCCAGCCTCATCCATGTCAAGGGAAGAAAATTTTACCCATACCAGTAACTATTTTTAATCTTTATGATCTTGCCTATGTGTATGTGTGTGTGTGTGTGTGCATATTAAACACGTACATGTATGTATCTCATAAAAAATCACTCCCCAGAAAAAGGTTTTAGAAATCCAAGAACAAGATAATTAATAGAGTGTTGGGGGCCAGAGTGAGGTACTCCGCCCGTGACAAAGGTCATGAGGAAGGAGGCTCGACATACGCAAAGGCGGGATCGAGCCTCAGGAGTCCCCCTGGAACTCCTCGAGCATCTACCCCCATAACCAGAGCCTGCCTACTTTACTACTTTGTGCTCTCACCTACACCTCTGACTTTACAGGGGGCTGTCCCCCACCACCTCTTTTGGAGAAGGAGTTAACCTAGAGCTCCAGTTAATAATAATTCCTGGGCGTGATAAGAATGTTTTAACCTACAAACTCCTCTGAAGGTTCTCTAGCCTGCCTGACAGGCTCGTCCGGCCACATGTGATTGCTCACAGCCTCCCAACCGTGACAGGCACGAGATGCTTTAAACCCTCTAAAAACAGGTTCTTTAGAGAAGTTAGAAAACTATAAGTATAGTGGGCTGATTAGAAATTGTGTTGGTGAAGGGTTTTTCATTTGTTGAGCCAATGTTTGTTGCTACATCTCCACATCCCCTGCCCTTACACACATTAATGAATATATAGAAGAAATAAGTATTAACCTTTGATATTAATCACGTTAGACCTTAGGCTAAGTAAATTCTTTCCTTAACTAAAACCCACTACACCCTCACCCTGTAGGAATGTAACTTTATTTGGGTGGCGTCTGTTTTGAGAATAATCAGCCCTGGAGAAATAAGTGTCCTGATTGACTGACCGCTGTCACAAGGAGAGGGTCGTAAATTGTCAGCAGGCCCCCCTGGCCAGAAGATGATGTAACACCCCTAAGACCTCTGTATACATTTGTGTGAAGCACCTGACTTTAATAAAAGTCAGGACTGCTGTCCCCACGTGACTTTTGTATAACATCTCAGTGTATAAAAACAGACTCTGGAAAATAAAGAATTGGGATCAGTTTCTCGAAATACTGGTCTCCCCATGTCGCTCTCTCTTTCACTCTGGCTGAGTCTCCATCCGGAGCGCGGAACCCACCATGCTTACTAATTATGCCTGGGCTTCTAAGATCCGACCGGGGAGGCCTCAGTGTCTCCTCTCCTTCGGGAGAACGGAAGGACGCCTGCGGCCTACGTGAGTGGTGCAAACTTCTTGTCTTGAAGTTTTATTGGTCTCCTGCGTAAACCAAGCTACTCAGCCTCTTTTCTCCACTGAATTTTCCTACTGAGCTATCCTCATTCTATTACTCTTTATATCCTTAATTAACATTTAATTAAGCAATTGTTTCCTGATCTTCGCCTACGCCGTCTCTCCTTCGAATACCCTGGATCAGCCGGGGCAGGACCCCAGCAATAGAGGGTTAGCATTTGGAAAAAGACAAATTAGATTTATTCCTCACAGCACACAAAAAATAAACTCCAAATGCATCAGAGATCTAAAAGGAAAAAATCAAAACTACTGAAGAAACCATAGCTGAATTCCTCTATAACTTGGACGTAGGGAAAGCTATTGCCTGGTTAAAAAAAAAAAAAAAAAGTTACACACAAAATCAAAAGAAAAATGGCAAACTGAGAGAAAATATTTTATATATTTATATACATTAAAACAGGAAAAAAAGAGGGGGACTAAAATACAAAGTATTTTTAAAAATAAGGGGGGAAACCAAAATATCTACAGAAAAATAGGGAAATGACTTTAAGAAAATTCCAAAAAAGTTACACTGCTAGGCCTTAAAATAGAAAGTTATTAGACTTCACTCATAAGAAAAATACAAATTAAGATTACACTGAGATAACATTTTCACCCAATGGACTGGCAAATTTCAACAGCCTGATAATACACTCTGCTGGTGAGGCTGTGGGGGAACAGGGACTCCTATATATTGCTGGCAAGAAAGCAAAATGGCATAATGGAGAGTAACTTCGCCACATTTAACAAAATTATGTAAACTCTTCAACCTAATTTCCTAATTCTAGGAATTTACCCTAGAGCTGTGTTTCCAACACTATAAAAGTATATATATAAAGATTATTCATTGCAAGCACTATTTATAACTGTGAATATGGGAAACTACCTATACCCAAGCTTAGGAGACTATCTGAATACATTACAGTACATAAGAATCTGCTTGCAATGCAGGAGACTGGGTTTGACCCCTAGGTTGGGAAGATCCCCTGGAGAAGGGAACGGCTACCCAGTATTCTGGCCTGGAGAATTCTATGGACTATATAGTCCATGGGGTCACAAAGAGTCAGGTACAACTGACTCTTTCATTTCATTTCAAACCCATGGAGTATGCTGTAAAATAGATGAAAACAATCTCTATGAACTAAAGAAAGTGATTTCTAGGAAATATTGTTAAGTGAAAAAAGGTTAGAGTGGAATCTGTAGTATATGTGAGAACTCACAAGTTCTAAACTATGCATATACGTTTAGTTATGTGTACATACAGTACATATGCATGAATATGTATATTTGCATATACATTTATATACAGATTATATATACATACACACACACACACACACACACACACATGCATTTCCAAGTTGTCTGCTGAAAGGGTGTAGAAGCAAAAATACCTAGCACCTAGATCTTGGTTTCTAATATTAATACCATTCCCCACTAAAAGAAATAAGAATTTCTAAGAGACATGACTGATTCCAGGGTCTGAATGAGCCAGAAAGAAGAGGGAGGTGTTAAAAAAAAAAAAGACTACAGGAACATATCACAAGACAGATCCAGTATGAAAGGGCCTGCACAAGACAAATCTGGGACAATTTGAGCAATAAAATAATTAAGAAAAAAATGAATTAAGACCACTTGGGGAAAGGAGGGGAAATCCACTAATTCTTATAAACAATAGATAAATGAATACAAAGGAAAAGAAACAGCTTTTGCTTATAATAAGAAAGGTGTCCACTGGAGGGAGTGCTGAAGACAGAAAATCATCCCTTTGTAGCCAAAGTCAAGACAGGTGTAGGCAAGAACCGACAATCAGTGCTAAACCTGACAACCACAGGGTGGGGGTGATTCAGATGTAGGATCTTGGTGTGTCACCATACACACTGCCTATTAAATGCATGGAAAAAAAATAGTAATCACACAGTGGGGGGAAAAAAAAATCAAACACCATCTTAATCAGTTGATCAAAATTAACATTACCAATGGGGAGAGATGGGTACTATGTGGATGCCCTAAGAAGGACACAAAATCATTGATGCAGTGGTCCAGCCAGGAAAGTAAGACCCCTTAATCTAACCATAAGGAAACATCAAATTAGCCAAAATAAGGAATATTCTGGATAAAAAATAAAGAGAGGAGGGATAATATTCCAAGTTTCCTAAAAGAAAAAGACAGACTTTGGATATATTCCATATCAAGGGATCAAAGAAATGCTGACAACAAAATACAACACCTGATGCTAGAATGAAAAAGAAAAAAGATGGTATAAAAAACATTCGTGAGTCAACCAACAACAATGGAATACCAACTCTAAAGTACTATCTGAATAGTATGTTTACTAACAGTGAAAACTATACTGTGGTGATGTAAGAGAATATACTTATCATCAAGAAATACATATTAAAGTGTTTGAGAGGTAAAGGGATATAATGGATGCAACTTACTTTCAAATGGTACAGAAAGAAAAATACTGTGTATATAAAACATAATGAGAAAGTGATAAAGCAAATAATGCCAAATTTTAACAACAGTCCACTCTGGGTCAGGGATATGTAGGATTTCTTTCTCTTATTTTTATAATTGTAACATTTCCATAAGTTTTATTTCCTGTCAAGTTCAAAAAGTTGGGGAGGCACTTAGGATGATTAGGATAGGAAAAAAAGGAATGGGTAATATGTCAGGGGTAGGATATACAGAGACAATGGAGGAATGGAGCAGAGAGACGCACCAAGATTGATTTAACAACTCAGGAAATTATTCCACCATTTAGAAATCTCTTGACCTTGATTCTATTTGCTCCTAATGTGCTGTATTCCTCACGTTAGTTTATGGTACAGTAGCTGGCTGTGGCACCCTACTCCAGCACTCTTGCCTGGAAAATCCCATGGATGGAGGAGCCTGGTGGGCTGCAGTCCATGGGGTCTCTAAGAGTCGGACACGACTGAGCGACTTCCCTTTCACTTTTCACTCTCATGCATTGGAGAAGGAAATGGCAGCCCACTCCAGTGTTCTTGCCTGGAGAATCCCAGGGACGGGGGAGCCTGGTGGGCTGCCGTCTATGGGATCCCACAGAGTTGGACACGACTGAAGCGACTTAGCAACAGCAGCTGGCTGGCAAATCCTAATGCTGAGAGAGGCAGTGCTATGACAGTAACAGGCACTGAGCCCTGGAGTTAGTCTGCTTGAGTGTGAAACCCATGAGACGTCTACCATGCATAAGTTTGCGCAAGTCCCTTAATCTCTGTGCCATAATCTCAGGAAGATTTTGTAAAGTATCTCAGTCTCAGTAGCTGTAGAGAGTTAAATCAGACAGTAACCTTGGAATGCACAGCTAGTACGTGACATGTTTTCTATTCAACAAATGGGAGCTCCTGCATCATCACTGCTTACGGAGTTTCAGAGGAGTTTCTGACAGGGAAAGACCACTACAGTGAGAAATTCCAACTGCACATAATTTATTCTTACAGTCTGAACATAGTGAATTTAGGCGAACCTAATTGTGAATACTCCATATGCATAGGCAAGATGGAAGAAAAATGGTTGAAGGAAAATGTCTTCACTCAGGTGAAATAACCTTGGGCTTTCACACAAAGTTAACTACGAGGACATCCAATCAAGGGCGTACAAAACCCAGGTAACGGCCTCAGCAGTCATGCTCTAGGCCACTGATCCTTAGTCACTTTTCTTATTTTCAAACTTCACACATGAACCTCCACAACCCAAAGATAAGGCACATTAATCATTTTTTATGTAAGTATGTAACTGCCAATTTTAAAAGATGAATACTTTTAAAATTGTGTCACTCAAGTCTTTCTTCCTCAAGTGTTTTCCCGTTTTTTTAATTCAAGTACAGTAAGAAATTTCCTATATAAAGAAACTGTAAAGCTTTACAACATTTCTATAATGAATGGTATGATCCCCTGAGTCATTACTTATGGGGAAAAAACCCACAAAATTCTTAAAAACATAATAAAAATAAAAACAGAGCCCACAAAATTTCTTTCAGCGTTATCTCTGGAAGTAGCAAAAATGTCAAATACTAACTATTATACAAATATGTGGTTGTCTCTTATTTAGTGATAAATAAAAAATTATTCTACTTAATCTTTTAGCAAAAATAATACTATGACCTTGATTAATATAAACAAGTAACATTTCTACATTAGTTTAAAACAATTAAATAAAAATACCTGTTCCAACAAATGGATCAAATACAATATCATTTTTTTTCACTTTTCCATGGTTGGCCATGATGAATGATAAACCAGCATCCATGCTTGTATTTCCAATAAAGTGTCTCTTTTTGACACTGTATGACTCAATAAGCTCTCTCTGCCCATCTGCAATCTAGATCAGAGATATTTTTCAATAAGTATAAATCTACAAAACGGATTTAAAATAATTATTCACATTAAATCCACAGTATCTTGATGACAATAACTTCTTTCCACTTAATCACTGCTTCATATAAAAATGTGACTGAGGCAGTTACCGACATACACTTGTTATTTCTTAGTGTGTTCCCATTTACTTCTGCTTTTCAAAGCACATATGAATTGAATTTGAATGCAACTATTCCAGGAGCTGGTAGGGAGCTCTAACCACCTCTTTTATTCTCCTAAATAGCAATATCTTGTAGCATAAGCCACAGATTCCACTTGCCCTCTCAGTGCCTCAGGGAAGTGGGCAGAACTGCTTTGCAGTAATTTCCTTTAAGAATGGAAACCTCAATCACAGAGCTTCACAAATGAGGTTCCTGCTGTCACAGCACTCTGCCTTTTCTCTACTTTTATTTAAAAAGCAGTTCACGCTTTCCAGCAAGTTTTGGGTTAAGGTTTCCAGGTAGGCAACCTCCTACCTAGGCCCCACACCTTATAACACCTTATAATAATCCTCTTGCATTTCATCAGAATCTCGGGGGGGGAAAAAAAAAACACACAACCACATATTTTCCACTGATTTTACTTCACACAGTAGTTCTGACTCTTCGGCTCCTTTCAAGTTTTACATATAGAGTCCAATTCAAAGGACTAACATTTAGGTTTTAAAGAAAACTAAAATAGGTAAAAAGAACACTTGCTTACCCATCTACCAAAATAAATATTATGTGGATTTTCAGGGATGTGGTTTGGGTCCAAACCATAATCCTCCAAAATAGAGAATACATGTTGTGGCTTCTTTAAATTTACTTTCCCTTCAAATGGCAGAAATTCAAGTGCCTAAAAAATAAAAGTAACTCTCAATAATATAAATATCTAAAAGGAAAAATAGTGCTTATATAATAATTCCTATATTGTAAGTCTGGTTATCAGCTATTAAATAAGACAAAACATGAAAAGTGCTTAGCAATGTGGTACAAAAGCACTCAGTAGACACTGGGGATTCTTATCCATCAACGGTGGCTATTTTACGTTAATCTCATAGGTCCTTTTAGCTTTGCTTTTGCCTGCATGCTCAGTTGTGTCCAACTCTTTGCGACCATAGGTTTTGGTTTTTGCTAAATTCACTTACATCTATCCGTTTGACTTTTTCTTCTTGTGTCAGTGTTTTATTAAATGTGTGAATCTTTATTTTATATGTAGAATCTGAATGCAGAAATGGAACCTAAAATAAGAGCAGATAAATCCTTTAAGTTTTGTACATAGTACACATGTAGATAGTACAGTATCTACAGATCTACTTATATAAAGCCACATTTGCTACGTACCATCTTCTCTACAGGGTAGTTTTTAAGAGAACTGTACAGCTCCTCTGGACACTTCCCATGACCCCACAGTTCAAATATAGACCTAGGAAATAAATGATTGGCACTAACCTCAGTAAAAAAAGTTAGTTCATACAGTAATATGTAACAGTTATTTCATTGGTTCTTTATGCTCGCTCCACCAAAACAATTACTGCCTATGTTTCTAAGCTATTAAATGAGAAATACGTATCCTGAAAACAAATATAGCTTAAGTCTAAATTACAAACACAAGTTGAACTTTACACAGAAGAAGAATTTGTAAGTCAAGATCTTTTTCGAAGTCTTCACCATTATCATTTCATTTTTTTTTAAAACTAGAACACAAATGATGCCATAAAAATCACTTCTTTTAATGAAACAGTTATAAAGTGCAGAAAATTCAATCTTTCCCAATGTCTTCTACATAAAAGGAAAAATGGATAAAAATGTTACCATTAATATCTAGCCATATTTGATAACACTTAGTAATTGTTACTTTTAAATAAAAAATTCTTATTATGAAAAAAATCTCAAGTTTATATCTATTTTAGGGAATAAAAAAAATTAAGCAAAATTTTATTGCAATCAACAAAACCACTTTTAGAATCAGTTGTAATGAAACTTGATCTATATATTACAGTTTTGTGCATCTAAAATCAACTACTTTATGATTAGAAAAGATGCTGCTCTCAGGACTGCAAATATTATCCTTTGAAAATGAATTCCTCCTTTCCCTTGTACTGAATTTATAGAAACAGGGCCTCTACAATTATACTACTCTTACTCAGCTAAGTAAGAGCTAACACTTAATATAACGCAAAGTACCAGGGACTGTTTTAAGGCCATTTAATATTAATTCAGGTATTCCTAATAGGAATCCTGAGGTAGCTATCAGTATCATCATCCATTTAACCAGTGAGGAAACTGAGGTACAAAAAGATTAAATGACTCTCTCAATTCATATAGCAATTTGTAAGGTAGGATTCAAACCCCAATCCATCTGACTCCAGAATCCATACATCACTTCTCTATGCAAAAAGACAAGAACTCCAGGCCATTCAGGAAAGGCACAGACAATGCCACAATTCATAATTATCCCTAATGAACTATTATACAGTAATAATAAAGGAACTAATGCTTGGAGTGACAACCCAGATTCAGTAAAAATAATACTCCATATCCTCTTTCAGAAAGAATTTATATAACATATAATTTATATACATATAATAAATTTATATGTAAATAGAAAAATAAAAATATTCCATATATAACATCATAAGCTTCCATTATAACTGGCACACTGGAGTAACACCTTTTATGATTTAGATTTTCATAGTAAACTGTTTCCATATATATGACTGCACTATTATGATTCCTATTTTAGACATTAGAAAACTTAAATGGATTGCTACATTTCCCATGGCTGCTATATAAATAAGCATGGCGTCAACTTATTAATATTCGTATGATCAAAAATATTTCACTGATTATAGCAATAATAATGAAACCTTTCTCACAAATAATGCTTTAAGAAACTATCCTTTGAAGGAAGGAGGGTTAGAACTGGGAAGTGTACAGAGGGAGCACCAATCATTTCTGTAATGGTTTATTTTTTTAAAAAATTGTGGCAAATTACCCCAAAATGTTGAGATTTAACAAGATAGGTACCTAGGCATTTGTTATATTTTTCACTCTGTAATATGCTAAAAAAAAAAAAAAACAGTGCATGTTAAAAATAAGTCAAATAAAATCAACTTTCAATCCCTATTCTACCACAAAAAAATCTGAATCTAAGTGAGTTTTGAATACACACTTCTAATGTCTGTTATTCAAGAATAATTAATGCTACAATTAGGATTGTCAATTTTATCCTCTGAAAATGACTTCCCCTTTACCTATTAATTATAGGGAGAAGGCCTCCACAGTGATACTACTTTTACTTAGTTATCACTTAAGGTATAACCTCAACCATGAAAAATATACAAAGACTAAAAAGGGAAGTCAAGTGGGCCTTACGAAGTATCACTATGATGAACAAAGCTAGTGGGGATGATAGAATTCCAGCTGAGCTATTTCAAATCCTAAAAGATGATGCTGTGAAAGTGCTGCACTCAATATGCCAGCAAATTTGGAAAACTCAACACTGACCAAAGGACTGAAAAAGGTCAGTTTTCATTCTAATCCCAAAGAAAGGCAATGCCAAAGAATGTTCAAAGTACTGCACAATTGCACTCATCTCACACGCTAGCAAAGTAATGCTCAAAATTCTCCAAGCTAGGCTTCAACACTATGTGAACTGAGAACTTCCAGATGTTTAAGCTGGATTTAGAAAAGTCAGAGGAACCAAAGATCAAACTGTCAACATCTGTTGGAGCAACAAAAAAGCAAGAGAATACCAGAAAAACATCTACTTCTGCTTCACTGACTATGCTAAAGCCTTTGACCGTGTGGATAACAACTGTGGAAAATTCTTCAAGAGACAGGAATACGGGACCACCTTACCTGCCTCCTGAGAAATCTGTTTGCAGGTGAAGAAGGAACAGTTAGAACCAGACATGCAACAATACTGGTTCAAAATTGGGAAAGGAGTATGTCAAGGCTGTATACTGTCACCCTGCTTATTTAACTTATATGCAGAGTACATCATGAGAAATGCCAGGTTGGATGAAGCTGAAGCTGGAATCAAGATTGCTGGGAGAAATATCAATAACCTCAGATATGCTGATGATACCACCCTTATGGCAGAAAAGTGAAGAGGAACTAAAAAGCCTCTTAATGAAGTGAAAGAGGAAAGTGAAAAAGCTGGCTTAAAACTCAAAAAACTAAGATCATGGTATCCAGTCCCATCACTTCATGGCAAATAGATGGTGGAACAATGGAAACAGTGAGAGACTTTCTTTTCTTGGGCTTCATTATCACTGTAGATGGTGACTGCAGCCATGAAATTAAACAACGCTTACTCCATGGAAGAAAAGCTATGACCAGCCTAGACAGCATACTGAAAAGCAAAGACATTACTTTGCCAACAAAGGTCCATATAGTTAAAGCTATGGTTTTTCCAGTAATCAAGTATGGATGTGAGAGTTGGACCATAAAGAAAGCTAAGCACCAAAGAACTGATGCTTTTGAACTGTGGTGGAGAAGACTTGAGAGTCCCTTGGACTGCAAGGAAATTCAACCAGTCCATCCTATATCAGTCCTGAATATTTATTGGAAGGACTGATGCTGAAGCTGAAGCTCCGATATTTCGGCCACCTGATGCGAAGAACCGACTCTCTAAAAAAGACCCTGATGCTGGGAAAGACTGAAGGCAGGAGGAGAAGGAGATGACAGAGGATGAGATGGTTGGACGGCATCACTGACTCAATGCACATGAGTCTGAGCAACCTCCGAGAGTTGGTGATGGACAGGGAAGCCCAGCGTGCTATAGTCCATGGGGTCACAGTCAGACACGACTGAGCAACTGAACTGAACTGAAAAAGCGGCCAGGGATATTATTTCATAAAGTTACACAAGTATTACACAACTATTTACTGTACCATTACTCAAATGCATTCATCAAAGATATGAGCTATGAAGGAAGCATATAAATCTGGTTCTCAGTAAGCTATTTTAAGCCTATAAGATTTATCTTTGGAATTCAAACATCTCTCAGAGCCATAAATTTTAATATGCTAACATACAGTGATAATTACTCAAATGACATGTTTTTTAGTTCTGTTTCCATTTTCTGGTCATTTTTATTGACTAAGTAAAACTCATTAACAAGCTTCAATTTATGAGATTAGACTGAGCAATGCAGCTAGTTTTCAATTGTTGTTAAGTCACCAAGTCATGTCCTACTCTTTGGGACCCCATGGACTGCAGCATGCCAGGCTTTCCTGTCCATCTCCTGGAGTTTGCTCAAACTCGTGTCCATTGACTTGGTGATGCCATCCAACCACCTCATCCTCTGTTGCCCCCTTCTCCTCCTGCCCTCAATTATATGGGGGTTGTAATCTACTCAATAATAAAGCATTGCTAACCATATTAACAAAACTAGATATATGTAAATTCTTATTTGCACTGCATTATTAAGTATAATTTCCAAGCAAAAAGAAGGAATTTCTCATAAATCTGTCAAAATCTTCAGGGAGTTGAAGAGGAGTGTTAAAAAAAAAAAGCAAGGATAGCATAAGTTTTTCAATTTTAAAATGCTAATTGAAAATGCAGTTTAATTTCCAAACCCAAAGACAGATTTTTCCAACAACGAAACAAGAAGGAAGGAAGAATAGATACTAATGATGAAAGCCAGAAAACACTCAGGCAGGATAAACAAGAATGACATCATTATATTAATTCACATCAAGATATTATAATCAGAACTACACTAACAAATAAAACAGTAAAACATATTTTATGGTAGGCTTCATTTTTTGTCATCTTACACTTCACCGATCTGTTCATCTAATTAAAAACCATATATAAGAAAAAGATTTTTAGGCTTTCAATACTTTGGTTATAATTAAATGTGGCATTTTTCCTATGTAATAACATAGCATTTACATCTTAAACCATATGCTTGCTTAATATAGAAGTTTAAAAAAATTATTCTAAAGCACGTGTTTCTGCATTTCATCATCTGAGATTCTCTCATCCACGGTTTCAGTAGGTAACTCTCCTCTGTTCTCTTACCACCATCCAGTGGCAAATACACATAACTACAAGCTAAACTGGGCTCACAACAATCAACCCCTTCTACTTTCTGCCAATATAGCGAAAGAACAGAGTAGTTACGAGAAGTCCAGCTTACACTCATGCAGGAGAACATAATAAGTTTTTCTTACTTGGCACACACTGTCCGTTTCATTAAGTTTCTGGCAATATCCTCAGAGGGAATGCTAAGAATCCAAAAAGGAGACTGAAAGAAATAATAATATACAACTTACTTCTAAGTGGTTTTATGACCTTATTTAAGAAGTCAGTAAGAAGAAATTCCTATTTGCTACTTTTATGTGACAATATCTAATCTGACACTAACCAAAATAAAAACTGCTCCAATAGTGGAAAAAAAATTAATTAATAGGTAACCTGTTAGGATAATACAGTACAAAATCAGAATTCTTTTTAAAATGATCATATAAATGAAAACATTTTTTACCGGAAATTTAAGGTTATTTAAACTTAAGGTTAATTTCATGTTTGCTCATATGTATTATGACCAAGAATTAATGCACATTTTACCCTTAAGTATAATCTCAGAATATTTTTTATTGTTGCTAAAATTTTCTTATAATACAGCTATTTTGTTTTGAATTACTAAGTAATATATGTCTGAATCATCTTTTTTTTTTTTCTAGCTAGCTTTGGCCACCTAAGAGGGTGGGGTCTCTGCAATAACTATGATGAAAAATTATATAGAGTATATTATTCAATTATCATTTATTATTTTATCCAAGGAAAAAAGTTCCAAGTGCATCAGGGGGTTTTAATACCCAAGATTATAGGCATCTTTGTGCTCCCCCCAGATAACCACTTGCCAGAATGCAGCAATATGTAGCAGGACCCCAACCTCAGTTCATCCCCCTCACCCAATTATATCCACACGCTCTCTCCTTTCCTCCTCCATCAATAATTGAAGTTCACTTCCCTGGTGGCTCGGACGGTAAAGCGTCTGCCTACAATGCAGGAGACCCGGGTTCGATCCCTGGGTGGGGAAGATCCTCTGGAGAAGGAAATGGCAACCCACTCCAGTACTCTTGCCTGGAAAATCCCATGGGACGACCCTGGTAGGCTACAGTCCATGGGGTCGCAAAGAGTCGGACACGACTGAGCGACTTCACTTCACTTCAGGTGTAAAAGTCCAATACCAGAGAACTTTCAATTTAAGTTCTCT
Source organism: Bos indicus x Bos taurus (assembly GCF_003369695.1). NCBI lineage: Eukaryota > Metazoa > Chordata > Mammalia > Artiodactyla > Bovidae > Bos > Bos indicus x Bos taurus. The sequence continues at coordinate 25,413,036 of NC_040084.1, forward strand.
CACTTTTTATGAGAAGACCTCCCTGCCAGACCCAGTCTTGATTCCAATTTTTATACTATCCTACAAAAAAATTCAAAATAACCCAAACAGGGAAAAGACAGTAACCTTAGTATTATTTTTATTAGGAAAAATTTTAAAGCAAGCTGAATTAAGTGAAATCATTAGATAAATTATGGTTGACTTAACTGATGGAAAAATACACAGTCCTGTTAGTAATCAATGCTAAGCAGAGTGACTATATTATATGTGACTATATTATATATGTGATTATATTATATGTGACTATATTAATGCTATCAAATGAAAAAGAGATCCAGAAGTTCATTGCTAGTATTACAACGAAGGGGGAAAACATATATCAAAAGACTAGAAGGCAGTCTCACCAAATTATAAGTCACGTCAAAGAAGAACTGTAAATGATTTTTTTTGTTTTTTAAACTTCCCCATTACACTGATAAACTGTCAAACCCAAATATATGGCTCATAAACTCACAATTTCACATATGCATAATTAATTTAAAATTATAAAATGAGTACCAAAAATAAGTCTGAAAGCAGCTAAATTCTAATTATACCTCATCAACAGAGGACAGACCTCTTTTCAATAAAGGGACAGATAAAAATTATGGTAGACTACCAAAGTAAAATTTAAAAACTAATAAAGTGAAAATTGGAGATAAATCTAACTTTCCAAAACAAAAATTTCCCCAAAATATCCTTTTTATTCAACTGCCCTTAAAAACAGACACAAGTAACTATATAAATTTAAGATTTCTAAGGATACTATATATATAGGTCTAATAAAAAATGTAAATTCAACTTACCTTTCCATAAGTTTCCTGACTACTGATGAATTGACCTCCAAAAAGTGAAAGCAAAGACTTTATCTCCTATATTGAAAATATTAGAGAATACATTTGAACACATGGAACTTAGAAGTATAATAAAACACATTTATTAACACAATTAAAAAAAAGAGAGAGGGGTTGATTATCTACCTAAAGAGCTAAAATGTCAATACCAGACAAATTATAACTCTGGGTTCTGAAAATATTTTACAGTCACAACCATGGGAAGCAATTTCTGAGAAATTTCAGGAAAAAAAAAAAAGTTGTCAAAAGATTCTGAGAAAATGCCCTGATTTCTGAAAAGGAAAAAGCAGATTGCAAAAAATGGTATCTGACAATGGATCAATAAAAATAAAACCATTAGATGATTTGAGGATGTTCAGAAAGGAAATAACATGTTTGTAATGAGGGTTAGGACTCTTCTTCCCTTTAAATATTAATTTCATAAACATTTTTCTCCTTGGCATTAGGATTACAAGTTTTTCAGTAGGAAACAATATACTATATGTTGAACACTTAGGTGTTTTCTAAATTTTATCAGTTTAAAAGGCTAAATACTCATTTTCATAAATATCTGGCTTTTTCCAAATTTTAGATTGTTTCTTTAAGATAGAGATGCAATAAACAACGATATTATACCCAGAGATGTGGAAAGTTGTATGGCTTCTTAAAGTACATATGGTCATAATACTTTCTTAAAGAATTGTTCTAAGTTATAAGGTGAGAGTATCAATTTGCCTTCACTACTGTTCAACTGGATGCTGTACTGCTTTTAATTCATTAAATATATGAAAAATAGCACTTTTGTTAAAGTTTTAATTTTTTGACTACTTGGATAGAAAATTATTTTTAATGTATGTTTACAAGCTGTATTTGGAACTATTCTTTCTCTAGAAAATAAAATCATTAGTTATGTATTAATTTATGATTAATGAAGACCAATAATAGAATTTTACCAAATGTCAGAAGAGAATACTTTACAGACTAAGTTCACTGTCTTGTCCAGTTAATTAGATGAATAAATATATGTTGAATTAAAAAAAAAAGAAAAGTGATTATTAGGGAGCATAACTATAGATTAATTGAATAAGTACAAGTTATGGTACTTTTTATCCTTTCTGGATAAAATTACAGAACTAGAAAGAGAATACAACAGGTACTTTAAAAACATCAAGTATGCAAAGTTGAAATCTGTTCAGATAGTTCATATGGCCTATGAAGCAAATACTTTGTACTGGTAAACACAAGATGAGAATACAAACTTTCTAATTCGTGCTGCTAACAAATTTTACCTTCCTCAAATAACATAAAGCAGGCAGACTCCCACTCTGCTGGGGAGGTCTTACACAGGATGAAACCCAATGAGAGGGTGCCTACAATCCCCTTTCCTCTCAGGCACGGGAAGGAAGAATTAACACTGAGTCCACGAGCCCTGGTCACCCTGGGAGAAAGTACACCCAGACTGTGAAAGCCCTCCACCTCCAGACCAAGAAGAATGGGAGGTTTGCACAGCTAGCGCCTTATCTGTTTTTCCTTTTGTCTGTGCAACGAATCTTTTTTTTTAATCCCAGGTACTAGAAGGTGCTGCATTCACCGGAATCATATGGACAGACCAAGAACTAGCACAGACTATCAGGAAATCACTCAAGGTAGTCCAACAGTTATTTTGCAACATAGGTGACACAAATTTAAACAGGAGGCATCATTCGACCTTGGAGGCAGGCCACAATTTGGTTTCCAGTTCTTCCAAATGGCAGCTATGTGATTTTATACAAGAATCTTAACTCCCTCAACTCCCAGTTCCCTCATCAATGAAACAGGAATCAGCTACCTCAAAAGGTTAAGGAGATCTGTAATGAAAAGAGCAAAGAACCTAGGCTATAACTGAATGAATCAAGATAGTGATCACCACAACACTGTCCTTGAAGTTCAGTGGGTCAAGAAAGCAAGCAAGACTGACAATTATACTACTTAAAAGAAAAATGAAGTTATAGACTGTTTCTTGGCAAGAATGATAATTGTTCACTCCTTATTGAAGCATATTATGAATATGAATTCACACATTCATAACATACTTTCAAAACATGAAAGTTTGCTGCTCTTGGAATACAGTTAGAAATGAACAACAGGTTAAAGCACAAAGGTTCTAAGCATAAAAAAAAAGTGAGGATCATTCAAAATTTTACGGCATAGGATTAGCACCATTACCCAAAATCTAAGAAATGATTTAAAAGTCAGAGTAAACGTGATAATCCATGTTTCGAACTGAAAAGCAAAACACGTATTAAAACTACCACATCAATCTACTTGGAAAAAGCAAAACAAAATTTTTATTCATCACATGGCAAATTTACTTTTCAGTTAATCTTTTTACATCAGGAACAAAGAATTTAGACACTGGATACAAAAATATGGCATGATCTGGGGCATACCTGATGCATTAATTCACACGAGCTTTGCAGTTCTTTTAGCCACTCACTTTTTCATCCATTTAGTTTGCTTCAGAACCAGCAGTAAAATCCAGGTGCCTAAACTTTACTTTTAGTACAATAAGGCAGCTGCCAACTAAAACTAGCCCTGATTAACTGCACAGAGGTAAAACCAGAACCATATTTGCACTCTTAATCTTTCACTTTAAATCACATAGGCTGCTACTCATTACAGCTTTCCTGTCTAGCAGTTCTAATAATGTGTGTGTGTGCACGCACGCATGCACACTCAGTCAAACCCAACTCTTTGCCACCCCATGGACTGTAGCCCGCCAGGCTCCTCTGTCCATAGAATTCTTCAGACAAGAATACTTGAGTGGGTAGCCACTGCCTTCTCCAGGGGATCTTTGCCATCCAGGGATCAAACTCACATCTCTTGTGCCTCCTGCATTGGCGGGCAGGTTCTTTACCACGATGCCATCTGGGAAGCCCTCTAACATAGGAGATGGGTCCAAAAGCGTGCTTGATTGCCTTCCCCAAAGAGATCCTATTTCACTCAATTCAATATTTATTAAATGACTAATATATGCAAGGCGTTGAGCTGTGTAAAGATTCACTGAGCTGTGTAAAGACCCTGAGGGAGCTAGGGTCTAGTAGAACTAACATTTAATAGTAACTGAAATGTGAGGTGTACAACAGTAAATGCCCTTAAAGAAGCAAAAAAAAAAAAAGACAAAACACAATAATAATATACTAGAGTACAAAGGAAGAAAAGATTGCTTCAGTTTTAGAAGAAAACTTTCAATGGAAACTCACTTTAAGCCCTGAAACACAGGGAGAATCTATACAGAAAGAGAACTTTGAGTGATGGCAATTCAATTCAAATCTAATTCAGGTAACTCAGATTAAGCCTCCCGTTGAGAAGAATTAAAAAAAAAAAAAATGACCTCTATTTGAAGGCATGAGAGATTACAAGAATTACCAAATCAAGATCCAGGACAGGACAGATATCTCAAGGTATAGTCACTCTTTCCCTGGGAAATAAATCAAATCCAAGAGTAGCGGTGAAGGTGGACAGCTTAATGGAGCCAGAAGAACAAAAAAGAGCACAGGGCCAACAATGGGAAGGAAAGAAAGTTTGATAAAACCACTCAGTTCAGACTGGAATCCCCCAAACCTATGCATATTATCAAGTGCGTGCAAATCAGAGCAGAGACAGAACTCGAGGCCTGAAGCGATCCTGGAGTGTTAATGGAGTTTTAATGCTCCTATCTTCAAAAGCATTTGCATCATCCCAGTATTCATTTCTTTTTTTACATAAATTTTCAAATATATCTGGCATGTATTTTAAAAACACCCAGCACACATATGAAAAAGCAGCAAGAGAAACAATACATGAAGAAACTGACCCACAGGACCCCTTTTATCAATTACATATTTTAACACAGCAGTGCTTTCTATATTGAAGAAGATAAAAGACAAAATTAAGAATTTGGGCAGAGGATTAAAAAAAAGAAACTGCATATCTGAAAAAGAATCAAGTAAAAAAAAAATCATGAAATCTAAAATAAACAAGTATGTGGGCAAATCTAAATGAACACTGACTATATAAAATCAATAGACTGAAGAGTGGTACAGGAAAGACCCAAACAAGATGGTGGGAATGACAGGGAAGGGTATCTGGCTGCGCTGTTTGTGGCCGAGGTCGTGGGAGGACGCAGAGAAGAAAATCATGCAATGGCAGGCTTTAAACACCAGACTAGAGTTTCAGCCTTAGGACAATGGAGACAGAAAAAAGATTGAGTTCTGGGGAGATGGAACTGGCACAAAGGAAAGATACTAAGAAGAACTTAAGAAAGAAGAAACAGGTAAACAATCAGCAACTACTAGGGATGCTGTTTTTAAGACTGCAGCCTAACCACGCCATTCTCCCTGCATTACCTGACTACAGGCACTCACCTCCTTGGCTGCTCTCTAGTTTCCACCCTGGTGGATTAGAATCCTAGAGGATTCTAAGTGGTATCCCTTCTCTGGGACTCCAGAGTTACTTTTTAAAACACAAATGACTGCTAGTCACTTCATGATTTAAAAAGGAAAAAAGTTTGTTACTTCTTGGCTTAAAAAGGAAATTAAAAAAAAAAAGCCAGTGGTTCTCCATGATCTAAAATAAAATCCAAATTACTTCCAACAGTTTCAAAACACTTCAGAATCTGGATCCTTGCCACCTCTCTAGCCTCACTGTCCATTACTTCATCCTCCTTCCCCATACAACCCACACCCAAACCACCATAAACAACCACCCCTCCAGGCCTCTACACTTGCTTTCTTTTCTCAGTGAAGTGGGCTCTTGAGTCCTCTTCATCCCCAGAGTATCTTCCTCATCAATTAAGATCTAACTAAAATATTACTTCCTCCATGAGACTCTATGCCCTTGCACCTCATCTCGCCGGTGCACCTGCTCAGCCACACATTAGTCCTGAATGAATGCAGCAGTCTTCCTTGGAAACTCGTAAGGCCAGTGGACTGAACACAACTGAAGAGAATCACAGAATCCTGGCACAATTACAAGTATGTGCTCTTCACCCCAGCTGAGTTTTCCACATCACTCTAACACGCGAGTCCCTCTCTACCTAATAGTTTAGCTCATCAGTTCCCTCTTTGCTCTCAAGATTGTTTCAAAGTTTTCTCAATTTCTCCATTCAACTGCTTGGTCCTCTATCTTTCAAGAAAGTACCTTGACTCATTCATTACCTAGAAAATAGCCCTTCAGGCAACTACCCTCACCTGCTCTAAGTCTCCTCTGCCCAAGCTCCCTCCTGTGGAAAGGCCAACACCTCCAGCTGTGTCCTTATACCCACTTTCCCCTTCCCTCCAGCCGTCAAACAGCAATTTCTCCAACAGGGAAAGGGATTCTCCCTCAACTCTAGGTCTCCCTCAAACTGTTAACCAATCTCTTACTTTCCATTCTTGTGTTAAGAGCAGTCTATCTCTGCTTTCTCATTTTCTAGTGATCACTAAACCAAGTAATCTATTTCTTCCTAAAACTATACAACCACTCTAGAAAAACCCTAAAGCTTTATCCTCTTGATTTCTTTGGTCTCACATTAAAAAACAGAGACATCAATTCGCCGACAAATGTCCATACAGTCAAAGCTATGGTTTTTCCAGTAGTCATTTATGGATGTAAGAGTTGGACCACAAAGGCTAAGTGCTGAAGAATTGATGCTTTTGAACTTTGGTGCTGGAGAAGACTCTTGAGAGTGCCCTGGACTGCAAGAAGAGCAATCCAGTCAATCCTAAAGGAAATCAACCCTAAATATTCACTAGAAGGACTGATGCTGAAGCTCCAATGCTTTGGCCACCTGATATGAAGAGTCGACTCACTGGAAAAGACCCTGATACTGCAAAAGTTGAAGGCAAGAAGAGGAGGAGGTGACAGAGGATGAGATGGTTGGAGGGCATCACTGGCTTAATGGATATGAGTCTGAGCAAATTCCAGGAAAGAGTGAAGGACAGAGAAGCCTAGCGTGCTGCAGTTAATGGGGTCGCAAAGAGTCGGACACAACTTGGAGACTGAACAACAACAAGAACAACTCTCTTCCTATTCTGATGCTTGCCTATTTTCCTCATGACCTTCTTTTCCCACTTCCCCTTAACATCAATGCTTCCAATGCTGTATTTGGCCTACTGCTTTTTTTGATGCTATGCTTTCTCTGAATAATTTCGTTCTCTCTCCTAGAGTTCATATGCAAAAGACTTCTAAATGTTAGTTACCAGCCCATGCAGCTATATTAAGATCCATGCATACTCATATTCACTGCCTCGTCATGTCTGTTTGGTGTTACACAAGCATATCAAATTCAGCATAACCAAAATTGAAATCTTACTTCTGCCCGTGCTATTTTAAACAGAAACACCTTGATATCCATCCCAGGACTCATCCTTGATTGATCCCTCTTCCCCCCACCTTCAACCAATCATCTAACCGTCAACCCTCATCATCAAACCCTGATGATTTTATCACCTAAATGTTGTCCCAATGTATACAGTCATCTTATTCCTTGCCCTAATTAAGGCTTTCTTAATTTATTAACAAGACTATTCCAACAGACTCAACTCCTAGCTCCTGATTACCCTCAAATCCATCCTCCGTACTGCTTCCAAAGTGATTTTTTAAAAATCTGATTTTGTCACTTCCTTACTTAAAATTCTTCAATAAAATCTCCAAGTTCCAGAGTATTTAAGGCTTTGCATTTTATGAACCCTACCCTTCTCTCCAATATATTGGCCACCTGATGTGAAGAACTGACTCATTGGAAAAGACCCTGATGCTGGTAAAGACTGAAGGCAGGAGAAGGGGATGACAGAGGATGAGATGGTTGGATGGCATCACTGATGCGATGGATGTGAGTTTGAGCAAGCTCCAGGAGTTTGTGATGGAGAGGGAAGCCTGGTATGCTGAAATCCATGGGATCGCAAAGAGTTGGGACACTACTGAGGGAACTGAACTGACCCTTCTCTCCCAGGCAGAGGTAAAGAATTCGCCTGCCAATGCAGGAGACATGGGTTCAACCCCTGGGTTGGGAAGATCCCATGGAGAAGGAAATGGCTACGCACTCCAGTATTCTAGCCTGGGAAATCCCAGGACAGAGGAGCCTGGTGGGCTAGAGTCCATGGGGTCGCTAAAGACTTGGACACAACTTAAGACACTACAACAACAATCCTTCTCTCCCACTCTCTTGTCATTCTTTGCTACATATTTGGTAATTCAGTAATAATGAATAGCTTGTAATTCTAATTTACTTGTGTCTCTCCCTGGCCTGGCTAACTTCTACTCATCTTTTAAGTTACAGCTCAAGTGTTATACCCTCCTGAAAGCCATCTCAATGGCCAACATCCCCCACCCCTCAGATTTCCCTTCCATATGCTGGTATTTCACTGCGTGTCTATCACTGCACTTACCAAAGTTATTTCATAATGCTCTGTTTACGCATCTGGTCACCCTTTATCCTAAACGGTAAACTCCGTGAAGACAGAAACTCTTGTCGTCATTATATCCCCAGCGTCCAGCACATTCTATTACATGTATTCTGAAAATCTTTCTTGAATGAATAAAAAATTTCCCCAACTTTTCATCATTCAACCCTAGCACCCAAATTCACCACCACTACTCCAACCCCCATGAAATTTGAGCCGCATATTCGATACTTAGAATACTACCCTAAGCATTTCTGTCCGCTGTCTCTATTTTCCCATAGACGAAAAGCTCCAGCAGGAAGAGGACCGGTCGTATTCACCTACCTGCTGCTGCTGCTGCTGCTAAGTCGCTTCAGTCGTGTCCGACTCTGTGCGACCCCTTGGACGGCAGCCCACCAGGCTCCCCCGTCCCTGGGATTCTCCAGGCAAAAACACTGGAGTGGGTTGCCATTTCCTTCTCCAATGCATGAAAGTGAAAAGTCAAAGTGAAGTCACTCAGTCGTATCCGACTCTTCGCGACCTCATGGACTGCAGCCTACCAGGTTCCTCCGTCCATGGGATTTTCCAGGCAAGAGTACTGGAGTGGGGTGCCATTTCCTTCTCCAATGCATGCATACATGCTAAGTCGCTTCAGTCGTGTCCGACTCTGTGCGACCCTATGGACAGCAGCCCACCAGGCTCCTCTGTCCACGGGATTCTCTAGGCAAGAATACTGGGGTACGTTGCCATTTCACCTAACTCCGGTTAACTGGCACAAGGACAGAAGAATGAATATGCTTAGCGAGGATGTGAAGCTGTTTCGGACTTCTCTCTCACATCCTCCGCGGAGCTCAGACCTGTCCCAGGGGCCGAAGGATTGGAGGGGACGAGTCATCTCCCCGACAAGCACAGACCCCCAATCCCCGCGGGCTCAGACTGCGCGGGTCGCCTCCACCCGCACATCAATCCCCACCGCGCCGTCGTCTCCAGCCAGAAGCAGTGGACGGCACTGCGGGCTCACCGGAAGGCGGAACTCCAGGTGCTCCTGTGCCATAAGCAGAAGATACCTGTTCAAGATACCCGGCGGCGCCATCGCAGCAACCCACAACACGCCTGCGCGGTCCAGAGTGTCTCATCGCTTTCTTCCCCCACACACCACTTCCGCTGGGGGCGGAGTCTGAGCCGGAAGCGGGAGTAAGGCGAGCGGGGCACTGTCCCGTGTTTCCCAGCTGTTGGAATTTGAACCCTGCGGCTCCAGGGGAGGCTTCCTCTGGTACTAGATGCGCGCTGGTTGAGGCCACCTTGTACTAGGAGCTTGTGTGGGATGCTGCGTTGTGTTCCAGAGCAGGTTGCGATGAGACAGTGTAGTTCCCAGTGATCCTCCACCTGAAATGTACTTTTAACTTTCCCTGCTGCTACTGCTAAGTCACTTCAGTCGTGTCCGACTCTGTGTGACCCCATAGACGGCAGCCCACCAGGCTCCCCCGTCCCTGGGATTCTCCAGGCAAGAACACTGGAGTGTGTTGCCATTTCCTTCTCCAATGCATGAAAGTAAAAAGTGAAAGTGAAGTCGCTCAGTCGTGTCCGACTCTGTGCGACCCCATAGACTGCAGCCTACCAGGCTTCTCCGTCCATGGGATTCTCCAGGCAAGAACACTGGAGTGGGTTTTCATTTCCTTCTCCAGTGCATGAAAGTGGAAAGTGAAAGTGAAGTCGCTCAGTCATGTCCGACTCTTAGCGACCCCATGGACTGCAGCCCACTCAGGCTCCTCCATCCACGGGATTTTCTAGGCAAAAGTACTGGAGTGGAGTGCCATTGCCTTCTCCTACAACTCTTCAAATCCGAGTTCTAACTGAACTGAAATTTCACTTACTTCAGTGCAGACTTCTCCAACCACTTTAGGCTCGGGGACTGACTTAGCTGGCCCACTCAAGATTTAGTATGCTTTTTATATTTTTGGTAACTTTCAAAGATACTTGCCTTGTAAGCCAATTAGAGTCAGCTCTTGAGGACGGAGGTCATCTCAACAATCCATTCTGTACCTCACAGAAAACAAAGTGAAAGTGAAGTAGCTCACTCCTGTCTGAGTCTTTGGGACCCCATGGACTGTAGCCTACCAGGCTTCTTCGTCCATGGGATTTTCCAGGTAAGAATACTGGAGTAGGTTACCATTTCCTTCTCCAGGAGATCTTCCCGACCCAGGGATTAGAACCTGGGTCTCTCGCATTGTAGGCAGACGCTTTACTGTCTGAGCCACCAGGAAAGCCCTCCTCAAAGTAAGTACGGCTGATCCTTGAACAAGATGGATTTGTACTGCTTGGGGTCCAGTTATATGTGGTGGTGGTTGTTTTTCCACTGAGTACTAAAGTACTACAAGATTAGAGGTTGAAGGGCCAACTATAAATTTTTACACAGATTTTCAATTTTGCAGGGGCTGAATACCCCTAATCCTTCCCCAAGACCCCACCCACACGGTTTTGTTCAAGGATCAACTGTACCTGAGTTGTGGTGTTAGGCTCACGTGACAAGTCCACAGCCAACTGTATATTAAAACAATGATGTAAGTTGCTTCTAACTATTCACACTGGCACAGATTTGATAGCACATAGTTCATAAGTTCTAATAATTTACATATTCTATGTATATGTTGTTGCTTTTGAGGGTACTGAGTCTTTTGTGCATTTGAGACCTGTTTTACATTGTACATAATATTGTGCAAAGTACAGAAGGGTTGGTATTCTGCATATCCCCACCATCAAGTGCCAAGATCATAGCTGATGCTTAGTGGAATTGATTAAGAGCATAGGCTGTTGTCAGTCTTAGGTTCAAACTTCAGTTCCACTGTTTACCATCTATATGCTCTTAAGCAAATTTCTTTGCCTCTTTTACGCTGTTTTATCAGAAATGGAATAATACTGCCTCGCTTAAGGGATTGTTCTGATTGAGATAATTTACATAAAGAGTTTAATAAATTGTATGGGGTAAAGGGGCTTCCCAGGTGGTGCTAGTGGTAAAGAACCCACCTGCCAATACAGGAGACATAAGAGAAGTGGGTTGGGGAAGTTGGGGAAAGGGCATAGCAACCCACTCCAGTATTCTTGCCTGAAGAATCCCACGGACAGAGAAGCCTGACGGGCTACTGTCCATAGGGTTGCAAAGAGTTGGACATGACTGAAGCAACTTAGTACGTGTAGGGCAAAAATAAAAAAGGATATTTTTCTTCTCATTAAAAAAACTGTATGAGAATTCCTCTTAACAAGCCATCTACTTTTTTTTTAGGTAAAATGTCTTGATAAGCCCACTTGAAGTAAGTGAGCTTCTGAACGTCTCTTGGCCAAGGCTTCAGAGAGGAATAAAACTACTAGAGGTGAAAAGGGAGATGTTGACTCCTTTAAGAAAAGAGGCCAAGGTAGGCACAGACCCGATGAAATGTTAGGGCAAGGATGTGCAGTGCTTGATAAACCCCTATCCCCCGAGTTTCTCAGAATGATTAAATACTATACATGAGATTTTGATGGAACAGCTTTTTAAGTTTTAAAGAAATGCTGATTTTCATGACTGGGTTGATTTGGTGCTGTGATGAAATACCAAGTGAGAATACTGGCCCTAGGAGAACCCAGATGAATTCAAGTTTCACAGATTTTTCACGTTGAGATCCTTTAAGCTAAGGTTCATAACTAAATCACCACTAATTCTTCACTCCAGAAATGAGCAGGAGAGCATCTGCATCATGAATCTCGAAGCGTTGGCTACATGGTCCGGGGAGATAGAAATTAACCCTGCATAGGCCATTAAGGTTAGTGTGAAACTACTCTGAGATCAATTAAACTGCCTTTGGAGGAATCACAGCTAGAACTGTTCAACATTTTGGGGCTTTCTAGAGTAGTTAAGGAGCAGCAGGAAGGTATGGATTTGGGAATTTGGTGTTCAAACTAGCATCTAGAGACTTACAATTTAAAAAAAAAATCATTTTGTTGAAGTATAGTTCATTTACAGTATTGTGTTAGTTTCTTGTGTACAGCAAAGTGATTCAGTTATACATATATAATTCTTTTTCATATCCTTTTCCATGGTTTATTATCAGATATTGAATGTAGTTCCCTGTGTTATTCAGTAGGACCTTGCTGTTTATTCATTCTATATATCATAGTTTGCATCTCCAACTAAAAAAAAAAAAGTACTGGAAGGAGTTAAGAGGTTCAAATTCTGTCTTCTGGGAGCTGATCCAAAGCTCCATTTTTGTTTCATCTATCCAGACAGATCTCTTAGAGACCCGGCTCCTCTTGTGAGATTGGAGCTTCTGGGATAGGCTGCTCATATTAAAAACCCAGAGGTATTCCCGGGAAGTCAGGAGAGGAGAATTTTGAGTTCAGGTTATAATAGGTCACTACAGTGTTGAGACTAGTAGGACATAGTGAAGCTAGGAAAGGAGAGTTAACAGGCCCAGCAGCAGAAGTGGGACCATACATCTAACTGAACATCTAACACTTGAAAAGTGTTTAGGTGTCACAAAGAACCACAGGGATTGTGAATCAATTAGAGGGAGAAAAGTATGTATTAAGGCTAGATTTTTGCAACAAATTAAAAGCAAGGGGATTCTGAGCAGTTCAAAAAGTACGTATTTGTTGTAACAAGTCATATAAGAAGTGAAAACTTCACTATATGAAGCATTCCTGAGGGAGTTCTGTTTCACAGGATTTCAAAAGGATACTCGGCATTGTCAGTCTAAATGAAGATAATTCAGGAAGAAAAGAGAAAAAAAAAAACTGGCTGCTTTCAGGAAACAAAATGGAACAAAGTGGGACTCTGAGTTCAAACTCAGCTCCTGGAGGCTAAATTTCCAACAAGCAAGATCTCGAGATGAGGATAAAAGTAGATTCCATCTTCTGGTCGAAAGACTCCCCAGAACAAACCTGAAGTCCCAGTTGCAAACTAGACCAACTAATTTGCTTCCTGTGAAGCACAATCTGTGCATAGAAAAAAGTGTGAAGGGAAACAGGCTGGAGATTCAGCCTTCTCTCTTGGTCGTCCTGCCACTTTCAAATAATCAAGGGCCATATACTTCCAGGCAGATGTGATTGAGTTAGGCTGGAAGCCAACTCTCCCCAACTGAGCAACTGCATGAAATCAAAACAATTTTTCCAAAAGGAGCCTGACCTAGGGGCTGCTGCCAAAATTAGGGATGCCTTTCGTCTTAGGGCCTGTCCTTAATTTCTTTTGTTTGCAATGAGATCAATTGCAAGATATGAAAAAATGGTTTCAGTCTTTTACTCCACTTCAAATACAAGGCCATGCAAGACCTGGGTATCATCTGCACTGCTCCAGGCTTCAGCTTTGTAGCTCAGGTGGCTCTGCACATCTTTGTACATTTATGTACATTTATTATGCCATTTATTGCCATATAATGCCATTTATTACTTCTCTTGGGCAGAACTTGTGTACTAGGCGTAAGTTCACAGTGCATGTGCTTTATCTGAGCCAGATCTTTCGCCTTTCTTTTTTTTCCTCCTCGTTTTCCTTCTCTTGCTTCCTTCTTTCCTTCCTAAAATATAAGAAGCAAAATATGATATCTAAATAAAGGCTTTTGACAAGTGTACATGCTGAATTGCTTCAGTTGTGTCTGACCCTTTGCAACCCTGTGGACTGTAGCCCACCAGGCTCCTTTGTCCGTGGGATTCTCCAGGCAAGAATACTGGAGTGGGTTGCCATGCCCTGCTCCAGAGGATCTTCCCAACTCAGGGATCAAACTCTTGTCTCTTATATCTCCTGCAGTAGAAGGCAGGTTCTTTACCACTAGGGCCACCATTTGTTTGCAGATATTAAGTAGGTGTGCAGCTTTCCTAGGGAAAAAAACACACACACAGATTCTTATTTAGGTACAATTCCCAATAATCACCATCTCTTGATCCTAGCTGCTTCCCACGAGTAGGAAAATAATCATATATAGTTAGCTTCAGGTCCCAGAGAAAGATTTTCTTGAACATCTACTGTAATAGGGCCCAGAGAAGTTTATTCAATCCCATAGGACACAGGTTCTCCAGTTTAACTGCACACTGGAATTACCTGAAGACTTTTTAAAACTACAAAGCCTGGAATCTATCTCCAGAGACTCTATAATTTGCCTGGTATGTGGCCTGAACACAGTTATTTTTTAAAAACTCCTCAGTTTTTATTTACTGTGCAGCCACCAGCATATCACCTGGGAACCACTCAGAAATGCAAAATCCTGTCCCACCCTACATCAGACACTCCAGTGTAGGGCCCAGTAGTCTGTTTTCAGTGAGCCCACGAGGTGATTTGAATGCACAATGAGGTTTGAGAATCACTGCCGAGGAGACAGGGGCATGGATGATGGATGGGCTTTGAGTCCCAGGTACCAGAGATAATAGCATGTTTTGCCTTCTTCGCACCCACCTTTGGGAGGAGAATTTATGTGATAAATTTGCAAAACACTGCAAATATTTTCTCAGAAAATATAACAAGAAAATATTCCTCTCTTACTAGCCAGAATGAGAATCAAAGATAAATCTCCTTAGCTGAGAAAATACCTAATATAGCCTCCTGTGCTAGGTCACTTCAGTTGTGTCCAGCTCTTTGTGACCCTACAGACTGTAGCCCGCCAGGCTCCCCCGTCCATGGTGATTTTCCAGTATAACCTCCTAAGGTAGGTGAGTTCTTGTGGCCCAGGCATGGTGATTAGAACTGAGGCTTCAGAGCAAGTTTTTAAATTCCAGAGTGAAAGTGAGATAAATGTGTCCCCAAGGCAAGGAGAGAAGAAGTAGAGGAAAAGTGAGTCAACAAGATGGCAGGAGCTAGATAACCCTTTCCTCTTGCCCTGCAAAGGTACGGTTGTTAGCTGCAGGAAATGCTTCATGTGGGTGGATTCTTTGGAATCTCTGAGGTTTCAAACCTGAGTTATTTTGGTCACAGACACTGCTGTAATGCCAGGAAGGTCCTAACATCTAGGTTGTACTCTTGATTTTTGGATTGAAAGCTGCCTGAAATCGTTAAATCATGGTGCTTGACCAGATTTTGGTTTGTTATGGTAATGTTTTAAGAGACGCAGAAATTAAAATACAATATTTCCTGAGTGGTATTATGCATCAGTCACCGGGTTAAGGCAGTGGGAATACAAGGATAAAAAAATCATCCAACTAAGAGTTTTAAATCCAATGGCAAGAAATACACCATATTTCCTGGCTAGACTGTGTAAGGTCTATGCTAGGAAAATAAAATGTCATGGACCACAGCTGATGGTACATTTAATAATGCTGTGGTTGGGGATGGGAAGTATCAGACATGACTTCCCTAAGGAGGCAACGTTTTAACCTGGCCTTTAAAAGTCAACAGATTTTCAGAGGTGTGCTCAGTTTAGTTGAAATAGTAAAAAACATCTGGCATGTGGACTATGAGAACAGGAGATAAAGCTGAAAAGGTTGCTGAATAATCTTGATGGTAAATGGACGTTTTCATAAGAAAGAAAATTGCATAATTGGGTCAGTAATTTAGAATGGACTCTGATGGAGGCTGTGTTAGAACGGAACCAATAATGGAAGCAGAAAGCCCAGTCGACAGATTCTAGTAACATTCAAGGCAGGAGAGGATGAGTGTCTGGAAAGGCAGGGACTTTGGGCACTTACAGGAATGAACTGATTTTTGTTTTAGCTTCCTTCAATACGCAGTCTTATGATACCATAATGATACAGGTCATTAGGGAGCATCCGCGTGTGCTCGGTCGTGTCAGTTGTGTCTGACTCTGCAACCCTAATGGACTGTAGCCCACCAGACTCTTCTGTCCATGAGATTCTCCAGGCGAGAATACTGGTCTGGGTCGCTGTGCCGTCCAGGGGATCTTCCTGACCCAGGGATTAAACGGATCTCTTGTATTGCAGGTGGATTCTTTACCCGCTGGGCACCTGGGAAACCCCTACATGTCATTCATTATCTATTTGTCCAAACCCACAGAATGTACCACACCAAGGGTAAACTTGAAGATAAACTATCAACTCTGGGGTGATTTTGATGTGTCAATGTAAGTTAATCAGTTGTATTAATAACAAATGCACCACTCTGGTGGGGAACCTTGATAATGGGAGAGGCCTTGCATGTGTAGGGACAGGAAGTTTAAGAAATCTACGTACCTTTCTCCTAATTCCGCCATGAAGCTAAAACTACTCTAAAAAAGCACAATCTTTTAAAAACAAAAAATTTTTTAAAGTCCAGAGAGACAAAATTTCACACAATATTTTTCCATATTTATTTAGCAGAAATTTAGCTAAGTAAACAATTTGAAACAGTTCATTATTAATAATTTTAAAATTCTGCAGTTACCAAAAATAGTATCACAACATGCATTAATAACGCTCTTGATACTACTTTAAACATTTTTAAGACAGGTTATGAATTAGCATTTTTACTGAGCTAATGTTATAACTGTAGCAGCTAGCGTTACCAGATATTAATAATTAAATAAACTAATAATTAAACTGTATACTTAAATAAACCTAATAATTAAATTACTGCAAAAGCTGAGTGAATTTCAGTTGTCATAATTCGATTATTAACCTTGACAGGAGAAGTGCCACTAAAAATTTAAGGCTCCAAGGGTTTTCCAGCAAAGGAAAAAAGCTTACTATGAGAGGGTATAACCCCATACAGATTAAATCAAATAGCTAATCAACATTTTTTGTGAAGCCCATAGGGCATCTGAGAATTCTGAGAATTCCTTAAAAAGCTTACATGTTACTATTATATACTGTCCATTATGTCACCACAAGGTCACAAAGCACGACACGTTGCACATGTTGAAAACTCCTTTCCTGAAGAAGCTGGTCACGGCTGAACTGATTTATAGGAATGTGTGACTGCGAATCTGTGTAGGTGCTCAGCAAGCTACTTAATACAGTAGTGCTGACAAACTTGTAAATATGATTTTGAGAGCCCATAACCCCTCTCTCCGGAGAAGGCAATGGCACCCCACTCCAGTACTCTTGCCTGGAAAATCCCATGGATGGAGGAGCCTGGTAGGCTGCAGTCCATGGGGTCGCTAAGAGTCGGACACGACTGAGCGACTTCACTTTTACTTTTCACGTTCATGCATTGGAGAAGGAAATGAAAACCCACTCCAGTGTTCTTGCCTGGAGAATCCCAGGTACGGGGGAGCCTGGTGGGCTGCCGTCTATGGGGTCGCACAGAGTCAGACACGACCGAAGCGACTTAGCAGTAGCAGTAGCAACCCCTCTCTCCACCTCCAGTGAATACAATGGAATCCGGATATTCAACTGTAAAGTAAATAATAATGGAGGCAAAACCCAAGGAAAGTGCACGTTCGTCTCTCGGCCTTAACGTCCACGATCCACCTGCCTAACACTGAGTCATGAGCACTTAGTTCTGCCACCTGTCTCCAGTGTTTCCCTCTCTATAGACACGGCTATGGACACTTTGATACTTAACACACCAACTTGTACTCACTGGTTTTGTCTGATCATTGTATTGGCAATTAAAGGCAGATGGTCCTTTCTCACTTCTATATTTCCTGATCCTGGCAGTGCCTGGTACAACTTAAATGCTCAGCAAATGTTTGTTGAGTGAATAAATGAACTAGACAATATTGACTCTAGAGGTTGTAACTAAACATTGTAATTGTAATAAGTATTTCATTACTTAAAACTATGTTTAATATAATGCCCCCCAAAAAGGAAGAAAAAAAAAACTAGTCTTCTCAGATTATTTCCACGATCAATACTTTAATCCTTATGTTCATTTATATTCATGTGCATGGTACAATTATACACTGGCACAACGTAAGATCAGCTTTCAGTGCTTATTTTTCATTCACATTCGCTACTATTAGTGTAGATTAGCACCAAATTCCTAAACAAATATGTCTCATGAAATGATTTATCAATAATATTAATGTATTATTAAAGTACATTTTCTCATCCACGCCTATCCATCTCTACTTTCAAGTCAGAGCTTGTTCATGATAAAACACAGGTCTAATCACTTTTTAATTCTAATTTTCATTTGGTATAGTAAACAAATTATCAAGCAGCAGCTTCCTCCAGTTTTTAATATATTAATAAAACCACTTCATGTGTCTTCCCCATTTATATTCTTACAGGTAAAATTCCATTACAATGAATTCTCTTGGATAACCAAATTGATTTGTTGTAGCAAATTCACTGTTAGAGAAAAGTTAATTTTATATACATACTATATAGCTTTCAGTATCAATTTATTACAAAGATGCTAGGTTTCAGGAAGTGAAAACCAGCATCTGAAGTCTGAGTAAAAAGTGACACATATACAATTCTTTCCATCAAGATCAGAGATCACTGTGTAGTATGGTACTCTTTATTTTGAAATTTTACGTGTAAAATTACAGAACAATCAATAAGTAATTTCTTTCTCTCCTTCCTATAGCAAACGTTCCAACAAAGTACTTTTATACCAGTTTATTCTTCATAAATAAATCACTATTATAACTGACTACTTACAGAGAAATAAAAATATTTTAATTTCTTAAAAAAATACAGAGCCCTTCTTGATTAACAGAATTTGTTTTAATGGGATTTTATCTAGAGTATCTTATACCTTAGACAGGAGCCATTAAAACAAAGTCAATGACAAAGAATTTATATGATTATATCACACATTTCAGGAAACAAACATGAAGAAACAATTTAAGGCTACCCAGTAATAGCTTCTCATAAAACCCAGTGAACCTTACAATTGTAATTAGACTTCAAAGAGATGAAAATATTAGTCTATGTTGAGCCAAGATTAGGAAATCTTCCACTGTTGACATTTTCATGTTCTTAGTTTTTCAATCAAATAATCAGCCTGTAATTAAAAAAATAACATATCTTTATTCTAATTACTATAGCCTATACGAAATAATTTTACTGGCACTCCTATTATAATAAGCCACAACAGAAGAGCTGGATACTACATATTCTTTTCCTAAAAATCTTACGAAAAACTCTCAATTGTTTTTAAACTATACTCATCTCACACGCTAGAAAAGTAATGCTCAAAATTCTCCAAGCCAGGCTTCAGCAATACGTGAACTGTGAACTTCCAGATGTTCAAGCTGGTTTTAGGAAAGGCAGAGGAACCAGAGATCAAATTGCCAACATCCGCTGCATCATGGAAAAAGCAAGAGAGTTCCAGAAAAACATCTATTTCTGCTTTATTGACTATGCCAAAGCCTTTGACTGTGTGGATCACAATAAACTGTGGAAAATTCTGAAAGAGATGGGAATACCAGACCACCTGATCTGCCTCTTGAGAAATTTGTCTGCAGGTCAGGAAGCAACAGTTAGAACTGGACATGGAACAACAGACTGGTTCCAGATAGGAAAAGGAGTACGTCAAGGCTGTATATTGTCACCCTGCTTATTTAACTTCTATGCAGAGTACATCATGAGAAACTCTGGGCTGGAAGAAGCACAAGCTGGAATCAAGACTGCCGGGAGAAATATCAATAACCTCAGATATGCAGATGACACCACCCTTATGGCAGAAAGTGAAGAGGAACTAAAAAGCCTCTTGATGAAAGTGAAAGAGGAGAGCGAAAAAGTTGGCTTAAAGTTCAACATTCAGAAAACTAAGATCATGGCATCTGGTCCCATCACTTCATGGGAAATAGATGGGGAAACAGTGGAAACAGTGTCAGACTTTATTTTTTGAGGGTCTAAAATCACTACAGATGGTGACTGCAGCCATGAAATTAAAAGATGCTTACTCCTTGGAAGGAAAGTTATGACCAACCTAGATAGCATATTCAAAAGCAGAGACATTACTTTGCCAACAAAGGTCCGTCTAGTCAAGGGTATGGTTTTTCCAGTGGTCATGTATGGATGTGAGAGTTGGACTGTGAAGAAAGCTGAGTGCAGAAGAATTGATGTTTTTGAACTGTGGTGTTGGAGAAGACTCTTGAGAGTCCCTTGGACTGCAAGGAGATCCAACCAGTCCATTCTAAAGGTGATCAGTCCTGGGTATTCTCTGGAAGGAATGATGCTGAAGCTGAGACTCCAGTACTTTGTCCACCTCATGTGAAGAGTTGACTCATTGGAAAAGATTCTGATGCTGGGAGGGATTGGGGGCAGGAGGAGAAGGGGATGACAGAGGATGAGATGGCTGGATGGCATCACCGACTTGATGGACGTGAGTTTGAGTGAACTCCAGGAGTTGGTGATGGACAGGGAGGCCTGGAGTGCTGCAATTCACGGGGTTGCAAAGAGTCGGACATGACCGAGGAACTGAACTGAACTGAACTGAACTGAAAGGTGTTTATTTAATATTTTGTATATAAATAGGCAGATTTTTATCCACATTGCCTATTTGTCAGAAAGTTTCAAAAAGAAAAAGAAATATATAACACTAAAGTTTTATAAAGTAAACTAGGGGGGCTTCCCTAGTGGCTCAGCAGTAAAAGAACCCGCCTGCACATGCAGGAGACAAGGGTTCAATCCCTGGCCAGGGAGGATCCCACAGGCTGTGGGGCAACTGAGCCTGTGTACCACAACCACTGAGCCTGCTCTCCAGAACCCAGGAGCTGCAATTCCCGGGCCCATGTGCTGCAACTGCTGAAGCCCGTGCACCCTAGAGGCTGTGCTCCACAAAGAGAGGCCACCACAATGAGCAGAGAGTGGCTCCCACTCGCCACAACTGGAGAAAAGCCCATGCAGCAACCAAGACCCAGCACAGCCAAAGCTCAGTAAGAATTATTTTTTAAAAATCAAGAAGTAAACTATATATGGAGGAACTTGAAATGCATTTTACCAAGTGAAAGAAGTGAAAAGGCTACATACAATATGATTCTAACTATATGATGTTCTGGAAAAGGCAAAACTGGAGACTTGGGGGAAAAAAAAAAAATCAGTGGTTACCAGAGGTTAAGAGGCAGGGAGAAACGAATATCAGAGCACAGAGGATTTTTAGGGCACTTTAACTACTCTGCATGGTACTACAGTGTTGGATATATGTCATGATACATTTGTCCAAAGCCACAGTATATATACTACACAAAGAATGAACCCTAATAAAAACTATGGACTTTGAGTGATAAGGATATATCAATGTAGTTTCACGGATTATAACAAACGTATCACTGTGGTGTAGGATGTTGATAGTGGGAGGGATTGTGAGTACGTGGGGACACAGGATATATGGGAACTCTCTGAACTTTCCATTCAATTTTGCTGTGAACCTAAAATTCTTTAAAAAAAAAAAATCTATTTAAAAAAGAATAAAAACTAAGGTCTTCTAGTTGTATTATTTCAGATACTTTACTCAATCATCTTATATATCTGGAATACTATATAAGATTTCAGAATAAATGTTAATATCTTTATTTTGATTTTTTCAAAGTCTCATAATACATACTTAATATCTATATTTAAGAAGAGTTCAGATTCCCAGGATGAACCATTAACAGATATCATAACTTTGTTCATTCATTTTTTTCCCAACTAAAAAATCTTTTAAGGAATACAGTTTAGAAGTTATAAAAATGTATTTAAATTATTTTTTATTATAAAACATAGTATAGAAAATGAGAAATACAGATAAAAAAAATACCTCTTTTTCATCATACCAATCTTTTAAAGAGACCACACCAGCTTCCTACAAAATGTCCCATTTTTTAATGTGAAGTACACATACATCTTGGCTTCCCAGGTGGCACTAGTGGTAAGGAATTCATCTGCCAATGCAGGAATGTAACAGACAGGGGTTCGTTCCTAGGTTAGGAAGATCCACTGGAGAAGGGCATGGCTATCCACTCCAGTATTCCTGCCTGGAAAATTCCATGGACAGAGGAGCCTGGCAGGTTACAGTCCATGGGGTCACACAGAGTCATACATGACTGAAGCAACTTAGCATGCACACACGTACATCTTAAATATATTTTTAATTAAATAAAATAATCTGGACAAGTTGAAGAAAGAGATAATAAGTCTGAAATATGAAGTTTCTAAAAATGAAATGTTTTTTCATTTCTTCTGTAATATGACTATAATAACAATAAATATTAACTAATGGTAATTACTTAATTTATAATTTGATGGTTTTTCAGATATAGCTGCTACAGGTCACCTTATCATCACGGACATATAAGAAACTGGTAAATTACTAGTCAAGTGGCCCTGGAAAGACAGAGTCATTTAATAACTTGACTAAATTTAAACTGAATAAATTTAATAATTTAAAAGCTTGACTGTCAGGTTACAAGCTTATAATCAGTAGAATTCTATTCTACTGTTGCTCTAGCAAAGCAGAATTCTTCAATTTTTTAGACTCACAGCTTCAACTTCAGGTTTAGTGGCTGATGCTACTTGCCTCTCTGTTTTTACGAAGAGGCTAATGATGATACAGGCTGCATTTACTGAGCCCTTACTATCTGCAAGGTACAGTTTTAAGCACTTTGTACACATGTGTGTGTTTGTGTGTGTCTGTGCTTAGTCGCTCAGTTGTGTCCAACTCTTTGCAACCCCATGGACTATAGCCCACCTAGCTCCTCTTTCAACTGAATTTTCCAGGCAAGAATACTGGAGCGGGTTGCCACTTCCTTCTCCATGGGATCTTCCTGACCCAGGGATCGAACCTTCGGCTCCTGCACCTCCTGCATTGGCAGGCAGACTCCTTACCACTGCACCATGTTAATTAAATCATCAATCCTCTTCTGAACCCTAGAGGCAGGCACTATTACCCATAAGTCAGTAGTAGACAAAAAACTTGGGCCTTAAAAAGTTTAAGTAACTTGCACATGGTCACTTGAATAACTAATGGAGCCAGAATTCAGAACTATTAATGCCACGAACTTCTATATCATATCCTCTGCTTACAATTCAGAGACTTCACCACGGTGTCTCTTCCTACAGATCTGATGACCTGGAAAGTCCCCCAAATTACAAAGATTATTTTGGATATGTGCAAATAGTATGTTAAAACAGATGACCAAATCTAGTAAGTATCTACTGTTGCCAAGAAAAGAAAAACTACAACCAAAAGGGCAAATATTTATGTATGCTGCTAGTGTAACAATAATACTCACTGTGATAAACCAATAGGAATTCACTCTATAAACCAATCTTGACATGAAGCTCAGCTGATCAGCTGGTGCCAGAACATGAAGGTGCAAGTGGGCAATGGAACAGAATGGTGACACATGGAAACCCATTCTGAAACAGAAAAGTACGAGATAACTGACAGATTAGTTCTACAATAGTTTACAACTATATTTTCAGGTTAAAACACATAAATATTAAAGATACCCAAAACAGGTTACCTAAGGTAGACAGATTACCACTCAAACAACTCTTCCACTGTTTTTCTACATGAACTTCAGAGTATTCACACCGTTCTTTCTCATGTTGAAGTTCACAGTAAGATAAAGTCTTCATCAAGAAAAGCTTTCACAGAATATTATGGCACTGTATAACTCTTACTAATTCTGAGCTGGCATTATGTCTTACTTCAGTTCTTATCCCTGGTGGCTCAGACGGTAAAGCGTTTGTCTACAATGTGGGAGACCCTGGTTCAATCCCTGGGTTGGGAAGATCCCCTGGAGAAGGAAATGGCAATCGACTCCAGGACTATTGCCTGGAAAATTCCACGGACAGAGGAGCCTGGTAGGCTATAGTCCGTGGGGTCGCAAACAGTCGGACACGACTGAGCAACTTCACTTTCACTTTCAGTTCTTATCATATTATCTTTAATTTTCCTAAAAAATGCTGAGTCACTGGACAGGGAGTAGAAGTAGGGAGTCCTTACTTCTAAGACATGACCAGTAGATGGCATGCTTTCTCCTAAATAAAGTGGTCATTTCCTTACCATCACTAAAAAAACTGTCATCACTTTAAGTTTCTTGAATACTAAAAGTTAGATTTTTTTCCCTAAAGAAATTCAGTTTATACACAATTTTATAGGAATGCACATACTGAACAAAGAAGACTAAGTAACTAGTTTTACCTGCCCACTGCTTGTATATTCCTTTCTGTCTAAACTCTAAGTGGTGCTTATTAGAAGACGTTGAGATGTGAAAAGTTTTATTAAATTTACTAATGAACAATATATTCACTTTCAGGAAAACTGCATTTAAACCATGAACTCTGCATCTCTACTTTCATTTTCCCGAGGAAATAACATTTGAGAAAAACCAACTGTATGTATTGGTTTCTATCTGGAAGTAGACATACCTTGTATTTTCAAAGTCAGTGAAATTATTCCTTTCTAGAATGGCTTTTCCAACAGTTACCATGTTCTCAACTGTAAAACAGGAAAGAAACTACATTATGCTCTAGGAGACATTAAGTTCATTACCAAGTTATTAACCCAAACTTTTAGATCCTAGTAAAAAGTCATATCAAATAGATACACATTTAAAGACTTCTTCAACAGCTCTAAGTTACTGAGACGTTTGCTGATCAACACCTGAAACGAAGGTTCAACCTATCACAAACTATCACACGTGAGCTGACTCTAAACAGCTCTTGAGGGATATTATCAAGTGATACTAGTTAGGACATCTGATCCTGCTGTGGTCTAATTCTAATCATAAGGAAACCAAGTATCTACACAAAACTTGTCTCAGTTAAGAAGACAAGAAAACTTTGAACTTGCCTTTGAACTTAAATTAGGAATATGACACCCCCTGTACACTAGCCTTGCTGTGACTAAATGTTTGTTTTGGCTTCCAAACTCTCATCTGCCTTAGCATCTTAGTCTCAGTGTTTCACGGTCTTCAGATGGGATATGCTTCCCCATTAAAACATTTTTGGCAACCTGGTATCTTCAAGCACAGTGCCAAACTTCAGATCCCTTCTGTTTCTGAATGGTGTAATCAAGCATTAAAAAGAGAAGAAGTGAGAGAATCTGCAGAGGATAGTTTTATAAGAGGTTTAAAATCATTGCCATCAGTTTGCTTCTCTTAAGTCAGGCTTGAGTGGGAAGGCTTCCATGACAAGGTCAGTACCACTCAGTCAAAAAAAAAAAAAAGCTCAAGCCAGACTATATCTTGCTTTCTTTCAAAAGTCTCCCAAGATTCGAGGGGGTGGGGTAAGGTGAAATTAGGAGGCTGGGATTATCATACATACACCGCTATATGTAAAACAGATAACCAACAGGTACCTACTGTATACCACAGGGAACTATACTCAGTATTTTGTTATAACCTGTAAGGAAAAAGAATTTGAAAAAGAATATATATACATACATGTATAACTGAATCACTATGCTGTATACCTGAAACTAACAGGATATTGAAAATCAACTATACTTCAATGAAAAAATTTTAAACTAAGAGAGAGATGGTAGAAGCATGCTACTGTCCATGTAACAAGATGGAGAAGGACTTTCAGCCATAAATCTAGTCCAGAGATCTTAACTGGATGACAAATTAAACTGAAAATATTCAGATGAATGTTGCCTGGTTTCTGGTTCAATATGGAGACCTGTGTGATTATTCAACTTGCTTTTGCTTTCAACATAAAACCATTCTCGAAAGTATAAAATGAGAAAAAAAAATACCCCCAAGATGCCAAACATTTGAATAAATAAAAAAGACTGTTTTTTCTTTTAATTTCTTTAAAGGACATATGACTATTTAATCATTTTAACAGTAACATGGCATTATAAAGTATATAGATGAAATATAAATGACAACAATAACAAAGTGTTGCAAAGTTTCTCATATTTTGAATTGATACAATGCTAATTCTAAGTAGGCTGTTATAATTGTAGGATGTGTATTTTAATTTTGCTATAGCAACTAGTTTAAAAAAATACAAAGAAAATTGGCTAAAATGACAGGAGATAAATTAAAGTGGAATATTAAAAGTATGTTTGAAAAAAAAAAAGTATGTTTGATCAACCACAGAAAGGCAGGAAAGAAGAAACAGGACAACAAAAAGCAAGTGGGACAAATAGAAAACAAATGGCAAGACGGCCGACCTAAACCCAACTATGTCAATAGTTATACTAAATGTTTCTGAACTACATGCTCAGGTTAAAAGACGGAGATTTCCACATTATATTGTTTTTTTAAAATGCCAGATGCAATTACATTGCTATCTTCACGTCTTTAAATATACATATTCAATTTATTATAAGTAAAGGATAGAAGGGGCTTCCCTGGCAGCTCAGTGGTAAAGAATCTGCCTGCCAATGCAGGGGACACAGCTTCCATCCCTGGGTCGGAAAGCTCCCGTGGAAAAGAAAATGGCAACCCACTCCAGTATTCTTGCCTAGGAAATCCCACGGACAGAGAAGCCTGACAAGCTACAGTCCACGGGGTCTCAAAAGAGTTGGATACAACTTAATGACGACAACAACAACACAAGGATAGAAAAAGATACCCAAGGCAAACAGCAAGTAATAAGAAAGTTGGGGTATCTAAATTAATATCATACAAAATAGACACAAGAAGTATTTCCAGAGATTAAGGAACGTTTTATAATGATAAAAATAGATCATTGCGAAGACATGACAATTATGTTATGCATTCACTTAAAATCAACTCCAAACTACATTAAGCAAAACCAATTGTCTCATTCCTATTTCATTGATTGGTATCTACTCTATTATTTCCTTCTTTATTCTTATTTTTATCTGATTTTGCTTGCCTCTTTCTAGTGTCCTAAACTGAAAACAGATCATTGGTTTTATACCTCCCTGTCTAACATAAGCACTTAAAGCTATAAATTTTACTCTATATACTTTAGCTACATTCTATAATCCTTTGATATATATTTTTATTACCAATCAATTCAAAATATTGTCTTTTTTGAACTATTTAGAAGTTACTTAAAAGTGGGTTAATTTAAAAATATTCAGTACTATTCTAGATTTTATTATTTCTTCAATGTAATTCCATTGTCATCAGACAACATATAAGATTTTGATCATTTGAAAATGTACTGAGACTTACTTTATTGTCCAGAGTATATCTTGGTGAACATGTGCTCATAACAAAATATGTATTCTATAGTTAGGTGAAGTTCTATTAATCTTAATTATAGTCACAGGGCTTGACACTGTTACTAAGCTCTTCTATATGGTTATTATTTTCCTAACTTTAAAGACTATAAAAAAATTAATTGCATTGACTTTTAAAGGTTTATTATGAAGATATTCAAATATACACAAAATCAGTAAAAACAGTATTATATAATGAAATCCAAAACATCTACTATGCTGCTTCAAAATTAGTAACATTTGATTTGCAACAGTTATAAAAGCTTTCATGAAGAAATATTAGAAAAAGAAAAGCAAGCATAAACACATTTCTTCCTCTTAAAAAAAAAAAAAGTAAATACTTAAAGGGCTTCCCTGATGGCTCAGTGGTAGAGTGTCTGCCTGCCAGTGCAGGAGAAATAAGTTCGATCCATGATCTAGGAAGATCCCACGTGCCACAGAGGGGCTAGGCCTGTGTGCCACAACTATGGAGCCTGGCCACGAGTTAATAAATGTTGAGGTTTGATGATAAGGACATAAAGGTTATACTAAATATTTTCTTTACTTTTGTATATATTGGAAATTTTTCATAGTGACAGTTTAAAAAGCCACATGCTCCTTTATCACAATACCTGTCTCAACTATTTCAATTGTCACTGCCATCACTGATGCCAGTTCAAGATGATATGACCGTGAAGAATACCACCATCCACTTACTGAGTTCTATTTGATCTTTCTTTAGATATTTGCAGTTTTCAAAATGCTTCTTTGGTACCACAAGATAATGATGAGGTGCTGCTGGCTTGATATCTTTGAAGCAAACTAGGTCTTCATTCTAAAGGAAAAAAAAAATGTGTCATTTGTTAGTAAATTTTTAAAAAGAATTTCCTAATGCGGTTGAGGCATGTGTCAGACATCATAAATCTCAGTCTGATATGGAAATGGTACTTACATTACAACTAATCTCCATTGGGCAATTTTGTGATTATGCATTATGTCCATAAACATAAGCTTTAGCTTCCTTCATGAGACACTCATTTATCCCAGAGAAGAAAAAGACTTTTTTAAAGTCAATTTCAAGGAAAAAATTATGAATGAAGCTATTAAATTCATTACTATAATCCCAAATTTTTAAAAATTTTCATTATATATTTCTCCATCTCTACCCTAAGGTTTTTCTCCTCCTAATATGTACTTTTCAGAGAAGGCAATGGCACCCCAGTCCAGTACTCTTGCCTGGAAAATCCCATGGACGGGGGAGCCTACTTTTAAAGGTGTGACTACAGAATCATAGCAAGTTTGATAATTCTTTTTTAAATTTAGTTTTTTTCCAAAGTCACATTTTATTCAATTATAGCATCATCTAGCATCTACATGGGATTACATTTTAAAACTTTTTCCAAAATTTTTTTTTATTTGCCACTTTACAGCATTAAAAAAGACTCAAAATATTGAAAACAAACTCCAGTATATTGTGCTAAGATATGTATGGCATCAGTTTTCTGTTTTTTAAACTCTACACAGTAATGTAAGGAAAAAAGAAAAGGAAACAAAACAGTGAATCTTTCAATCTATTAACATTTGAGTTTCAAGCTTTTCCAAGAGAAAAATCTATATTCCCTAAATAAGCTTATTCAATTTCTCCTACTTAAAAATTAAGTAAAAACTAAAATCAGTATCAATAAGCATGCTGCTGCTGCTGCTAAGTCGCTTCAGTCGTGTCCAACTCTGTGCGACCCCATAGACGGCAGCCCACCAGGCTCCCCGGTCCCTGGGATTCTCCAGGCAGGAACACTGGAGTGGGTTGCCATTTCCTTCTCCAACGCATGAAAGTGAAAAGTGAAAGGGAAGTCCCTGAGTTGTGTCCGACTCTTAGCGACCCCATGGCCTGAGCTCACCAGGCTCCTCCGTCCATGGGATTTTCCAGGCAAGAGTACTGGAGTAGGGTGCCTTAAGCATAGTTTCCCTCAAAAACACTGACAGAATGCACTGTTGCTCATTAGTTCTCCATTCCAAGAACTAAAATTCAACTGGGACAAGGACCTCATATGCACACCAATAATCTTGATTTCAACAAGAATAATGACGAAAGGCAATTGTACATGTATCATGAACTTCCTTATCAGTATCCATCAGTTCAGTTCAGTTGCTCAGTCGTGTCAGACTCTTTGCGACCCCATGGACTGCAGCACACCAGGCCTCCCTGTCCATTACCAACTCCTGAAGTTTACCCAAACTCATGTCCATTGAGTCGGTGATGCCATCCAACCATCTCATCCTCTGTAGTCCCCTTCTCCTCCCGCCTTCAATCTTTTCCAGCATCAGGGTCTTTTCAAATGAGTCAGTTCCTCACATCAGGTGGCCAAAGTACTGGAGTTTCAGCTTCAGCCTCAGACCTTCCAATGAATATTCAGGACTGATCTCCTTTAGGATGGACTGGTTGGATCTCCTTGCAGTCCAAGGGACTCTCAAGAGTTTTCTCCAATACCACCGTTTAAAAGCATAAATTCTTTGGTGCTCAGCTTTCTACACAAACTCTCACATCCATACATGACTACTGGAAAACCATAGCCTTGACTAGACGGACCTTTGTTGGCAAAGTAATGTCTCTGCTTTTTAATATGCTATCTAGGTTGGTCATAGCTTTTCTTCCAAGGAGCAATCATCTTTTAATTTCATGGCTGCAATCACCATCTGCAGTGATTTTGGAGCCCAAAAAATAAAGTCTGACACTGTTGCCACTGTTTCCCCATCTATTTGCCATGAAATGATCAGTATCCATACTGCTCATCTAAACTTTAGGTGACTGACAAGCTGATCTCCAATGACACCACATATTTTAATATCACAAATATACTGTATATCTGTCATATTCTATATGACATAGCTGTACTTTATAAATGATATACTTTGCTCCTTCTCCTTCTTCAGAGCTTTATTCAAATGCCACCTTCTTTTCTTAATTTTTTAAAATTTATTTGGCTACATCAGATCTTAGCTGTAGCACACAGGATCTCTGTTGTGTTATACGGACTCTTTCGTTGAGGCATGCAGGCATGGGCTCCAGCTCAGTAGTTGTGGTGCACGGGCCCAGTTGTTCCAGGGCACATGAGATCTTAGTTCCCTGACCAGGGATCAAACCCGTGTCCCCTGTATTAGCAGGCGGATTCTTAACCACTGGACTACCAGGGAAGTCCTCAAATGCCCTCACCTTCTTAGTGAAGCATTTCCTTATTAAAATTTTAAAACTGCATCCCTTTTCTCTTTTGTTGTTCCCCATCTAAGAAACTATGCATTTTATTTATTATGTTGCTTATTGTCTATTTCCTGTGAGTAGAATGTAAGCGCCACGAGGACGGGGATTTTTGCTCATTTTATTTGTTGCTGTATCCCAATGCCTCCAGCAGTGTCTGGCACACAGAAGGCACTCATGTAAATACTGAGTAATGGACGGGTGACTGAATTTCCTCTTTCCCAGGGATAAAGCTCTACCTCTTGGGGCCAGTTTAAACCTTTCTCCATTGGCACCTGCCCATCGGGATTTAAGCACACCAAAGACTTCCCTGTTTTATAAAACTTTCTCTTAACTCCACCTCCTCCTGTAGTTACCACTATCTCTCCCTACTCCCCAAGACTGCCAAACTTCCTTCAGAACTTGTCTGTCTTTGCTGTCTTCAATGTTTTAGGTTGAATCTTGAGGTTTTCATCAGCGATCTGCCCTCTGCCCCATCACTGCACTGCAGTTGTTCTCCTGAAGGTCAGCGGTCATCACCCTGGGGACAAAACCAGTTCTAATCTAAGTTGGCCTCTCTGCATGCATACTGGAGAGTCATCCAACCCAGATATGAGGATGAGGGAAGGTAGATACTGCTGCCAATTCCTATCTCCTCAACATATTCCTTTCTCTTCGCTTTCCTAGTTTTCCCTTTGTTTCTCTGTCCCCTTTACAGGTCTTCATCCTCTACCTGTCTCTTACGATGTTAGGGTTCTTTAGAGTTCTGTGCAGGGATCCCTTCACTACCCTACAAATATGTCCTGCTGCTGCTGCTGCTGCTGCTAAGTCGCTTCAGTCGTGTCCGACTCTGTGCGACCCCATAGACGGCAGCCCACCAGGCTCCCCAGTCCCTGGGATTCTCCAGGCAAGAACACTGGAGTGGGCTGCCATTTCCCCCTCCAATGCATTAAAGTGAAAAGTGAAAGTGAAGTCGCTCAGTCCTGTCGGACTCCCAGGGACCCCATGGACTGCAGCCTACCAGGCTCCTCCGTCCGTGGGGTGATAATTTCCCTCTTTTCAATTTCCACCTCTAAGCTGGCAGTTCCTATCATCTGGGCTAGAAATGCAGACCTCTGCATTGTCAGACCCCTAATTATTCCTAAATTGATCTGATTTTCTTCATCCCCATTATTACATTTTATAGTAGGCTGGATTACCTCAACAGCTTCATAACCAATCTCTATGCCTCCAGCCTGGTCCTCTCCCAATCATTCTCCCCCAGGGTACCAGATGATCTTTCAAAGATCAAACGTTTTCATGGACCTCAACCATTTTCTTCCAACCCAGCATCAACAGTAGCAATAAACTGTGGAGCTTCCTTCCTTTCACTCTTTAAATAAAGCCCAAACTGCTTAATATGAAGTACAACAGCCTTAATAACTTGGCCCTCGCCTACCTCTCCAGCCTCATCTTTTACCACTCACCCCTTCAAACTCTATCTGTGCTCCAGTTAGATTGAATTTCTATTCGCCTGTGGCAGAGATCAAACCGCGGAAGATTCTCTTTACCGAAGACATTCTTCTCTCCTCCTCCTCACCTGACCATACTTATTTTTTCATGTCTCACTTCCTCTGGAAGCTCTTCCCTAACCCTTCAAGTCTGGTCAGGTGCCCCTCCCACGGGCCTTGCAAAATACTGCAGGTAGTAAAACCGTCTCACCGTAGCACGGAGCACTATCAGCTGCCTCTTCTGTCGGTACTGACTCCACCCTTTAGATTATAAAATGTAGACAGGGACTACTAGCCTTTATTTACCTTGCTCCCCACTGAATCTCCAACAGTGCTTAGAAGGAATTCAATTTACTTTTAACCAATGAATGATTACTACGAAACAAAACAAAGCCCAGAATCTTTGGAGCTGATTCTTTCAAAAGACTGTTTCTTTAAAGGCGAGTCAAGCTAGTAGACGAAAGTGCCTACCCGATATCTGTTTTTAAATATCTGAGCAAAGTCTAAATGCTCTGAAAATTTCCACATATCCCAACTGATAATAACACTTCTAAGGAACTGGACTCTTTAGTGGAAATCAGAATGCATTAACTAATTGTGTGACCACGGACCACTTCTGCCAGCCTATTTTCAGTCAATCTAACAAATGGGCTTTTCACAGTGACCATTATCTGTTATCTACTAGTTTGTTTTCAGTACCAGTATTTGCAGAACGTAAAGGCAGTGTCTAGAAAAGTAGGGGGAGGTGGGGTAGAAGGAGGTTCCTTTAATAAAATCAGAGGTCACTATTGTCCACCGACCACCTCGGCAGCTACGGAGAGAGGTTTTATATCTACATTGTCTCCCATTAGAACAGTAAACGAGGCTGGCGACACTCCCGGCGCCTAGAGAAACAAGCCTGTCTGTATCACTAGGACACCCAGCCTCCCCCAGTTCCATTTACCCAGGACCGTCACCACCCGATCCACGCCGGCGAGGCCCCCCTGAGCTGAGGCGCCCTAAGCGGAGCTCCCCAAGGGCGTTCCGGATCCCACCCGCGCCGGGTCGCGCGTCGCAGCCCACCTCACAGTGCAGGAGTTCGGTGCCGGGATCCTGGTGCGCCGCGATCCGGCAGAACACGCACTTGCTACTGTAGTTCGCGAGCTCCGGGGACTCTGCGGCGACCGCGGGGGTCTCCCCTGGGGACCCCGCAGGTTGGGCAGCCGCCACTGGCTCAGAGCGGGCACACGACTTCCCTAAACCGCATTCCTCCTCCTCCATCATCGCACCCGCTCTTCTGCGCCGCTGAGAGACCTCTCCGGGACAACAGGGCCTCTTGCAGTTAGCCTCCTGCACCTCCTAGATTTTACCTCGAGGCGTCGCCCCTCGTCTGGCGCTGGGCCGGGCCGGGAGCTGGGCACAGCGCGGATCCAGGGCGACCGGAGCCGCAAGGTGACTCGCCGCGGAGCCGCAGAATCCAGAGGCTGACCTTCACGCTGACTGCCACGCGGGGGCGCGCAAGGACGCGACACGGAAGAGCCGCCGCCACCGGCGGCAGTCGCCCATCCCCGTGCGTCTCGGTGGTAACGACTCAGGACTTCCGCCACAACGCCGGCTCGCGCCCCACGCCGCGATGACATCACGTTCGCGCTCTACCCGGGAGCCGAATGGCACTTATTGACCGTTCTGAACGTCATCTCCCGGAAGCCAGCAACATAAAGTGCCTCGAGTGTATAATGATGTCTTAAAAAAAAAAAAGTTTTAAAAAATTCGTAGGTTTTACGAGAATGAACATTTCTAGAGCTTTGATGCTTTGGGTATCCATTTTCTACAATGATAATCTTAGGTGATAAGGCTCAAAATATCAAACAGAACTTCACACCTGTTTTTACCTTTTGTTGTTATTATTGACAGCACCAGCTAGATCAAAATAGTGGGCTTTATCTCATTCTTTATACACAGATAAATGCGGAATCCTGTAGTTTATAGTCTGACATATTCCAGAACTTCATAGAAATTGACGAGGAATTGACCTAGAAACTTTAAGAAATTGACAAGAAATTCAGGCTTTCTTGGGAGTTGTGCTTCGGGAAAGAGCGAAAAATGAGTAACACATTCCCTTGCTGGTTCCCTGGGTTGGGAGGGGCGCATGAGTTGGTCCCTTAAATGGGGTGAGGGCGGGGGCAGATCTGGTGGTCTTTTGGCGGGGGTGGCTTAGGAGGTCTGCCCACCCACCCCCCACCCCCTTGGTGCTGTGTGCAGGGATCATGAGTAATGCCCTCTTTCTGCTCAGGACATCACAGAAGTAGCAGTTGGGTTTTTGGTCTTTTTGTACCTTGTTTATAATTTGTTCAGGCTTTACTTCAGTTCAATTCAGTCCCTCAGTCCTGTCCAACTCTTTGTGACCCCATGGACTGCAGCATGCCAGGCTTCCCGGTCCATCACCAACTCCCTGGAGCTTGCTCAAAACTTGCAAGCAGTTATTTTTAGTCCTTTAGTTTCTTTATATTCTGTTGCTCAAGGAGACATTTGTCCACATGCAAACACTGTAGCAAAGGGTCCCAAGTCCTCAGTCTCTCTCATTCCCGCCCTGTGAGCTTTCACACCCCTTGTTTTTAAGGGTTAAGGGGCTGAAGTTTTCCTCTTCTGAAGCATCTTCCTGCTGGACAGGGGTCTCAGACCCTAGCTTACACTGCTGCTGCTGCTGCTAAGTGGCTTCAGTAGTGTCTGACTCTGTGCGACCCCATAGACGGCAGCCCACCAGGCTTCCCGTCCCTGGGATTCTCCAGGCAAGACCACTGGAGTGGGTTGCCATTTCCTTCTCCAATGCATGAAAGTGAAAAGTGAAAGTGAAGTCACTCAGTCGTGTCCGACTCTAGCCACCCCATGGACTGCAGCCTACCAGGCTCCTCCATCCATGGGATTTTCTAGGCAAAAGTACTGGAGCGGGGTGCCATTGTGTAGAAGTCCCTTGCTGACTGTTTCAAGGACATGTAGGGACCTGGGCTACCCTCTGCTGGAATGGATTGAAACCCTTGAGCCATAATGAGCCTTACTTGAAACTGCTGGAGCCTATAAGATACAAAGTTAACCAAAAGATTAACCAGACAAGGGCCAAAAAGAGCAATAATGGCCACTAAGGAGCCTAGAAATGGAAGGAACCAAGTTAACTTTGGGAGTAGGGCTCCTGTAACTGTTGACCAGACAGTGAGATTGTGTTGCTCTTGCCAAAATTGTGAAGCCTTTCTGCAGGTGAGTATTTCTTTAATATTAACATCCACCTGTCCTGTTGCATTGATCTGGGCACAGCAGGAAGTATTAGTTACCAAACACACTCTGCCTTGTTCTGCCAGAAAGTAACAAAGAGCCAGGCAATTATGAAGAACTATATTAGCCAAAGAGACAAGAAGAGACAAGAAAGGTCTTAGGTCCCATTAAGGCTTGTTCTATCAGTTCCATCACATAACCACAGTCAGGTGAAATTTCTCAGTGTTACTTCATGATAAGTTAAACCTCCATGTAGAGCTGCCTGTCCTATGGCTAGCCCTGCCCTGTGCTAAGATCATTCCTTTTGCTCTCCAGATTCGGGAGTGAGCCAGCCTGGTCCTATTATAGATAATATCCCTCTTATCCCTATAAACCATACAGGACACTCTCACACAAAGTGGACATCATCAGTGCATTTACAGGCCATAGTATGAAGGCCTTGGAAAAGGGCATGGCCTGGCATAACTCCATAACATGATGTTTTGGGTGTCTTCAGAGGAAAACAAGCAGAGAAGGCAATGGCACCCCACTCCAGTACTCCTGCCTGGAAAATCCCATGGATGGAGGAGCCTGGTAGGCTGCAATCCATTGGGTCGCTGAGGGTCGGACACGACTGAGCTACTTCACTTTCACTTTTCACTTTCATGCATTGGAGGGGGAAATGGCAACCCACTCCAGTATTCTTGCCTGGAGAATCCCAGGGACGGGGGAGCCTGGTGGGCTGCCATCTATGGGGTCACACAGAGTCGGACACGACTGAAGTGACTTAGCAGAGGAAAACAAACCCTTAAAGGGGGCAGACCTGAATGTCTTACGGTTGTTCAGAGCTGATAGTCCTTAAGGACATAGCTGTCGCTAGTACCTATGCAACTAGGAGACCACAAATCTTTATGTTGGTAATTTAGATTATATCATGTTATAAAGGTCTTCATGAAATGCTTGAGTGTGATCTGGTTGGTTTCGTCAGAGTTAACAATTGTAGTCCAGCTCATTATTTGCTCAGTGTCCCACAGGCGGGTTGAATTGGATTGACGAGGTGGATGAGATGTTTCTTTCAACCATTCACACTCCCCTTCCATGTTGTTTAGGAAGACGGAGCCATAGTTTGAAACAGGACACAGGTGGGGGAGGTTGTAAGTACAGTTTCTCCCTACATAAGAGGCAGAATATCTGCTGTAATTCTGTCTCCGATTGCGGGGGGGTGGGGGCAGGCATACAAAACAAGTACCATTTGTGCAGTTTAACATAGCGTGCCCCATGCCTTGGGTAGTTGTATAGGGGATTCAGGTTAAGGCATTGTAATAGCCCCCTGGAAAGTGCAAGTGTGACTAGCAGAGAGGGAAGGGGTGGCAATTGTCCCCAATTTAGTTGGTTAATCAATACTGGAACCGGAAGGATCAGGGGAAATGCAAGAGGAGGGCCAATATCCAGCTGGGGTGGTGAGTGTTGATGGTATATCCCACATTATTTTAAATGTTCTCTTTTGGGCATGATTTTGGAAATGTTGATAAGTGAGCGTTCTCACTATTTTTCCCTGGTTACAAGGACTAGTAGGGCACACAGAGTCAATAACAGAGCATTTTTGGGGTGGAGAATTTTCCCTTAAACCAGCATGGACAAGGGAGTTAATTCTCTGGCGAGGGTGGCCGAGCAAACCAGTAGGATGCAAGCAACAGCACAATAGCAAATAGGAGTCCAACTCACACACCGTTTTACTTACCTGCGGATCATGCCTGTGCTCGCAATAGGCTTCTCAGGGTTTCCACTGGCTCACAGGTGTGTTGCTCTTCTCTAATGACTTGTGGGGGTTTTGGAGGTAATAGCTTTAGTCTAGACAAATGTACCCAAATAGATATCCCTTGCAGTTTGACAGCAGTCAGGATGGCTAAAATTACTTCACAATAGCCTTTCCATTTTGGTAAATAGTTGGTCTTCGGGGGAACCGCTCTTTCCAGGTTTTAAGAAGAGCCTGGTTCCCAGGGTTTATTTGTGAAGGAACTGCCCCTTGCAGTGTGTTTTTAGTCGGGGCTGGCAGTGCCTTGTGGGCATAGTCATAGATTGCCTTATGAACTTGTCCTAGATTAGTAATATACCACAGTGTCCAGCTCACTTCCACATCTAGTACAATGTCAATAGTAAGGAAAGGCCTCCCACTGGCCATTTCTGAGCTAAGCCTCAGACCACTCCTGGGGGCTACATGGACCCCGAGGACTGCAAGAAGAAGCAAGTGTCATGAGTTTCTTGGCAGAGCTTTGCTAAGGTTTTCTTTAAAGTATGGTTCATTTTCTCCATCTTCCCTAAAGACTGGAGGTCTTCAAGTATGGAGGCCAAGAAGTATGTAGCTTGTAATCAATCCCTAGGGCCCTTGTGAGCCCCTGTGTGATTTTGGCTATAAAAGGGGGCCTGCTATTGCCCTGGAGGGGAAGTTCAAACCAAGGAATTATTTCTTTTATAAAGGACTTAGATTTCAGTAGCCTTTTCAGGTAGAGTGGGGAAGGCTTCAACCCATCCTGTGAAAATATCAACGAATACACAAGAAGATACAGCCTCACCACGGGGGCATTTGGGTAAAATCTAACTGCCAGCCAGTCTTCCCTGTGTGTGTCCCTTGAGGTTGAACTGGCCTGAGTAGCAAAGGGTGGATTGGATGGGTTTGTGGGTTATTACAGGCACACAAATCGTAGGCAAGGGTTACTTGTCTTACTCTTCTTTGGAGCCCCTTTCCTGGGAGAGCCTTTTGCATGAAGCCCCATAGTGCATCCCTGCCCCAGTGGCTGGCATCAGGCAAGCTCTTAGAGAGTTTCCGTTGTTGAACCTTAGGGATTAGAGCCTTGCGAGCCTTCAGGCCAGCCTGTGCTTCCTTTCTTATAGCCCCATTTCTCAGCATTTCCTTCTTCCTATGGGGAATACTGGGAAAATCTAGGAAGTTCAGGAGGGCCAATCACTAGGGCCATAACTTGATCAGGTTCTTGTGGTCAAGCTGCCTGTTTTGCAGTTTGATCAGCTTTGCTGTTCCTGTAGCTCACAAAAGATCCATCCTTCAGTGGATTACTGCTACCTGGCTTGGGAACTGCACTGTTTCCAGAAAGCCAGAATTAAATCTTTATGATTTTAAAGAGAATTTCTAGCAGTTAACATTCCTCTTTGCTAAGTATTGGGGCAACCATACAGTTAACAGAATAAGTCTCAATTTTTTAATAGAGCCTGGTCACAGGTCATGGAGCATTTGATCTTTATTTAAGCATAGATTACAGCAATAAGCTTCAGGAAAAAAAACTTAGAATGTCTTTTTAATAACTCAAACTACAGGAAGGGGCTGTCTGGGAGGTGAGTTTTAGGCAGTAAATAGAGATTACTTATGTAAGTGTAATTGATCATATAGGTTCTTTTAAATTGGCTATGCTGGACTTTTCATAAGGAGGTCTCAGACTAAACTTTTAAAAGACCTCCCAGGACCCAGGAAAGCCATGCCAAGGGTTTATCACAGATTTTGCCTAGCAGATTTGAAGAAATTTCTCCCTTTCTGTGGCTTTTCCCCCAAATGACCTTGAAATTATTGCATTTGTTTGGAGGTGGGCTTCCTTATTTACTGGATAAAGTTCCTGGGAAACTCTGAGTTTCCAGTTTCTGGAGGAATCAGGTAGAGAGAAAATATAAATGCTTCAATTCTACTTAGCATTGTAATTTACCAAACTGCTGTAAATCATAATTAGCTTTAAGGGAAGGGTTTTCTTATATATGGTGAACATATATAAGAACATATAATATCTCAGACAGAACAAAAGAATTATAACCATACCCATCAGTTTACTCGGTCCTATGTAATTAACAGTTTTCTAGAGCTATCAAGTTTACCTAGTTCAGTAGAATGATATGAAAGTTATCAGAAACCTGTATTTGTCAGAAAACCCTTTCTATGAATCTTCCTGAAATGAAACATTTTTTTAATATTTACATTATTGAAGTACAGTTGATTTACAATGTGTTAATTTCTGTTGTACTGCACAGTGATTCAGTTACATATGTATATATACACACACATATATACACACATACACACATTCTTTTTCATATTCTTTCCCATTATACTTTTTCACAGAATATTGTATATAGTTTCCTGCCCTCTACAGTAGGGCCTTGTTTATCCATTCAATATATAATAGTTTGCACCTGCTAATCCTGAACTCCCAATCCTGAATGCCCTGGCTTGGCAACCACAGGTGCGTTCTCTGTATCTGTAAGACTGTTTCTGTTTTGTGATATATGGTATTTGTCTTTCTGTCTCTGAACTACTTCACTTAGTGTGATGATCTCTAGTTGCATCCACATTGCTGCAAATAGCATTATTTCATTCTTTTCACGGCTGAGTAGTATTCCACTGTCTATATGTACCATGTCTTCTTTATTCATTCATTTATAGATGAACGTTTAGGTTATTTCCATGCCTTGGCTGTTGTGAACAGTGCTGGTGTGAACATAGGTGGAGTGGCAGCTGTCCTGATTATATCCCTAGTGATACCTACAATTGCTTCGCTCACTTACCTGATATTTTCAAAAAGTTGCTTTCCGTTTCCAAACCTTGGACTTGATATAGTTCCCTGCCATAGAAGTGGGAGGAGCTGAACAAAGTATTTGAAAATTTTCTAGCGTATGTGTCCTGGTGTGGGAGCAGGCAAAAATACAGGCACTGTGTGTGCACAGGCAGAGCTGATACCAGCTGGTATTCTGGATAGCTGCCCTGGAAACAGCTATTTGAGTTGTGTGACAGTAAACGAACTTTAAATTTTATTTGCAAAACGGAGTGCTCTTTTCTAATTTCGAAAGGGCACCATATGGGGCAATAGCAGCCCTGCTTCAGAGCAGGCTCTGGAATTAGACAGCTGTGCAACTTGCCATCTGTGAAGACATGGGCTGAGTTTTTCTCTCTCTCTCTGAGATATATATATCTGAAATACTTTGCTGTATATCTGGAACTAATACATTGTAAAATTAACTAGAATTTAATAAAAAATAACTGATATAAAAATAATATACAATATGGAGTTAGTCACATTACTGTTGTCAGTAGCAAACATTTATTAAAAGCCAACTTTGAACATCACTAGAGAAGGAAATGGCAACCCACTCCAGTAGTCTTGCCTGGAAAATCCCTTGGACGGAGGAATGTGGTAGACTACAGTCCGTGGGGCCGCAAAGAATCCGACACGACTGAGTGACTTCACTTTCACTTTGAACATCATATCACAAGAAAACAAGCCTTCATTTGTCCATGTTTCCCCATCACTTACTGATCCCTTTCTCTGCTCTCCTTTGCAACCAAACTCCCCCTCAAGAGTTGACCATGCTCCTCCCAATCCCTCCGCGCCCCTCCTCTCACACTGCCTCCCATCAGGCTTTCACGGCCATCATTCCATCCAAACTATTCTGCCGAGAGGACCAATGACCTCCATGTCACCAAATCTAATGGTTCAGTGGTCATCTTTTCAGCAAAAGTTGATTATTATCTTCCTCTTAATGAACTTCTTCTCTTGTTTCCAGGACACGGCACTCTCTCAGCTTTTCTCCTGGGTTGGTTGTTTCTTCTCAAGTCTCCTTGGCTGCTTCCTCTTCTTCCAGACCTCTCTCACCACTAATGGGCTTTGGTCCTAGGCTTTTTTCTCTCTCTACCTCCCTCCTTCTCTCTCTCATTCCCTCCCTCTCACACATAAAAAGCTGTACATATTTAACATGTAAGTCTTCCCTTAACTGTACTCACTCCCTTGGTGATCTCCTGCAGCCTAATGTCATCACATTAGTCAGTGACAGAGGTGAGACCCAAGTCCAAGCAGTCTAATGGGAACATGTGCTCTTAAACCATAGTCCTTTGACACAGACATGTGTTCAGTAGGTTACAAGATGATTCACCTAGTATGAGTCCATGTTTATCAAATATACTTATGAATTTATAAGAAAGCTGCCTGAAAGAATATATACCAAATATATTTGCACTGTGACCTCTGGATGGATAAATTATGACTTGATGGTTTAGCTATATATTTTACATCTTCGACAATGAAAATATAGTATTTTTGTCATAAGGAAAACATTCTGACAGACTTAAAATTCAGGATTCCAGATAAACTTCATTTCATCATTCTGTTTCATAAATAATCTCATTCCATACACTTTTTAAGTTGTTCAACCATGATATCAAAAATCGCAAGGCACTTTAAGGGCAGTTTTTTTGGTGTTTCCGGCAGAGACAGACAATGGAGCAACTATAGCCATAAGTCTGATACAATGCAGTGCTGAGTCCATTTTACAGTGAGGATACAGAAAGTGTGTTGGTGAGTTTGTCTTAATCTCATAAAATATCATCTCAACAGTAGACACCCCTTTTCCACATCCTAAATAGAAATTTCCTGAATATTAATACAAACACCTTCTATGGCTTATATTGAGCAAATAGGAATAACTTTTTACTGCTTCACCAGTCTCAAGAATTTTAGATTATTCTGGAGATAAAATATAAGCATGGGTATATTTCCCTCTCCCTAAGAAAACCAGTGTAAAAGTAAGTGTATGTGTCGGTGCAAAGTCATGTCCGACTCTGCGACCCCATGGACTGTAGCCTGTCCGGCTCCTCTGTCCATGGGATTTTCTAGGCAAGAATACTGGAGTGAGTTGCCATTTCCTTCTCCATGGGATCTTCCTGACCCAGGGATTGAACCCGTATCTCCTGCATTGGCAGGCAGATTCTTTACCACTGAGCTGCCTGGTATGCCCATAAAAGGAAATACTTAAGGCTAAAGTGGCCACTGCTTGGTGCTAAGTACTGCATGATGCTGGCCTCCAACTGTTGGAGTGCATGAAATGTCTAACAGGCAAAAAAGGGGAGGAAGAAGTGCTTGTGTGTGGGAAAGGAGAGAACTTTCCAGTTTCTGATTATTAAACTGCCTTATTTAGAGCTCTCTTTGAGCAAACACTGGCACATGGCCCAGGATCCTAACTTGTGACTGTTTGAGCTCTGCTGAAGGACTTTAAGGGAAGTCCTGACCTGCTGTTCTGAAGTGGAAACTTGGTAAATTGTTTATAATGGATAGGATAACAAAAGAAAAAAAAATCCCATCTCCTTATAGCAACTTTCCCATTCCTTCTATTTCCCTGATATTTTGTTTACTTGTCTACAGAATATAACACAGACACTTCTGCTTTTTGCCATAATCCTTTCCTGAAAGCCATGTCTTCAAAGCACTGAAAGTAACTTCTACTTTTATCAGAAACCACATTACAGTTAGACTTTGCATTTCTGATAGAGAATGCAGAATAAGCAAAGTTTGATGTGACTAACACCATAATAGTACTCCCTTACCTTTGTCTGGCACTTTGCAGCTTTCTAAGACACTTTCACACCTGCAACACAGGAGACTTGGGTTCAATCCCTGGGTTGGGAAGATCCCCTGGAGAAGGGAATGGCTACCCACTTCAGTATTCTTGCCTGGAGAATTCCATGGACAGAGGAGCGTGGTGGTCTACAGTCCACTGGGGTCTCAAAGAGTTGGACGCTGCTGAGCAACTAACACTTCCACTTTTTCACTTGTTTCACATATGTAAATTAATTTGATTCTCTTGACAAATCAGAGAAGATGATATTATTACTTCTATTGTGCAAATGGAGAAAATGGGACAGAGGAAGATGAATCAGCCTACTCAGGATCATTTAGGTGGTAGATAATAGAGGGGCCCATCTTGCAGACCTTTTAGTAGAACCAGAACCAGAGGTACTTCGTTTCTTCCTCAAATCAACAGAAAACAGCTACCACGTAAATCAGCACACTCCCATCATCTTGAAGTTAACGTCAATGTTCTTGTCAAATCACACCTGCATTTTTTCATAATCTCAAGGCCAATTAATCTCATCTTTGCCATTCATTCTTTTGCTCATTAAATTTTTTTTTGTCTTTACTCATACCCAAACTGTCTTATGCTTCCTTTCCCCCTTTTTTCCACCTCTGGCCTCTTTGAATCTTTTTCCACTCTAAAAGCCACAGTTTCTTTGTAAGCACCCTAATCTATATCCACAACTTCCTCACAGAACCATACCTTCACCTTCTTGCCTTGACTGAAACCTGCCATTCCCCTAAGGACATCACTCCCCTTGAGCTCTGACAAACAAAAACGCCCTGCTTTTTCTGCCCCACTTCCAGCATGCTGAAGCAATCTGGAAGCAATGTTGGCATTCTCCAGCTTCTAAATGCCAGTCCAGGTGATCCCATGCCTACCTGTATGCACCTCCCCACCCTCTGCGCCCTTTTGGGTATCATGTTGTAGCACGAAGCACAACCACATCACACACCAGCTTCTCGGTCACTCCCTCAGATAAACAGAGAGCTTCAGCACCTGGCTCACAAATGCTGCCAAACTCCCCTGTTATCTCAGACAACCCCAGCACCCGTGATTCATAGCTTCTCAGTCACATAAAGGGACTGCGTTTGCTTCCATTCCTCTTTAACACAACTCATTCCTGTGGCAAAATCCCAACCTGACATCTTCCAGATGCTCTGAAAAACCCAAACATTAATGACTCTTCACAACTCTGAAAGCACCCGTCCTAGCAACTTTCACTCTCTCCTGACTTCTTAGTGACTTCTGTTCTTGATCTTTCTTCAGTGCTTTCTGTTGGATTCCCACCTTCACTTCTCTCCCTTCCCAGCATAAACTCCCAAAGCCCATCATTTCCCAGAATTGCTTCTGGGCACCCACCATGCCCTCCCTCTATTTTTGCTGTACTGCCAACTAACTTGCTATTGCCTGTGGTTATCTCAGTGGTTAAAGGCAAGAGCTGGGGAGTCAGACTTCCTCAATTTCTACCATTTAGTAGTGATTCCATCTTAGATGAATCATTAATTTTTCAGGGCTTTCAGTTTCTCAGTTGGGAAATATAATAGAGTACTTAGGACCATCACAAGTTATTATGAAGATTAATTGAGATAATGTACGTGAAGTGCTTAGAACAGTATTATGCCTCACACATAAGTGCTCAAAAATCTTTACTGTTATTACAAATAAACTGCTTGATGCTGCTTCTTAAAAGAATCACATAATCAAATTAATAAGTGCCAATATATGCCCAAATCTGCAAAGCAAAACACAAATCAACAAACATCCCCCTTTTTCACCCCTCTCCCTAGATACTGCCCACTGAAAGGAGATACTTGAGAAAATACCCTTGTAGGGCCTGAGAACCTCTGAGATATGTGTTTGTGCTCAATCGCTCAGTCATGTCTGACTCTTTGCG
Organism: Bos indicus x Bos taurus; assembly: GCF_003369695.1. Lineage (NCBI taxonomy): Eukaryota > Metazoa > Chordata > Mammalia > Artiodactyla > Bovidae > Bos > Bos indicus x Bos taurus. The sequence continues at coordinate 25,457,475 of NC_040084.1, forward strand.
TCCCCATGAACTGTAGCTCACCAGGCTCCTCTGTTCATAGGATTTCGCAGGCAAGAATATTGGAATGGGTTGCCATTTCCTCCTCCAGGGCATATTCCTGACCCAGGGATCAAACCACCTCTCCTTCCCTGACAGGCGGATCCTTTACCACCTGGGAAGCCCAAGGACCTCTGATATCATCATGTTAACTATTTGTCCTCCTCATCTAAGGTAGATGGGATTAACAGACTGGCTAATTTCTTTTATTCTTAGGGCAATAACAGCAAGGATTTCAGGTGACTACTTCCCAGAAGACAGACTAGAAGAAACAGGCATTGACATGAATAGACATCTCACAAAGGAGAAAACATAAATGGCTAAGGAATATGTTAAAAGATGCATATCTTCATTAATAGTCAGGAAAATGCAAGTTGGAACTACAATGAAATAACATTGCACATTCCTGAAACTGGAAAACTAAGAAATTTAACAATGTCAGGTGTTGGACAGAATATGCTAATAGGCATATAAATGGTACAGTCACTTTGTGAAACATTAAGAGATTACCTTGTAAAGCCAAATACTTACTCCATAGACTAGCCATTCCAACCCCATGAACCTCTTTCTTGTGGGCCTCAGGACAATTTTCAGAACCAGACAAAACTGCCAGCAACTCTAACCACTGATAGAATGGATTAAGTAGTGATACAGTGGTACATTCACACCAAAGAATATTAAACACACACAGAAATGAAATATAAAAGCAATAACAACATGGCGGGATCTTAGAAACAATGATGAAAGGAAAAGAAAAAACCACATCTCTAACAAGTAAATAGTATAATGACATTTTACATTTATCAATCCACTTAATTCTTCCAACATTGCTCTCATTTGACAAGTGAGGAACTGAAGGCACAGAGAGTTTAAAAAACTTGCTGACAAGGGGAAGGTTCCAGGATCCAGCTAACATTTACTTCATGCTTACCATACCATGTACTTTCCTGCTGCTGCTGCTGCTAAGTCACTTCAGTCGTGTCCAACTCTGTGCAACCCCATAGACGGCAGCCCACCAGGCTCCTCTGTCCCTGGGATTCTCCAGGCAAGAACACTGGAGTGGGTTGCCATTTCCTTCTCCAATGCATGAAAGTGAAAAGTGAAAGTGAAGTCGCTCAGTCATGTCCGACTTTCCTAGGTTATTATTTTATGAGAAATGCTCCACATAAAATGTTCTTGATTTTTTTTTTTTCCTGACTAATCTTTCTTCCAAAATCAACACCTTGAGTCAGGAGTGAAGGACCCAGTTTATCATATGCCTTTGCGCCCTTCCCCTAACCCTATCACCAAAGTGCAAACTCACTGGATTGTTGGATCTTTACTTAAATGGTCTTCTGAACTATTTTCTAGATTTCTCACTTGGAAGCAGACTGTGACTCACTGTCAACACCCTAAAGCCCTGAAGCCTTGAACTTCCCTTTAGTCTACACTTTTCAGAATGCCAGTAACTAAGAGGTCTGAAAATGGAGGAATTTTATTCCCAGAAAGCATTCACACACCACCCTGCCCTCCACCCCAGACTTTACGTGACACTCCTAAGACCCAAAGGACAGAACTTGAGCAGCTAGAGGAAGGTCATTTCTTCTTGCATCACAATCTTAAGAATGATGCTTGTAAACCTGTGACTAAGCACTATATAGCAGGAAGGGGAGGAGAGCCAGGAATCCAAAACCTGTATTTTAATCTGAAGTTCTATTACTTAGCTGTACAACATTGGGCAAATTCAAATTCTCTGGTGTTCATTTACTTTAGTTACACACTTTGTTCAGTCAACCTTGACAGGCATTTATCGAATGCTTCCTAGGTGCCATGCACCCTGCCAAGCATGGTACCCGGAGAAGCACTGGGACTATAGGGATGCATAAGACCTTGTTAGCTACGGACAACCTCCCAGCCACTAAGGAGCTGTCTTTCCAGAGTGAAAAACTGTGTTATCTTGGTGCCTGAGATAGTTAAGCAGAGTGTGGGTAACCTTGTGGTGGAGATGTAGAGACTGGACGAAATGTCAGCATACTCTTGTGGTTAAGAGCTTAGCTCTGGGGTCAGTTATAACTAAATGTATCCTGGCTTTAACTCTGATGAACTCTGTGATTTCTGGCAAGTTATGTAACCTCCTGAAGAATCAGTTTACTCATCTCTGAAACAGATAATACTATATATACTATAGAGCGCCGAAGAATTGATGCTTTTGAACTGTGGTGTTGGAGAAGACTCTTGAGAGTCCCTTGGACTGCAAGGAGATCCAACCAGTCCATCCTGAAGGAGATAAGCCCTGGGATTTCTTTGGAAGGAATGATGCTAAAGTTGAAACTCCAGTACTTTGGCCACCTCATGCAAAGAGTTGACTCATTGGAAAAGACTCTGATGCTGGGAGGGATTGGGGGCAGGAGGAGAGGGGGATGACAGAGGATGAGATGGCTGGATGGCATCACTGACTCAATGGACGTGAGTCTGAGTGAACTCAGGGAGTTGGTGATGGACAGGGAGGCCTGGCGTGCTGCGATTCATGGGGTCGCAAAGAGTCGGACACGACTGAGCAACTGATCTGATCTGATACTATATTTATATATACTATGTTATATATATATATACTATGATTATACTATATTCAATTTGAGAATCAAATATGATAAATGCATATAAAAGGAGGTTGAGATTCATGATAAATAAATGTTACCTGTCCTCTTCATTCTCCTCTTCATATTATTACTGTTAATACATCATTTGTTTCTCCATAAGGCACTGTGACAGAGTTTGGAGATTTAGACAGAAGTTGTCCATCGTCTTGCTTGGCTCTAGCTGGAGGATGGTACTTTAGATGGATATTCAGATCTTGTACCCCAAGACGGTTCCTGAAAATGTTGACATGTTTTAACAGGATGATTACAGGCCAGCACAAAGTGAAATTGATCTTGGAGGAGGTTATTTATAAATATTCTGAAATATGGAAGGAGGTATAATTAATCATAGAATAAGCAAGAGGATGCATTTTAAACTAAGGATGGGTCAGTACATTCTTTGGGGAGATGTTTAAATGAGTGAAAATCATGCTAAATAAATTTGACTTAATCTAAAAAACTGTGGTCCAGAATTATATCAGAAATGAATGATGAATATGATTATAAAGAAATTGTAATTAACTTCTTATGTATTAAAAATGCATGCATTTCAAAAGTATAAACTGAGCAAAAATATTTGCTATGTTTTGTCATTTATGTATATGACAAAGGGCTAGTGTTGTGAATATACTAAAGAAATCTTACAAATACATAAGATGGTGAATAACTCAGTAGAAAAATGGATAAAAGACTTAGCTTATTTAGGAAAAAAGACACAAATCTGGGCAATATGTGTGACCCCATGGACTGTAGCCCACCAGGTGCCTCTGTCCATGGGGTTTTCCAGGCAAGAATACTGCAGTGGGTTGCCATTTTCTTCTCCAGGGGATCTTCCAGACTCAGGGATTGAAACCATGTCTCCTGCATTGGCAGGTGAATCCTTTACCACTGACGCACCTGAGAAGCAAAAATGATCTTACAGATACACAAATTCATATCGCACAAAGTTCTATATGTATGGATGTTTACTAAGAATTATTTGTAAGAGCCAAAAAAAAGTTCATTAGTGAATAGCTGTTTAAACAATGACAGACCCATGCAATGAATAATGAGGTAAGTCTACATATATTGATTAAAAAATGCTGTTCACAGTATATTGTTAAATTAAAAAGATAAAGAACAGTGTGCATAGTATGGTTCTGTTTAAAAAAAAGAAGATACAAAAAAAGACATATGCATAGACATGCTCCAGAAGGAAACACAAGGCATTTCTGTGGTGGTTACTTCTGGGGATATAGGAAGGAAATGTTTGCTTTTCACTGAATTCTCTCTATACTGTTTGAAAACTTTACCACGAATATGTTTTACTTTTATAATTAAAGAAAGAAACAAAACCTCAGCTTAAAAATTCTAAATAGCAAACGGGAACCATTGCAATGTCTGAAGGTAGTTTTCATCACTAAATATGTTGTTGCCTTAGAATGAACTTTCCTGTGCAACTCTCATGCCATTAGCTGATTCCTCCATTCGAGGGAAGCATTTCTTCATTTACTTATCTAACCCTTAGCTGTGCTTGCTTTATGCCAGACCCTATTTTAAGTGCTCTCATCATGATACAATCATGAGGGGGTTGTTATTATCCCCATAGTGGGGATCAGGAAGATGAGGCACACAGAGGTTAAATTACTTAACCAGGGTCACGGTGCTAGTAAGCTCTAGAACTAAGATTCAAACCCAGACTGTCTGGCTCTAGAGAAGCCATGCCTTAATCCATGCTTTTGTTGCCTTTGGAAGTCTTTAGAAGCTTTGAGTTCTTGCCAGGTAATCTGGTCGTATGATCTGCTGAAAGGAACTTATGCCATGCATAGCCCCCAGCTCTCCTTGGGACACCCCAGGTGCAACCTACCCACATTTCTGACCCTTTGTAGGATCTAAGAGGGAAACAAACACTGTAAACAAGACTAAGCCCTGCTGGGCATGGAGTAATAACAGGACCTTTTAGCAGCTCTCAAGGTCAACACAATACCTCAACACAGCGTATCTTTGTAGAAATATTCTTACTGTTAATTGGCATCTTCAAAGATGAAAGGGTTGATCTCAGTCAGCTGTTAGGTAAAATGTGGCTGATCCATAGCCGGTAGAGACTGCTGAACCAAGAAGGACTGCTGTGGAGATTAAAGGCTGAATTGATCGGCTGAATTCCAATGTTTTCAATATATGTCAAGGTAAAGAGGATTTTTTTAGCTGGAGAGACATGAAAAGGCCTGCCTTATCATCCAAGTTTGTTGAATGTAAATGTTGCTTGTAGGTGTTTCTTGTTTATCATTTTCTTCCGTATAATCTCAGAGTTGTATTAAGCTCTATCAAGGCTACTTTTTGTAACCCTAAAAGTGGATTGGTTGATGAAATGATGGGTTCTTGTTGATGGGTAAATAGTACACTAAGATGATCTAATCATCCCTTTTCTTATGCTTTTTGATTGTCCTTCATTCTAACAGGTTGATTTTGAAAGCTTTCTCCACAGGCAGCAGGTTCTCTGGGTGTGCGTGCAGCCATTGGGCATCCCAGTCGGGCAGTTCAATAAGGAAGACCAGTCGTTGAGCAGAACTGTTTGAGGCATTTTGGGTGATTCATTGTTCCTTGAGGATTCTGAAGCTGGATGCACAACTTTGTGTAAGAAATAAATGTTTTTCCCTTCCTGTGGTTCATTGTGCATTGTGGATGGGTGCCTGGTGAGGGATATGTCATCCTATGGGACTGCCATGGGCACAAGAATACCCAGGATAGGAGCAAAACACATACAGATGGCCAAGGAGGAAATTTATTTAAGACAAGGTCTGGGCACTGGGAGAGGTTTTTTAAAATTATTTTTTCCTCAAAGATGAGCATCATTTATCCTATAGAGATCTAGGTTTTCAGTGTGAAAAGACTCTCAGGTAAGTGAACCTTCTGATTATTTTATTAGCAGACCACCTAAACAATGAAACACACTATTCCTTTAGGTGGTACCTAGTTTTGTGAAGGCAATGGCACCCCACTCCAGTACTCTTGCCTGGAAAATCCCATGGATGGAGGAGCCTGGTAGGCTGCAGTCCATGGGGTCGTGAAGAGTCGGACACGACTGAGCGACTTCACTTTCACTTTTCACTTTCATGCATTGGAGAAGGAAATGGCAACCCACTCCAGTGTTCTTGCCTGGAGAATCCCAGGGACGGGGGAACTTGGTGGGCTGCTGTCTATGGGGTCGCACAGAGTCGGACACGACTGAAGCGACTTAGCAGCAGCAGCAGCAGTTTTGTGAAGATCCATAATGGCCGGGACAGATCAAAGTACTTAGAACTAAAGGTTCCCTTCTGGTGATGGAGTAACAGGTTGAGTTCATTGCTGATAACATATGATCTGGTTTTGCCAAATCTTGATCCCGAGCTGTGCTGTTCAACATGGCAGCCACTAACCATATGTGGCTAGATTTAAATATTTTAAGATTAATTAAATGAAATTAATAAAAAATTTAAAAAATTCAGCTCCTCAGTCATCCAAGTCACATTTCAAGTGTTTAACAGTAGTGTGGTAGCTAGTGGCTACCATAAAGGACAATGGAAATTCAGGGAACAGTTCGATTGGAGTAGAATGTTCTGTTGAACAGCACTGATCTAGAAAATAAATAGGTCTCAAAAAATAGTCTATCAAAAAACATCATTTGGATGCTTGATTGGCCACACCAGGGAGATTCTATCTAGTTTTTATTCTGAACCACTAGATATCTGAAGGATTGATAGAAGGGTGGAGGCAGTATGATTTTAGATTTGGGTGTGAACTGTAAAGCCCAATTTTTTTCAGTAAAGATAACGTTCTGTTGACAGATCACTGTGGACACGGGTCATAGGCAAGTAGGTAGGAGGATGTTAAAAGGTTAGGGCTTACCCTGAATGAGGAGTGTGTGACCGGACTGGGCAGGAGGCAGTGCACAAAGGTACTTTTGATACTTGCACAAAGGCCGAGTATGGCTATTTAGTTTCTGGAACTTCCTTTGGTTTCTGACCGCCTTACCTTTCTTCATCTGATTATAATGCTAAAAATAGGTTAGGCATCTTAAGAAGGTGAACCTCAGCTTTCTTTTCTGGTTTAAGAGATTCTTAATGCCTTCCTCAAAAGGAAAGTATTTCTTTTATTAGTCCTGTTTCATATGCCTCTCAAACTTTAAAAGGATTTAAGGAAAGGGAAATCAAATGAAGGCTGATAATACCTCTCACAAGAGTTCAGGATTTCCCTGGTGGTTTGTCACATGAGGGTGTATCTAAGTCACTTTCAACAGTGGTGAGACATTTGGCTGCCCTCTCCCATCTACGTCTTTTGATGTAGCCTCATGAACTGAGGAACTGGGAAGGAAAGAACACTGTCTGAAGTCTTCATCTTCAGGGGCTAGGAGACAGGATGTTAAAGAAAATTGATCAGAGGGTCAGGTGTCTCTCATGGAAGTTAGGAAGTAGGTCAAGAGAGAGATATTAAAAAGAAAGTCACTATTCAAAGAACAACTAGTATTAAGAACAGAGAAACTAGCAACAGAGCCAGGAGTTGTCTCTAGTAAGTGTAACAGGAGCAGCTTTCATGAACTGAATAGGAGTGTAGGTACGGGGAACAAAGAGGGAATTTCCAAGGTAGCAATAAAAACATGAGCACTCAACCTTACTTATTTAGTCTTGGTTATTTCACCATCCTCTCACGCAAGTGAGCGCTTTAGCATGCAATAAATACTTGCTGAATGAATCCTCAGGAAAGAAAATCACATTGAATGCATGAATTCCTTTATTGAAAATATTGGGCTAGCACTGCATTACATACACTCAGTATCCATAAATGAAGGGCCACGCATGTCTGATTGGACAATACTGTTTTAAATAGAGAACACAGCATCTGAATATGCTCTCACAAGTATAATATCATGGACTAAACTAGGTAAGAGTGAACTATATGCAAAATGACCATTTTGTTAATAGCATATGGTTGCAAATGGCATAAATGGTAAACGTGATCATACTGAGACATTCCTGGAATCTCACACAGGCACATTATATAACAAGCAGATTAATAAGGTTCAACTGCTGATAAGTTGTTAATGACGAGTTTGCAATAGAACTTGGGTGAAAGTACACCCAGGCTACAGATTTAAGATTTTATAGCATTCAAAGAAACTTGTATGGGATGTGAGTGGAGTAAAATAATTGTTGATCTGACAGGAGGCCACATAGCAATTTGTTTGTTCTCTTTTATAAATAGTCTAAAGTAAGAGAATAAGCTAGAGGAAGTATTCCGCCAGCTTAAAGCCAACATTCTAAGCACTGTTTACATGTTTAAAATGCAGGTTTATCAACTACTACTTTCTATTAATTTTTCCTTTCAAAGATCACTGGAAATGTAATTGATGACAGACAACTTTCTCAGCTTTGGCTATTACTTGACATTTTTTTCCATTAGCAGTCTTTGGCTTTTGTAAAAGTTTGACAATCAATAATATTTGTTAAAATTTTAACAAGGTTTTATTATTAACTTTCATAAAAGAGTGTTTAATGATATGAAAGTGAGTTGATATTTAAAAACTGCTTTTTACTTTTTATTCCAATTGTGGTATAAATGCATTTCTTTGCATTTAATTTTTTTCAAATAAAAGAGTGTAGAAACCAAGACAATTGGGATAATGGACACTTTTCATTTGATATAAAATATACAGAAATTAAAACATTCAGTCTCATTTAAAACAGAGGCCTGTTAATGTAAAAACTTGGGGAAAATTATGCAAAAAATCCAATAAAAATACAATTTCTGTTACTAACACAAGAGATTTTATAAGAAGCAAAACATTTCTTTTCAACAGCAGGGTTCTAAATCCAGGATCATAAAAGTATACATTACTGTAAATGTCAATTTATGACTGTGAGAAATGGCTTATTCTTCTTTACACAATTATGTTCAGGGTAAATAACTAAAAATGTACCTTTTCAATGACAAAATGGAAAGATGGCCTACAACAGTCAAATCAATAAACATTGATTATGAGTTTTTAAAAATTCAGAATTGTGTTTGTGTATATATATATGTGTGTGTATATATATGGACATTAAGCAGCACATACATATACAGATCACCCTAAACAATCAGGGCAAAAAAAATTTAATATAAAACTATATAAATCAAATGGATTTGTTGCCAAAACAGCACAAAATGTATGCATTTCTTTACTTCAAGATTTGACACATTAAAAGAAAAAAATTGCCAACACATTTCAAATAATATACTAGAAATAATAAATAAAACAGTTTTAAAAAATCATATATTCCCTTTAAGTGCTGTGCACTTTCAATTTTTCTAAATGAGACTAAACTTTTCAATGGCAAACAATAGTATGCTGTACATTTTGGTAATGAAAATTATGTTGATAAATATACAAGGAATGTATATACTTCTACAGTATTTTCTTTTTCACAGTTACCAAAAATAAAAATTGCATTCAACTCACATCTATAAATATTCTGACTCCTCACTCTATGGGTTTGAAGAAAGTGAGAGTATAAAGTCTTTCAACGATCCGAACTTCAAATTCTTTCTTCATCGTCTGCCTTCCACATGTACCTTTCAGAATCTCTCTGCAATGTAATTGCGCTCTGAGATGATGGCAGAAAGAAAGCACTATGATGGGATGAGGCAGTCTGAGCTGGGGCTTCGTCTTCCAGCTAGCTTTAGCAGGGCTGACCGAACCCAGTCTTTTTAAATGTTCTATTTTAAGGCAGTCTAAATTTCACTCGAATGTCCATACCTCGAGGTCTTGAACTATGAAGTCTTCCTTTTTGGAAAGAATATCATTATTAAAAGTGCTGCAGGAGTTGCTTCGTCCATGGTATAAGTCGGCATCTAACCATAAGCCAAATCGTCCCCTAAAAAGGTTAAAAAAGCAAAATGGTGAAAACATCTCAATTTTATGTAGACGCTTTCCATCCTCCCTTGTCCCAACTTCTTTCTTTTATGCTATAGTCAAAACCCTAAACTGCTTATAAAACATTTCCTGTATTTCATTTATATGACCTGTCTTTCAGGTGGTCCCTCATTTGGACACATAAATAAGTCATTTTATCTTCGATTCTTAGTGTCATGTGTTAGACCACACTGTCCTAAATAATCGACTAACTACACATGGACTAACTACAATCAGCTGACACCAAAGTTTCAGTTACCTGGATTAAAACAGACCCACTCTGGTTAAATAGTAAATAACAACAAAAACCTTACCCTCCACCACCAAGTTCCAAAGAACTTATGTCTCCATTGATAAAGTATGAGTTTTCTCCACTCCACTTAAAGACCTTAGGTAGAAACACAAGACAGAGAGATCAGACATTTCAATCTGGAGAATTAGCAAAGAGGGAGGGGACCACCCACAGGCTGAGGAAGCTCCTGACTTCTAGCTAGACCTTTCCCACACCAGGATGAGCTCTCCGAAGGGGTTACAAGGCAGGAAAGATCTCTCGCACACATGTTGGTTCTGACCTGCAATTCCACCCTGGATCTCAGAAGTTCATGCAAAAGTTCCCAAGGCCCAGGAAGGGAACCAAGCGGGTTTCTGTGCTGTGGTCATGAAGTGCTGAGCAGGCTAGAGTGAGGCCAAGTGAGGTTATGGGATGGGACCATCTACCGCTCCAACCACAGCCCCCGACATCTAGCCCCAGCCACCCCCCTGACACCACGACACTAGGCCGTCAGTATTCCTTCCATATAGGTACCTTGAAATGGGGGCTAAATGTGTAGAGAAAAGTTTCGCCTGTGCCATAATAGTGATCACTGAACTTGAAAGGATGAGTCGCATATGCTCCAAAGATCTGTCAAAAGAAAACAGAAATGTTAGCAGCTTTTGAACACAAACCTCTCAAAGAAAGCCCTTCTGAAATATTTTAGCATAATCCTATTCTGAGGTCTCATTATATCTCTTTCAGCAAGATTATTATGAAGAGCATTACTAAGTCAGAGTTTCTAAGTAAAAAAGACCACCAATCAACAAATAAAATGTCCCTGGTTCTTATTAGTACCCAAGGGGCTCAGAGAACTTATCGGTCAAAGGTCAGCAATTGCTTCAATTTAAAAAGACTTCCAAAGTCCACTGTAGAGAAAAAAGTCTTCTAGTGAATACAGGTCACAGACTGGAACATTAAACAACTACAACATACATCTTGCTGACAGAAATGAGTGGTTGAGAGAGTGAGAGCCTGTCTCTGACGTGTTTTATAAGTAGAATCATGGTCAGATATTTCCCCAGAGAAAATAAATTTTCCTCTCCCTTAATTCATAAAAATGAGTTTTCAATATGCTTAACAGAACTGCATCCTTGACGTGACTGATCCAATACTCAGTTCAAAATGATTTTAAAGAAAAAAGTAACAATTCCATAATACTATGGGCTTTCAAGGTGGTTTAGATGTATCCGAATCAATGATTTTGTCTATTTTTCCTTGTTGGGGTTGGAAGGAGCAGTGTTTTCAGAATGACCATCCCACTGCTTCAGCCTCTTATCCTCCTCAGGTCCCAACCAGTACTTGGAGGGGTGAAGACTGGTAAAAACGAGCATACATATTCTGGAACAGTCCCTAGGTGATTCTGATATATCTTCTCCAAATTCCACTTGAGAAACAAAGCTTCAAATGGAGTCTATCTGGAAAATGTCTTATAATTTTTCAAAATAATTTAAATCTGATTATTATCATCATGGAATCTCTGCTTCAGTTCCTAGCTCCTTGAAATACTAAAAATTAGGCAGAGTAGAAGTCTCAAAACTTTCTAACCCCTGTTCCTCATACCAAAATCTCTCCATAGAGCTGCTAAGAACAAAGAAAAATCAGTAACAAATTTTCTTAGCAATCATAGAAATTTGTTTAAGCACTGGAGATAGGATGATACTAAGAAATGACTGTTAATTTTTTGGATATACAGCATTATGGTTATGTAAGAAAACATTCATTTTATTTTTTATATTAGTTTATTTAGAAATAAGTTATATAATATGTACATAATTGTATTGTTGGGTCTACAGCATCTAAAAATTTAATATATTTGATAATAATAGAACAAAGGAATCCAGGGAGGGGGAGGAAGATAGCCAGAAGTGGTAAAAGGAAGGTTAATATGACAAAACCTATAAACGCATAATTGCTCTCCTTCTCTCAGCTTTCTTAGTAGATAAAAATTACACAACTATATAAATAACACTTTATTGTTGACTTTGTAATATATATATCAATGTTATACCCAAAATTACTATAGAAAGTGGAAAGATGTAATAGAACAATATAGGAGTAACATTTCTATACCTCACTGGAATAAGTTAGTATAAATCAGACTCTGTTACCTGATGATTGCTCTATTATTTTCCACAGTGCCTTGTGGTATAAATTACTCCATGGTAATTCTCACTCAATTATATTTAGGCCCCTTTGCCACAGTAGTTTCCTTGGCCAGTCTATGTAATTTATCCTGACTCCAGGAAGGCTCTCCTCAGCTGTCTCTCGCCCTGGTTCTCTCTAGAAGGTCTATAGCTTAGTCTGCTTCCTTCATGGAGCTGCTGCTGCTGCTGCTAAGTCACTTCAGTCGTGTCTGACTCTGAGCGACCCCATAGATGGCAGCCCACCAGTCTCCCCCATCCCCGGGATTCTCCAGGCAAGAATACTGGAGTTGGCTGCCATTTCCTTCTCGAATGCATGAAAGTGAAAAGTCAAAGTGAAGTTGCTCAGTCATGTCCGACTCTGCACGACCTCACGGACTGCAGCCTACCAGGCTCCTCCGTCCATGGGATTTTCCAGGCAAGAGCACTGGAGTGGGGTGCCATTGCCTTCTCCTAGCCTCCTCTTAATTGTTTACCACCAAATTTTTATTGTTTTCTAGACTTCCCTTTAGCTTAAACTCCCCCCACGTTTTTCTAAATAATGTCAGGTCTTTTGGGGAAAGCTTCTGAACTGTATGTTTTGTTTTTTTTCTTTTTCAACTCTACAATATTGTATTGGTTTTGCCATATATCAACATGAATCCACCACAGGTATACTTGTGTTCCCCATCCTGAACTCTCCTCTCTCCTCCCTCCCCGTACCATCCCTCTGGGTCGTCCCAGTGCATCAGCCCCAAGCATCCAGTATCCTGCATCGAACCTGGACTGGCCACTCGTTTCATATATGATATTATACATGTTTCAATGCCATTCTCCCAAATCATCCCACCCTCTCCCTCTCCCACAGAGTCCAAAAGACTGTTCTATACATCAGTGTCTCTTTTGCTGTCTCGTATACAGGGTTATATGAACTGTTATGTTTTATGGTCTGCCCATTCACCTGGAGCTGGGAGCTAGGGACTCGGCTTTGGAGCTGGGAGGTGGATAGTGGTTCGCTTTTCTTAAAGGCACAATCCTGTTTTATGAGCAGAGTGCTGGGCAGGGGCAGTAGTGACTGGTCTTGGCTCCCTTCTCTTACGTGTAACTTCTGCTCTGTGCTGAAGAAAGGGCAGTAGAGACCCCTGTATTCTCAGCCTGCGGCGCTGAAAGTAGACCAACCGTCCTCCGAGAAGGGGCCGGTAAGGGGAAGAGCGCCCCCTACCTCTAGGCCGCCCTTGCCTGCAATTCAGCCTCTGAAGCTGAATGGTGGGTTCAGTTCAGTTCAGTTGCTCAGTCGTGTCCAACTCTTTGCGACCCCATGAATCGCAGCACGCCAGGCCTCCCTGTCCATCACCAACTCCCGGACTTCACTCAGACTCACGTCCATCGAGTCAGTGATGCCATCCAGCCATCTCATTCACTGTCGTCCCCTTCTCCTCCTGGCCCCAATCCCTCCCAGCATCAGAGTCTTTTCCAATGAGTCAACTCTTTGCATGAGGTGGCCAAAGTACTGGAGTTTCAGCTTTAGCATCATTCTTTCCAAAGAAATCCCAGGGCTGATCTCCTTCAGAACGGACTAGTTGGATCTCCTTGCAGTCCAAGGGACTCTCAAGAGTCTTCTCCAACACCACAGTTCAAAAGCATCAATTCTTCGGCGCTCAGCCTTCTTCACAGTCCAACTCTCACATCCATACATGACCAGAGGAAAAAGCATAGCCTTGACTAGATGGACCTTTCTTGGCAAAGTAATGTCTCTGCTTTTGAATATGCTATCTAGGTTGGTCATAACTTTCCTTCCAAGGAGTAAGTGTCTTTTAATTTCATGGCTGGTGGGTAGGGGATAAGAAATTCTGAGGACCTGCCTGGGAGCTTGGGTTGATGGATCCTCATCTTCTTGTCCAAGCATGCCCAGAACGAAGCCTGTGTCTGAACAGTGACTGGGGTCGGGGGGAAGGGGGGTCGGCAACAAGTGCCACAGAATCTCACTGTTATTGCCGAGATTTACCAGATATTCTTTAACTGAATTTTCACTTGCCGTATGCCCTTAGGACAATATCCAGAGACTAAGTGATTATTGTTTTTATAATTCCCATCAGTAATGGCTGTTTCACTGGGGATTGGTTCTGTAGAACTCCTCATGCCTGCCAGTCTGCATATATAATGCTTTTATATTAGAATTGTATATGGTTCATTTCCAGATAAATGTACAGATGTTGTGCTATCATGTTCCCAAACACAGTGGAGCTGCACCCTTGCCTTGGGGGTAGATGGAATGGGGAAAGCAGAGTTAGTGTCCAGCTGCCTTCAAATAACACAAATGCCTTCAGTAAGATAACACCTCAGAGACAAATAGTGTAATCTTCAGGAATAGGCAGGCCTCCTTTACATACCTTCTGATAGGAAGCTGAGTAAAACCATGCATCACCAAAACCTGCTCTGTGAGGCCAACAGATTTCCTAACAAGTTTGCTATCTATTAGTAACTTAACAGGAGAACTAATCTATACGTACAGTGCAGGTTTGTGTATGGTCTAACACTATCTAGCCCCATCTCATCTAAAACGTAGCACCTAACTTTGAAAACATTTCACTAAATCTCCAAGTAAATTCCATTTTAAATCTTTGTTGTTGTTATTTAATTTTTTTTTACCTTGCCTCTCTCTACTATTCAGCTTGGACTATGATTAAATAAAGTGTTCTCAATCTGTAAATAACAGTAGTAACAGTGATAATAGCTAAACCATTCCCCACAACTCTTAATCTATAATTATACTGTAACCTACTCACAGGAAAGATCACAGTCGAGACAGACAGTGCCTTTAGCACCACCATCACTCATTTTTCCCAAGACAGATTATGGCAGCAAAAATCTATTTCCCCTAAACTGATCCTAATTATATGGCTTCTCAGCAAGCTCCTCAATGTTTAATAGTGCCCCACACCTAACAGACACTCATGCATTTTCTGAATGGATGCATAAATAAATGGTTGTCAAGTAAACTCAGCTTCCAAATGCCAGAAATAGAGAATAATGATACCTACATCTTAAAAGAGCAAAGAAATTTCTTCTTGCTATAATACAGACCAAATTGAAATGGTCTTGAAAGATGAAAAAGCAGACTTGAAAGATTTCTTCCTTTTGTAATGCAGAAGTCAGTCTAGATGGTATAGAAAAGAAACCTGGACAGATTCCACCCAAACTCCCAGCTGACTGAGCCAAGAATTATTAGTGTAGGGTAGATGGGAGTAATATCTATTAACAGATTTCATCAGGGCCTCCAAGACCAAGAGGGATGAAACAGAGATGAAAGTGAGAGAGATGAAAGTGTAATAAGCAATGGCCCAGGGCATTTTCTCCTGTTTCGTAACAACTGGGCCCGTAAGGCACAACACATCATGTGCCTAAGCGGCTCTCCATCTCAGGAGCTACGCATACAAGGTTGGTGGGCACGACCTCAGCCACCTGAAAAGAGTTCTGGGATGGCACTGAAACTTCTTTCCACAGCTATCTCCAAATCTGGACTTGAATTCTTCCACCGTCTCCAGTTTTAGCTTGCAGGATATCCCTGTAGCTTCCTACTCTATGATGAGAACAGGGAAAAATGATGTGACTGTACTTGGAGACATGCTCCATTTTCTTTTTTAGAGATGCACTCTGAAGTAAATATGGGTAAAACAACATAATAATTGGGGATTTACTTCAATTCTTCAGGAAAGAAAAGAACCAAGTGTCTGTGGCAAAATCCTGCTAACTGCGCGGTCTGGCTGATCGAGTTCATTGTGTCCGTCTCTCTCCTGTCGCATAGGTTTGAGAAACTTCATTGAAAAAATGTTTCTCTATAAGAGGAACAAGCCTCACCTGATTATCCATATCTTTGATGACCAATAGTACAGGACTGTCTAGTGCTGCTGACTTCCGGTAGAGAGTTTTCAAGCTGGTCCCATGCTCTAGCGTGCTGTACGCGAGTCTCCATGGATAGCCCTGCACCCTTGCTGGAAGGCGTCGGGCCAGCTGTGAATCCAAGGATGGAGATGTAAATATTACAGGCTGCCTGAAAATCATCACGCATGAACTTGTAGCACCAAACAGATGCCTGTGGCTCAAACTCAAAAATCACATGACTTTCCACATTGTTCCCATTTACTCGAGCAAATATTGCCACTGTAAACTGAGAAGGCAAAACCATCATTGCCTGACACTGTTTACCTTGGCAGGGATGCTCCCCAGAGCATGTATTCCCTCTCAGGGATGATACTGAAGGGTTACTGTGCCACTGTACATTTGAAGATAGAGCACCAAGCTTGATTAAGAGGTATGAATTAGACTCGTGCTGTCTTCTGTACACTTCAACCTTTCTTTCACTGAGTATTTTACCAGCTGATCTTTCTAAACTTGCCAAGGCTCAGAGCTGTTACTGACAACTGAAGAGTCTCACCAAACTGAGCACAAGAAAGCATGGGTATTTTATGCCAGTAATCAGACAGTTTGTCCTCCTTGCACTTGTATTTTTCACTAACTTTAATATTTACCTTGATTTTGGCTGTCATGGGGCTTCCCAAGCGGTGCTAGTGGTAAAGAACACACTTGGCAATGCAGAAGACATAAGAGATGCAGGTTTGATCCCTGGGTTGGGAAGATCCCCTAGAGGAGGGCATGGCAACCCACTCCAGTATTCTCGCCTAGAGAATACCATGAACAGAGAAGCCTGGAGGGTCACAGTCCATAGGGTTGCACACGACTGAAGTGACTTAGCACAGTAGCTGTCATAAATATCAATAATGCATATCTTTTAAAAAATACAAACAATGGAGGCTATGTAAATTGTTGAAGTCCTCAGAATGCTTGGCATAGTTCTAGAATCAGCATGAACTCTGTCTCTGTAACTGCTTGGTCAAGTCACTCAGCTTTACGGGCCATCACAGACGCTTTTATAAATTGAGGGACTTGAACTTGGTGATTCTTTAAGGTCTCTGAATTTCAGTTTCTAAGAAGATTGATGGGGGAAGTACAAGAGGTCCCTTCCTAAAGTTCAACCTCAAACATATAGAATTTCATGAAAATGGAATTAAGAGATGCTCAGGAAATAGAAACTAAACCAAACAAACAAAACTAAGAGAAAGGGAAGTTTTTCCTAGTAGTAATAGATGGTTTTCATAAAGCAAGTTAAGTCTACTTGCTATGTGACGTTTACTGAGCCTGATCAATTAAAACCATTGGAACTCTGAGATAAATGATCCTTTTAAAATATGTTAGGACTAAAATAGGACACTTTAAACATTATTCTGAAGACAAGAAATGGTTTTTTGCTCAGATCTCGGGAAATGGATGTAAGGTGTCTGGCCAAGTCCTCCTTCTCCCAAGAGGGTGGCAGGGACACTGTCTTTCTGAAACAGGGGGCCTTGGTCAGGCTGCTGGGGTTTTCCTTTAAAACTGGACTCACTCTCCACCCCAAGTGAGAAGAGCAAATGGTTTCAAGGTCTGGAAGGCCCCTACCATCATCCCCAGGGAGAACCCACCTGCTCGATGTGCATGTTCTCCAGAAGTGCGCTGTGGGGCTGCAGGGTCGGCAGGGCGGCCTCGTCCTCATCTTCGTAGTAGCTGCACGTGCTCTTCCTGCGTTTTGCCTCCTCGACCGTGATGATCTGAAACAGAGAAGCCAGGTAAACCAAGAAAAATGATATTCTGGCTTTTCCTTCACCTGCTATTAACAAAAAGGACCTCAGGTACATGATTGCCTGTAACCGGTAGGTTTAGCAGCAGGACATACATTGAGCCAAGACTCCTGGGGGGAACGGCTAATTATAATCTTGATTTCAGAGAAAATGCAGAATTTAACGCAGTGTGGCTGCAACACTTAATATGAACAAATTAAGTCACAAGTTTTCCAGTTTCGTTACTCTCGGCCATCAGGTAAGAATTATGTATACTTTCACAAGTGATTCATACCCTTGAAATGCCCTGAATGATTCTCCAGTAGCCTGCATCTAAATTTGAATTATTAAGGGAGTAATTAGAGATCATACTACGAGTAAGTCTTCTATAAATAGGGAAATTGGGAAGATTAAGGATAGCTTTTTAATCAAGACTCCTAACATTTCCTCTCAAGGCCAGGCACATAGCAACCAACAAGCAATCATAGCAACAGTGAATGATAAACATCTATGGAAAATAACAAAACAAAGAGGCATCAAGCTTTAGTCTAGATTATGTTACAATTCTTTATGGACAGTTCAGAAGCCATCAAAGCAGTATTTCCTTCAAAGCTGAGAACAGAAGCACGATGTTGGCACACACCGTTTATTTCATCGTAAATACACTTGTTAAGTACCAGGTTCGAATCTTTTTGCTTCTCTGAAAATCTGGATAAGTCACCAAATTATTTTGAAATTGAAGGGTATAGAGAGAAGGTAACTAATATACTAAAATACCTGAGTACAATGGAATGATTTTTGCATTATAGAGAAAAAGCACTTACGTTACCTTAGTGAAAAGTTGCCAGATAGTGACTACTCAGTTTCCAGAATGCTGTCACCTGAGCCTGATTTATTGGCCCTTAAATTTTATCATTTTCTAAGGGGCATTTACTTAAAGAACACACTGTCAAAGAATCACAAATTCAGCATTTTAAATGTGTAGGTAAAGTTTAAAAATAAAATTTAAAAATAAATAAATAAATAAATGTGTTAGGTAAAGCACATGTTTGGGGGGACCTCTGCATTTAGCACAAGTACAAAATGGGGCTGCAGAATGAAAAAATAAAGTGTGGAATTTTGACTCCAAAGGGAAAGGGCAAACCACACTGGTGTCTCTCTCCAAAGTGAATAAAAGATCTGCTCTGGCTGAGAGAGCAGCCTGATCCTTTCTAATTAGAAAGCGTTTCAAACCATATGAGTGGCAGAGCGCAGAGGGTCCTCGGCCACCTGATAAGCTATCAGGACGCCAACATACCTTCACAAAAGGCTCTTGGTCCGGTCTGGCACAATAGAAAATCTGAATGTCTGGAGGCAGTCTTCGGACTCGCATCGTGAAGGGGTGGGAACCGCCTGTTTGCTCTCTGAGGAGGAACAGGTTTTTTGCCTGTCTGCCTCCACAGCACTGTTACAGCCACGGGGAGCTACGACTCCTTATGCAGTATCTAGTTTCCTGCATGACTGAGTTTCTGTTTCCCTTAGCAGAGCGTTCAATATTTCTACAGGAACACACCCAAATTAGGATTTCGAGCAAACACACACTTCCTGTTAGGCATAGCTGTGAGGCTGTAAAATGACACTTTCACCTTTGAAACGGTGGTGGTTTCCTAAGAGCACAACAAAACCTCATTGTTGTGCGTTTTTTTTCCCCCCTTCTTCATCTTGTACTTTTCTTCCCAACTGTCCTCTGGCTGCCTGAGCTAGCTTTTTCTAGCCCTGCCTTCTCAGATTTTTTTTTTTTTTTTCCTGCACCTCTCTGAAGGGAAATCTCCATTTTAAAACTTTGAGTGCGCTCGCTGACATCAGTTTGAATCTCAAAGGAAAGATGAAAAGGAGGCTTTACTGGAGGTAGGTTCATTACACTGAGAACAATGGCGTTTCACTTCAAGACCCTGTCATGTTTGTTGGGTATGAGAGACGTCAAAAAAGGAAGAACATCTGATTTATATGAAGCTGAGAAAAATGTTACTTTAGATTCAGTTTTTCAAAAGAGTTGGCAAAGTAATATTTACCTTTTAACCTTTCAAAATATTAATCTTAATGACAAATAAGCATGATGAGTCTTCCTCTACTGCCCAGATGAGATTTCTAGGGCTTGGAGAGAAATGCAGATCACTATTGGATCAATTTTCAAGGATCTTTCTGTGAGTTTTCCAGGTCAAAAATGGCTTTTTGGTACCCCTGGGGGATTGAGTGCCACTGCATAGATCATCCCAGGGGGCATGAGGCTGTGGAGGATATTTGGTGACCAGTCTCAGGTTGGCCAGAACGTATTCTCAGTGCAAGAGTCTGGACATAATCTAGGGCAGAAGCACTTGGACTCTGCGCCAGTGAGCTGTCATGCCCTTCAGTGCCTGGTGCTTCGTGACAGCTAACATTTGCTGAGTGCTTTCTATATGACCCCAAGTGCCAGCTGCTTTGCGAGGCGTGACACAAGCAATTACAATATATCATTTGTCCGCTTTTCAAATTAGCAGAAGTTTTGAGAAAGGAATAACAGTTAATAAGGCTTTCTGTTAGCAGAAGCACAGTGAGAAGGGTATTCCTCACATGTCTGGCAAACTGTCATTGTATACAAAATTAGGAGACTTAAAAAAGTAATGCCCTTATGCTAAGTAATTTCACTTTCAGGAAATTAGGAAAAGAGTCAGAGTTATACATCATCTCATCCTTGTGAAAAACTTGAATGAACACGATTTCTACAAGTGGTGGAATTGTGAAATTTTGATTGAGGTTTAAAACATGTAACCATTAAAACGAGGCTTCAAAATCCTTAAATATGATACAATTCTCACAAGATGTCAGGTAAGAAAAGCCAGATACCAAACTATACATAAAAATGATCTCATTTTGCAAAAATAAAAAGACTCACTCTCCCTACCCTTAACCCCTAGAAAACACTCTATGATAGAAAGAGTTTAAAAAATGTACAAAAGTGTTGTGTAGTTAGATATTATTTTAAATATGTTCTGCATTGTACTTTTTTATAGCTTTCAAATTTAATATAATAAGCAGGTATTTTATAAAATTAGGAAATAATGCTTATTTAAAGAGCTTGTTATGGAGGGTGGACTAGTGGTTGGGGTGGCTGGAGGTGCCCTTGAAAGGGTGCAGACAGCTGACTAGGGCGGTGGGCCCCACCCCCCATAAGATCAGAATCAACAAATTCTAACTAGAGATGACTGAGGATGAAAGAGAAGAATCTGGGATGATAATTAGGTTTCTGACTTGGGGCACCACTAATTAAGACGGGAAGGCATGAGGACAAGCACATTTGGGGGAAGATGACGGGACTTTATGGACATGCTGAGGATCAGACACCTGTTAGGGGAGTGAAGGTTCCTCTTCCCCACCCACAGAGGAGAAACAATGGGATGCCAGGGGCCCGGCTTTAAGGTAATGCTAGTAAGCCAAGTCTGCTCCTGCACGGGAAGGAGCCTAGACAGCATTCTTCTCCTCATCTTAGTTTTGGGCTTTCTTGTCCACGTGGCAAGAAACCGGGATAACAGTCCAGTCACCTCTGTCTCCAGGTATCTCTTCTTTCCATGTGCCCCAAGTGTTAACAAGAGCACTAGGGTCTTGGAAGAGCCCACCCCGTTTCTTCCTCCTCCTCTGTCCCTTCTTCTTTTCTTCCTTTTCCACCACAGGTCTAGAGGCACACCTTCTAGAGGGATGTGCTCTCTCTTTTATCCTGCTCAGTGGCTCAGTCTGAGAGGCTCACTCAAGCCCACTCGACTCTAGCGCGCGAAGCAGACTTTTCTCTCTCCACATGCCTCCTTAGTGCCTTTTCCTCTGTGTGCTGGTGGGCATGGCCACTTCTCCCACTGGAGTTGTCAGGAGCTGAGATTCAAGGTTGGGATTAGTGGAAAGAGAATAGGCCTAAACAAGGGCTGCTTCAGTTCAAGCTATCCAGACCTAGTCAGGAAAGGATTGAATTCCCAAAGCAATTGAAACCCTCTCTCTAGGCCTCCACACTGGGGCAAGAGACCATAGCCTCTACAAGAAAATACACCTTTCCTAGCTCTGCTTCCTCTGTGCACATATCTCATGGGGGCCTCTTGGGCACAGATGGTTAGGTGAGGAGGACAGGAATTGATATTCCCTGATACATTAGCCAGAATGCCAGTGTCACACCATCTCTGCCTCATGGAGACCCAGGGGTGCCTGTGGGGCATCTATGTGCTTAAGAGCGGCAGCTTGCAAAGAAGGAAGCACGTGAAGCAGACATGTGGGAATCCGCAGCATAAATCTCAAAAGCTGATGAGCTAATCCAAGGAAGATGTAATAGATGAGAAGAAAAAAGAGTCAGAGATAAACCTTTGGGGAACACCATGAGAAAAGGAACAAGCAAAGTATATTTGGGAGACTTCCCTGGTGGCCTAGTGGTTAAGAATCTGCCTTCCAATGCAGGAGACATGGGTTTGATCCCTGGTTGGAGAGCTAGGATCCCACTTACCCCAGGGCAACTAAGCCCATGAGCCACAACTACTGAGCTCTAAACTACTGAGCTCGTGTGCCACAGCTAAGACCTGATGCAGCTAAATATAAATAAATATTTTTTAAAAAGTGTACTCAGAAAGACTGGCAAGAGATAGAAATAAAACAAAACAGAAATGATAAGAAAAGCCAAGGAAAGGAGAGTCTAATAGGCTTGTGCTGTGCTGTGCTAAAGTTGCTTCAGTCGTGTCTGACTCTTTGTGACCACATGAATTGTAGCCTGCCAGGCTCCTCTATCCCTGGGATTCTCCAGGCAAGAATACTGGGGTGGGTTGCCATGCCCTCCTCCAGGGCATCTTCCCCACCAAGGAATCGAACTTGAGTCTCTTACATCTCCTGCACTGGCAGGCGGGTTCTTTACCACTAGGTGCCACCTGGGAAGCCCTATTTTTAATCAATGGTTGCAAACAAGAATGAACAATGTGAAGGCAAACATGCACACAAGCCAAGTGTGGGGCCACAGACCACAGAGCTAGGAACAGTGGGCTGAGGGAGCACAGGAGGAGCAGTCGACTGAAAGCCTCACAGCACTGACCGATGAGCTGGGCCTTTGAAGGAAGACAGGAGCCTGCCGCAGCAAGCTGTGTGTGTGTGCACGTGGGGGCTGGGAGTGAGTAAATGAGAAAGGGCCGAGTGAGGCACACACATGGAAGGACCAGGCACGTCAGAGGAGTTAGACCCAAGGGGCCGGCCTGGTCACCCTTCATCGTCCCCGTCTCACAGAGCTCCAGTCTTGGAAGATCTGACAGCTGCTTGATGAGAGTGTTGCTGGAGAAACCTCACCGCCCGCCACCCCCCACCGCAGCCTGATGCCAGACCCCACCGGGGCCTTCAGTAGCAGGCAGCCATCCTCCTGCAGCTCGTCAGCACACATTATTCCTAGTTTCTACAGCTCCTACTCAGACTTTCTCCGTATTCCTCCAAGTCCTCCCTTCTTCACTTCTAGGAGATGCCCCCTTCTGCGGTTACCAAGAAATCATCAAATGAGCAATACCACAACTTATATAATACCTCCACTGAATCTGCATTCTATTCACACACATCCTATTCTTTTCTGCTGCCTGAACACCTAAGGCCAATCCTATCCCCACCCCTACATTCCCTGCCAGTTCTCAGGGATCTAGTCCCTGGCTTACGCCCTCTCTTATTTTATCTCCTGAACCCTCTACTCCACTGTTCCTGCTGACCTCTTCCGAAAGGTTAAAGTCTCTCTCACGAGAAGGAAAACCTCCCACCCTCACATTCTCTCCGAGCTTGCCATCTCATTTTTATTCTCCAAAACCAAATTTGAGCCCACATCCACTAGCTCCATTCACTCACCCCGGATACATTCACTGAATGTTAGAAGCTACATTTTGAAGCTGCCACTTTAATGAATCTGCTTTTTTGCTGAAGTCACCGACTACCTCCTTGGTTTTAGATCCAAAACACAAACCTTAGTTCTTTCCTGTTGACTGATCCCTGGGATCAGAACACAGAGCATTTTTTACTAAACTTAATCTTCTTGCTATGCTCCTTATCACAATGAAGGGCTGATACCTCGATCCTTCCAGTTTCCATTCTAAAAACTTAAAAATCTAAAGAAATCAATCTCGACATCTTTCTTACTTTCCACATGTAATTAATTGCTCACAAAATCCTCTTTCTCCTCCTATCTTTCAAAAGCACTCAGTTTCCTCTGTCGTCACTGTCATTCTTTCAGCAACTGCTCGCTCTCAACAGTGACTACTGCAAGAGCTTCCAAGCGTGTCTTCAAGTGTTGTCCAATTCCAATCAACTGAACATCTGCCGGCAAGAGCAGGCTCTCCAAAATGCGTGTCTGTATTTACTTCTCCAGGCTCAAAACAGCTCAGTGCCTTTCTACTGCCCTTAGGAAAATAACCAAACTCTTAACAAGCAGTTCATAGGTCCTCTGTGATCTGCCATTTCATTATCTCCAGCTTCATTTCTTGCCACTTCCTCAGCTTTGCACTCTGTGAACGAGCCACACTGAACTCTCTATTAGTTCATCAAAAGCCCCACACTCTCTATTTCTCCCCTGGGTCATTCCTCTGCACAGCAGACTTTTCTCTCTGGCCAGAACATGTTCTGTGTCCCACTTCCACCCCAACTGCCTGTCCCCCCACTTCTGATCTCAGCTCAGATTACTTCTCCTGGGTCGCTTCCTTTGATCCCCTAGCTCCATTCAGGTGCCTGGGTACATGCTTCCATAGCCTGTGGCACCTCGCCTATAATGGCAATTACCTCACTATATTGTAATGATTTTTTACCAACTGAGCTATCAGGGCTTCCCTCATAGCTCAGTTGGTAAAGAATCCGCCTGCAATGCAGGAGACCCTGGTTTGATTCCTGGGTCGAGAAGATCCGCTGGAGGAGGGATAGGCTACCCACTTCAGTATTCTGGCCCAGAGAATTCCATGGACTATACAGTCCATGGGGTTGCAAAGAGTCGGACACGACTAAGCAACTTTCACTTCACTTCACTATTGTAATGATTATCCATACTCCTTGATGGTAAATTCTACTTAGCCCATCCATTGTGCTCCTAACATGAGAAGGGCTTGCTAAGTGCTCAAAAAATAAATTATGAATGGTTTTTCAGGCCAAATTAAGAAGATTGACTTTCATCATGTACGTAATGGGGACCCTGCATCAGTTTCAAAAAAAGGAAGTGAAATGACTGGCTGGTAGGGGTGGTGATAGTGTCTTTCTGATACACAAAACTAGTTTCAAACAGAGGAATAAGGTCTTTCCTCATAGGATTTCAAAGGTGCACAGGAAATCTTAACTTCTTGCCAGCCAAAAAGTGCTTGGATTTTGGACACAAGAACATTTTGTTCGTGCCTTGTACTTTAAGGACGACAGTCTAACCCTCTTGAGTCTCACCTCCCAGCTCTTGGTGGTTGGCTCACTGAAGAAGTTGTCAATCATATTCAGTTCTTCTTTCTCCACCACCACAAAGCCTTGCTCTTTGGCATCTTTCCCATAGACGTCAGGAGACCATTGGACAAAGAACGTATACAAGTGATCCACCCTGAAAAACACGTTTGCCATAGGGGTTAACACCAAATCTACTTTCCTGGCAGGCACTAGTAGGAACTTGGGCACGTACAACTATCTTTTTCCTGCTTAGCAAGTCCGTGTTGCTACTTGGGAAATCTCCCATGTTGAAGACAATCTCTACTTGTGCATTCCAAATTTGGAAAATAAGTCAATAAATGCAAGCAAAAGTCCACAGACATTGAGAAAAATGTCTTTCAATCTGAGGAAAAGATCAAGAAATGACACTTAAAGGTACAAAACACAATGAAATATTTACACCAAAATTTTGTTTTCTTCATTGGATCCTCATTTATTGGATTTCTCTGTTCACAGGGGAAAAATTGACCTGAAACTTTAGATGGGAACAAAGCAATATTCCAATGGCTCTTTATGTAGACTGAAACATTATTATATCATAATTTTAATAAAATATCTTTGATAACTAGAAAATATCAGGGATAATACTAGCTATCATTTTAACATTAGAAACAGATTTAAATTAACCAATACTAGGACTGCAGTCTTGCCTTCAATATCTCTGTTCTCTTATACATATTTAACATCTGAATCATCTCTCCAGACTTAATCAGCAGACAGGTGGTTAGTTCCCAAGAAAAGACCGGGAGCTCTCAGTCTTAGCACCTAAAATATCCCCCACCCCTCACCCATGTGAAAGAGTCAAAAGCTCTCTGACCTGCAACCATCACAGTGGAGGTGTAAAAAATAGATAGGATCAAATGATTCTTAAAGTCTTTAATAATTACAAAATGATAATTTCAATTTGAGTCTCCTGTTTGGCACAGTGCTAACTCATTGCTAAGTTTAGAAAAGTTCTAACTGTAAAAATATTGTAACACTCTTGCTGTAGACTGAATATTTGTGTTCCCCTAAAATTCATATGTTGATATCTAATCCCCAAAGTGATGGTATTTGGATGTAGGACCTTTCAGAGGTGCTTAGGTTATGAGGCAGAGAAGGCAATGGCAACCCACTCCAGTACTCTTGCCTGGAAAATCCCATGGATGGAGGAGCCTGGTAGGCTGCAGTCCATGGGGTCGCTAACAGTCGGACAGGACTGAGCGACTTCACTTTCACTTTTCACATTCATGCATTGGAGAAGGAAATGGCAACCCACTCCAGTGTTCTTGCCTGGAGAATCCCAGGGACGGGGGAGCCTGGTGGGCTGCCGTCTATGGGGTTTCACAGAGTCGGACACGACTGAAGTGACTTAGCAGCAGCAGCAGCAGTAGGTTATGAGGCAGAGCCCTCATGACTGGGATTAAAAGACCCCACAGTGCTGGCCAGCCCCCTGTGCCATGTGAGAACGCAGTGCAAAGACAGCCATCTATGGAACCAGAGCAAGCCCTCACCAGACACTGAATCTGCCAGCACTTTGATCGTGGACTTCCGAGACTCTGGAACTGCCACGAATAGACCTCTTCTTTAAAAGCCACCCAGTCTATCATATTCTGTTATAGCAACACACTGAAGGGTTCTCCGATGGCTCAGTGGTAAGAATGCCCCGGCCACTGCAAGAGACCCAGGTTTGATCCCTGGGTCAGGAAGATCCCCTAGAGAAGAAAATTGCAACTGGCTCCAATATTCTTGCCTGGAGAATCTCATGGATAGAGGAGCTTAGTGAGCTACAGTCACACACAAAAGAGTCAGACGCAACTCAACAACAACAACTGAGAAATATTAATAGGATTAAAACACACAACAAAAATGTCACCATAATTCTAACATTCCCGTGGATCCAACTGCCTTTAGGTTTCTATAGTCCTAACCTGTTCTTGATCATTTGTACAAGGTTTTCTTTCCATTGTTATCAGGGCTAAGACATAATTGTTATATGTAACATTAAATAGTGCATATTTGCCATTGCTGCTAATCTTTGTACTGACTTGTAATGGCTGCATTTCTCAGAAGTAATAAACCATAATTACCCAAATCCCTATGTCCTTGGGATGTTTAGCTTGTTTCCAATTCTTTTTCCTGGATTGTACAAATAACACTGCAACGAATATCCTCATGATCCATGCCTTTTGTCATCTTTTGAATTATCTCCTCAAGATTAGTTCCCAGAAGAGGGATTATTAGGCCAAAGGGCATGGTTTTATAGCTTGTGATCCATCTTAACAAACTGCTCTTGAAAGCCTGACTACTCTGACAGGAGCATTGCAGTTTGCATCTAAGGTAACAATCTTGCTTATCCTTTTTTTTCTAAATGTATTTAATATATATTTTAAGTTTTACCCCACTGATTCTGTATTTCTTTGAGTGGTAGTGGGTTGAACATTTTTCAAATGTTTGCTTCCTGGCTGCCTTCTATGAATTGGCTCTGTGATTGTGGAGTCATTGTTTTTCTTTTCAATATATGGGAGCCTTTATATAATGTAAACATTAACCACTACCAAATGTTTTTCTAAGCTGTTTTTTCCCTTTTATAATAATTATGTCTTTTCTTTCATAATATAAAATTCTAATTTTCATATATTTTAAAGGTATAGTTCCTTTGAGAATTCTACTCCTTCAAAACAAGGGAATTTGGCACCCAAGACAAGGTGTATATCAGTGTGCTACAATATGCTAACCATTTCTATTTTTTTCTAAAAAAAAAAAAAAGAAAGAAATATAGATATATGTTATAACTGTACATGGCTGTCATAGTTAATTTTATATGTCAACTTGGCTAGGCCATGGCCAGTCTTTGGTCAAACACGAGTCTAGATGTTGCTGTGAAGATATTTCTTTTTAAAAATGTGATTAACAAGTAAGCAGCCTTTCAATAAAGCAGATTAATTTCCATAATGTAGGTAGGCCTCATCCAATCAGTCAAAGGCCTTAAGAGAAAAAGACTAAAGTCCCCAGAGAGAGAAGGAATTGTCTCTAGATGCCCTTCAGGTTTGTGACTACAATATCAACCCCTCCCTGTTCCTCTAGCCTGCCAGCCTACCTTGCACATTTTGAACTTGGCAGCCCCCATAGCCATGTAAGCCAATTCTTTAAAGGAAATCTTTCTCTGTATATGTGTGTATTCGACATTTATATACATAAAATATACATTTATATTCATAAATATACAGACATTTATATACACCTACACACACACACACATCCTCTCAGTTCTGTTTCTCTTGAGATCCTTGACTAAGACAGTGGACAACTCTGAAAAGCCATGTAAGAAACTGAGGTTAATGGTTATCTCTGGGGAATGGAATGAGGTAGAAGAAAGATACATTATATATATCTTTCCTTAACTTTTTGGACTTGATAGTACATTTTTATAATTTTAAAATTAAAATTACATTTTAAAAAAAGCAAATAACGAGAGCTTTCCATCTTACTCATATCCCTGTCCATCACCTTCTGGGTCCACCTTTCCCTGCTTTAGGTGACCACTTTATTATCTCCTTGTGTGTTGCTGTGGTGGTGTTTGTATGTTGTTCATCGTTGTTCAGTCGCTAAGTCGTGTCTGATTCTTTGCGACCCCATGGACTGCAGCACACCAGACCTTCCTGTCCTTCACTATCTCCTAGAATTTGCTCAAATTCATGTCCATCGAGCTGGTGATGCCATCTAACCATCTTATCCTCTGTCACCCTCTTCTTTTTCTGCCTTCAATCTTTCCCAGCATCAGGATCTTTTCCAGTGAGTCAGTTCTTCACATCAGGTGGCCACAGAATTGGAGCTTCAGCATCAATCCTTCCAACGACTATTCAGGGTTAATTTCCTTTAGGACTGACTGGTTTGATATTTATAACTATTTTTATAGCTAGAAATAAACATGAATATAAATTCTTTTCCTCTTTTGTTTCTATGAAAAACAGTACTATTCTCTAGCTTTTTTTTGCTTAACAGTAGAGCCTGGATATCCTTGCACAGCAGTAGAGAGATGGCTTCCTCATTCTTCCCTTTATAATTACACAGTACTTGACTGTGTGGATTTACCCTAGTTTATGTAACCATCCTCTCTAACCTGGTCACCTGGCTTGTTTTCAAGACAGTGCTGTCATAAACTATGCTATGAGTAACTTGGAACGTCATTTTTGCATGTGTTACAGATAGAGCCATAGGATGTATTCTCAGAAGTGAGACTGTGTTATCGAAGGAACAATTCACTTATGGCATCGTTTTTTGCCCTCCCACCAACAATATGTTTGCTCTTTTGAATCTCCAAACTATTTTTATCACATAATATGACACTTCCTATTAAAAGTTAACTTAGAAACAGTACAATAAATCATGACCCTGGAAAGGTTGATAAGTATACAATTCTAACTCTTCCTGAGTTTTCTAACACTTAAAATTTAGTCCATCTTAAGTGTACTTTAGAAAAAAAGTTGAGAAGCAAATGTGTTTCACTCTAACTTTTGTAAAAGGACACATTTATTACATGCTTACCCACCTCAGATAAAATGGCTTCCTAAATAAACGTGGGTTAGCTTATTTGTGAGAAAGAAGAAAGCAGTTCCTGATACATGGGAGCTGGTCTGCTCCTATCCGCCAGGTCCCAGTGGTAGAGGAGCTGGCCTAGCACTCCCAGCTCGGCTTTGGTAATCTCCCGTTGAACATAAACAATTCCACAGGACATTAACATCAGGCAAAGACACTCTATGACCACGATGAATCATGACAGAGATGCGACTGCTGAGGTCTTATATCTGAACACAAACAGTGTCCAACCACAAAAATGACCAAACATCCCTCTAATCTGGCTAATATAAATGATTGTGCTACTTCACCAATTATGGCATTAGCCTCTCTAGCTTTCCCTCCCTCAATATGGAATTTCCGCTTCGAATCCAGTGTAACGTCCGACTTAAAGTTCTCCTTCGAATCACCTAACATACATCCTGTGACCCCTTTCTAGCACCGTTTAACTAGAAAGGGCCCTCAAATGGCCCTAAGTCCCATGCATTCTACTTCAATACAGTAAGTCAAGCCAGCTCATTCAACTTCAGGGGTGTTCCTGGTGGTCCTGGCTGCAGGGCATGGCTTCCTTAAACAATACTCCCTGTGCACCCACTATGCGCCAGTGACCCAGCCCTGGAGGAGCTATCTTCTGGAATATTAGGGTTGGAGATATAAGGTATCATTTAATCCAGCTGAATGGATTAAATGGAATGGGAATGAGGGCGTTGAAGTCTACTATCAGCATCACAGCCAGGACCAGATCTCCTGAGGTGACAATCAGGGTTCTTTGAATCACATTGTAAAGTTTTCCCCATATGTACCCTACATTGATCTCTGCATTGGTTCCCAGTTAACGTCCTGGTTATGACACAAGACACATTTTCTTCATCACTTTTTGAACTAACTATCCATGAAGGACTGCTCATTTATTTATCCTCTAACAGGTTACTCTCAAAGGAGAAGGCATTGTACAAGTATAAACACTGAAGAAGCCTCCTAAGAAATGCTAGAGGCTCATGCTGGCATATGTCCCTGTGTAAGACTGCAAGGGAATGAGGGATGAGGCAGAGATTCGAACTGAAGATTTTATTTTTATTATAAGAAAATGTAATATAATTCTATTTATCTTACAAGAAAATATAAATTGTGACAACTGCAGGTCAGTGAAGATTTTAAGGTGAGTTCCTATCTCAGCAATTGCCAGTCACTTCCCTTTTTGGTGACCAAGACAATAAATTGCTTGGGAAACCATTTGAGCAATTTTTTTTATTATACAGATTCAAGGTGAGTAGGACATATTATTTTAGAGGAGGGTAGAGTTGAACAGTCCCTGTTTGATGACCACAGCTTATTCCTATAACCCACTGGGCAGGTGGGTGGGACGGAAGATCCATATGAGGGCCAAATGATTTCCTAAGAAGGAGGAATCTCATGCCTAATACCTTCTTTTTCAAAGTTCAACATTATCAGAGCATCTCTGTCGAATTAAGCTGGTCCTAATAGAGGTAAGCTCTCAGAAAAGGATAATATCCCCTCTCCTACCCCTTCCTGCTGGAAGAGAAACTCTTCAAGGGGGTGGGGGGAACAGTCTGATCTAGACTGATGACCTGGGATCCATATGCACGCCATGGTTATTTCAGGAGCAGATTAATTTGGGCATGTTGTGTTGCTTATGGAAAAACTTAGGTCAACCCACTTGCCACAGTGGGCATACGATGGAAAGAAATGGTTACACATGTCATACCATATATGTGTGTGTGAGTTCTGTTTGTTGTTGTTCACTCAGTCACCACTGAGTGAAACCCCATGAACTGCAGCACACCAGGCTTACCTCTCCTTTACTATAAGATCTCTAGGAGCTATAACAAGTGAAGGCTGGGGAGGGAAAGGTGAGTTCTGGCACAAAGTATTCTTGCCACCATGCACTTTTCTCTTTAGAAGAACTATGTCAACCTGGGGCAAGAATCTGCGGTGACCAAGGAAGAGAGGTTTATTCCATTCTCTTCTCTAGGGATGGCTGGATTTCCTGAGAGGTGCATCAAGCCTCTGGGATCGTTGGTTGACAGAGTGGCCTATTTTGTAGCCAAGTCAAGAGCAGCCAGGGCCATCCCTTTAAACTGGACAACCCCTGGGCTTGCTGAACTTACCACAAAAGGAAGTATCTAGAACAGAGAGGACAGGCTTTCTCAAAATACCACAGAAAAGAAGGTCAGTGTCAGAAAAATTTTACTGTTAAACACAGAAGCGACCTTATGTTTTAAGCAATGCTGATGAAATGTATCAGCTACCTAAAAGGAAAAGATTGGATTCCCCGCCTTGAGGACCTCACATTACACAACAGCTCTGAGTCAAGTGTTATTAGGCCCAGTTTAAAGATAAGAAAACTGAGGCTCCGAAGACTGAATGATGTGCCTGAATACCCCATCACTGGAAATGTTCCAGCCAGTCTAAGCTGACTGCCTTCTCTTTCATGAATGCTGAGCCCCAAGGGGGATGGTGCACTTTTGCAACTGTCCAGTCAAGGGTCTCATAGAATGGGTCGGTACTTCCTTGGTTTGGGGTTTTATGAACGAAGCTTAAGTAGGTGTGAGATGCCCTGAGTGGCCCTTAGGTCACATGGGGGCATACCCCCCATACCTCCTCCTCCACACTTCCACGCACTGCACACAGCACTCAGCTTCAGGCCTGGGGAACATCAGGGCAGCCTACTCTGCTCAGCCACACCGCTGGGAATGGCTGCGACGGGTGTGCAACAGCCCTGGACAGCCTCTCGCCTCTCTCAGGTGGCAGGCTCTCTGCCTGCAGCCAAGAGTCTCCCCAGCCTCGAGAAGCCTCAGGGGATACAGGAAACCTCCAAAGTAGGTTGTGCAACAGGCAACCTGCTGGGAAGTGCTGGAGTCTCTTCTCTCAGATGCCCAGGACCCTAGCATACCCCAGCGTCCCTCAACCATAGCCTTCCACACGTAAAACCTCCTCATTGTCTCATGAGGAGAGTTTTTCACACTATGCCTCTGAGGGGAAAGCAGGGGTGAACAGTTAAAAAGGCCCATTCTACAAGAGAAAATTAAATCGCATTTGGAGCCAGTTTGATTGCTTCATTCTTTGCTCCTTGGAGGCCAAAGAGAAGAGGATGTGACTTCATCTTTTTTTCTCCTTCTAGATTAGAGTGGCCCTGAGTTTATTTAAGTTTCTATAACCTAATTCCTGGAACAGTTCTTTTTGGCCAGCTTAACTGGATTTTCCTGGTGGTTAGTTCCCAGAACCGAATCCTGCCCTCTGGAAACAGGCCTGAAGTTCTGAAACCCCCCTCCTTGTCCCTCTGCCCTCCCCTCGCCCACGTGTTCCTCACGACCACGACCCCGTCAGTTCTGCTCTCACCTTGACCCTCACCCCTCACCTTTCCCCAGCATCAGCCCCTCAGGAATTCACACACTTCCAGGCCAGTCTTTGCACCTCACCCCCACCAGGGCCTCCTAAGGGCACACAGCTTTCATCCTCCTGTTACGCCTACCCTTCCAAACGCCTATTCACAGAAACAATCATCTTACTAACTTCTCTAGTGAGATGATGGATGTTGCTGAATTTGCTTATTGGAGCTTAATGGGTCCACTACAAGTCAAGAGCACCCAACATGTGCCAGAGGAAACCCGCCCTTGGGGGGCTCTCTACTCCCCTCCAGCGCCCCTCCGCTGTGGCTCCTCCATTCAGCAGCTATTCCAGATTCAGCCCTCAGTCCAGATTCAGTCTCTCTTCTACCCACCCTGCCTCTCAGAACAGAGGACTCTCTGTTGTACCATTCTAATAACGTGCTCCCCTCTGGCCCCTCTTAGTAAGCTTTCTCTTCAGAAGAAGTAACTGCTCTCCCATTTTAACCCTCCTCTCAGAAATTCAGACAGTCCCACCGCTGAGCGGTCTCCCTCCATTATTCCCATCTCACTTCTCCACTGTTTTATCTCCTTCATCTTAATCCACAAATTTACTTGCACTTGCCCATTCTTAAAAATACATATATAAGCCTCTGGGACCTCCCTGGTGGTCCAGTGGTTAAGGCTCCGAGCTCCCAATGCAAAGGGTATGAGTTCGATCCCTAGTCAGGGAACTCAGATCCCACATGCATTGCTTTGTGGTCAAAAAACCCCAAACAAACAAACAAACAAAAAAATAAGCCTCAAGATTTTGTTTCTCTCTAAGGCTTCCTTCCCATACTTCATCTTCCCTTCAGGTTATATTGTTAACATTTGGGTTAAACATTTTCTTCGAAACTCCTTTTTATTTCTGATTCTATTAACCTTCTAGTATGTGCCCTTTGTCCCAGGTGGCGCTAGTGGTAAAGAACCTGCCTGCCAATGAAGGAGACATAAGAGACAAGGGTTCGATTCCTGGGTCAGAAAGATCCCCTGGAGGGGGGCATGGCAACCCACTCCAGTATTCTTGCCTGGAGAATCCCATGGACAGAGGAGCCTGGTGGGCTACAGTCCATAGGGTGGCAAGGAGTCAGACACGACTAAAACGACTTAGCACAGAACAGAAGAAACCTGCCTCAGAAACGGTGTGGATGGAGGCAGGGTTTTTACATCCTGTTCCCTCCCTCACTACTTTAGTGAAGCTGACTTCCTCAAACTTGACCTACTGTGAAGAAACTCAACAGTATCTCATGCATCATTTGTCTTGACCACTGACAGCCCGCTGATGGCTTTTATTTTATTTCTGAAGCGCAGTGACTCACCCTGTGGTCTCAGTGAGTCACCAAGCTTCAGCCTCAGTTACCTCAGAACACTATCTACGGCCTCTGGCCAAGCCAACACAATTCCTGCATTACCAGTAATTACCGCCCTGCTGGCTACCATGCGGTCATGAAGCAATAAGGGTGGTAACACCTGTGAGCAGGGAACTCACAGGACAGGTACTGGGTCCTGGAAAAACCTGGTATGTAAGGAAGAAGCAGTAAGAGAAGTCCTGGAACGAAGCCAGGAGGAAGAGGCAGAGAAGTAGAAGCGAGGTGATAAAATACAAATCTGAGCACTTGACCCAGCTGTGCACAATCCTTCCGCTCTCTCCCTGGAGGTTTTAGGATAATTTCAAATTCCTTAGGGCTGCCAGAGAGCTTTGTTTTATGTCAGTCTCCCTAATGGGCTCTTTGCTGCAGCCACATGCTCTTGTATCTCTCTGCTCCAACATCCCACTCTGGCCTCCACGCTCAATCTGTTGAGCCTCTTTCTTTTTTGTTATTATTATTTTAAGAAGAGTGACCACAAAGGTAAGCCTGGTGGAGAATCGTTTCACACTGGGGTCAGGGAAGGCCTCCGAGGGGTCCAGGTCCAGCTGAGTTTTGAAGGACCAGTCAGTTACAGGAGGAAGGGAAGAAGTATTCCACTGGAAGGGACGTGCGCAAAAAGACCTGGCATTGTAAGGGCAGGGTGATGCTGGAAGGAGGTCACACTGGACATGGCAGAGGGAAGGAGAGACAATGCAATCACGTCCCTGTGGCTTCTTGACGCAGATTCTGTAATCGGGACAGGCTACTGAGACACAGTGCCTGCCCAGGGTGATTCAGCCCCTGCCCTCGAGCAATCAGGTTGAGAAAAGCCAACAAAAAAGCCTAACACAGTTCCAACAATACAATGGCAGAAGCCAGTGGGCATCAGGGCTGGGATGTCCACGTAGGATAAAAACTCATCAGGGAGGGGAAGAATTCCTGACAGGTGGGAAAAAAGATAGAGTTTTATCCTTTGTTAATGGACTGACAGGAGAGGGGAGGAGAAAAAGGCAGAGGAGCTGGGTCACCGGGTCACAGCAAATCCTGGGCACAAGATAATATGCTCTGACCTTATTCCGGGGCTACCATTCTCCACAGTGTATCAGGGGCAGCTCCAGTGACTTCAGAGGATGCCCAGAGGAACCTATTTCCATAGTTATGTATTTATTTCAAGTGTATTGGGAGTCAACACAATTAGCATATTATTAGCTCCTAAATTTCACAGATATTACTGCTCAGGAAAAGCCTAAGTTTAAAAAAAAAAAAAAAAAAAAGAGTTGATCTAAATCCTTTGAAGACAACTCTTAAGGAAATAGTAGTACAGATGGTTTGCAGATATGGGGGTATTTGGAAAGGAAGTGAATGACCGAAGTTTGAGAAGCATCACTAGGCAATACTCAGGGCTCCAGCAGGGAAGTGGCCCAGCCAGATCTGCAGTTTAGACAGAGTGCTGTGGAGCCAAGGAGGGAAGGTCAGGAAGAGATACGACTGACTAGAAACAAAGACTTTGTGGAGAAGGCAGCAATAGCAATCCAGCCAAGAGGCGATCAAAGCCAGAGTCCAGGCGAAGTGGTGGATGTAGTGGGAAGCTTGCCATTTACACTCCTCCAGGCACAAGAATAGTTCCCACCCATCCAGCCACTGGTGATACCAAAACCCGGCACTTGAGATGTGTTCAGGTTTCCTGTCTAACTCCAAATTTGGGCTTAATCATATTTCGTCATCTGCAGTGATTTTGGGTGCAGATGGTGACTGAAGCCATGAAATGAAAAGACGCTTACTCCTTGGGAGAAAAGTTATGACCAACCTAGACAGCATATTAAAAAACAGAGACATTACTTTGCCATCAAAGGTCCATCTAGTCGAGGCTATGGTTTTTCCAGTAGTCATGTATGGATGTGAGCATTGGACTCTAAAGAAAGCTGAGTGCCACAGAATTGATGCTTTTGAACTGTGGTGCTGGAGAAGACTCTAGAGTCCATTGGACAGCTAGGAAATCCAGTCAGTCCATCCTAAAGGAAATCAGTCCTGAATATTCATTGGAAGGACTGATGCTGAGGCTGAAACTCTAATACTTTAGCCACCTGATGTGAAGAAGACCCTGATGCTGGGAAGGATTGAAGGCAGGAGAAGGGGACGACAGAGGATGAGATGGTTGAATGGCATCACCAACTCAATGGACATGAGTTTGAGTAAACTTCGGGAGTTGGTAATGGACAGGGAGGCCTGGCGTGCTGTGGTCCATGGGGTCACAAAGAGTTGGACATGACTGAGTGACTGAACTGAACTGAGATTTCGTCATAAGCCTCAAGGCTTCTTTAGAGATTCACCCCAAAGATGACACCATATTCAAGTTACAAATCTGCATTTAGCAGATAGAGTTGTCATCTCTGACAAAGAAATTCAAAGAAGGGGAATGATAAAGGTTCTTAGAAGGCAGCAGGCTTACCTTAGAGGCAACAAAGTACAGCCAACTATAGGAAAGGAAGCCGCAGAGCAGCAACAACTGACTTTCATTTAGAGGACAGACAAGCGCAGTTATTTCTCACGATAACTTCAGTGGGTAGCCACTGTAATTAGCGCTCCTCATTAGTGCTGGAAGAAACAGATGCTTACACAGGTTAACTAACTTGCGCACAGCAGTATGTTAGGGGCGGACCTGGCATTAACCTCAGGTCAGTTCATGGTCTCAACCCACATGTTGCACTGTTTCCTTTATGTCCGTCTTGCTGTTCTGGTTTTGCTATTTCATAAAAGCCCACCACTGACCAAGCTGTAGGGTTGAGGGATACAAAACGTGAGGACAAATCAGAGATGATGCTTGGAGCAAAACATTATTCCAACTATTCATAGTTTAGGTGTAAAGGTTTTAGGTATGATTATCATTTATGCTATCAAACAAGACTACTAGTTATGGTGGGATTTTATTTACTGTTGCTTTTTTTTTTTTTTTTTAACATAATTGTGAGGTAAAGGACAAAAGCACCATTTCTAAGTTAAAGACCTGACCTCCCAAGTTAGTTCTACTTGTTATCAGCTGGAGGCTTTGGGAAAGTTCCTTAATCTCTCTGTACTTTCATTTTATTATTATTAATCTATTTATTTATTTGGCTGCACTGGGTCTTAGTGGCAGCACACAGGATCTAGTTCCATGAGTAGGGATCGAACCTGGGCCCCCTGCATTGGGAGTGAGGAGTTTTAGCCACTGGACCACCAGGGAAATCCCTCTCTGAGCTCTTAAAATGAAGGTAAGGAAACCTAGCTCCTCATTCCGGTATATGGAGTGTTAAATGCATAGGTTCATTCCACTCTTAAACAGATCTTTTAGAAAGTCCCCTATACGTGATTCTCTAAAATCGTGCTACCACATAGACCAACAAACCTGACCAAAATGACCCAGTAGCAGTTAGGCACTCTCATCTTATCAAAGGTCACTTGACTGCTACGAAAAGAAACTGGGGCAACACACAGCAAGATAAACCCGCAAACCACGCACTTAATTTAAAAACTAAGCTGCTGCTGCTGCTGCTGCTAAGTCGCTTCAGTCGTGTCCGACTCTGTGCGACCCCATAGACAGCAGCCCACCAGGCTCCCCCGTCCCTGGGATTCTCCAGGCAAGAACACTGGAGTGGGTTGCCATTTCCTTCTCCAATGCATGAAAGTGAAAAGTGAAAGGGAAGTCGCTCAGTCGTGTTTAACTCTTCTCGACCCCATGGACTGCAGCCTACCACGCTCCTCTGTCCATGGGATTTTCCAGGCAAGAGTACTGGAGTGGGGTGCCATTGCCTTCTCCAAAAACTAAGCAGGAATCATTAAACAATTTAATGGTTATTACATTAAAGATATACTTTAGAGTACATTAGGGTGCAGAGAATAGGAAATAATACTACAAGAAAGGGAAGAAGGAAGAATGTTACTCAGAGAGTATGGAGTACATAGGTAGTCCCACTGTTCACCTGTATTAATGGTAAATTAAAGGTAGTCTATACACTTCAGCCTAAAACCTTCCCAGACTTTTCCACTCTGAATATAGCCACAGAAACCCAATAAGGCAAAGCACTCTTCCTGTTTGTTTTTAATATCTTGCTCTCTTCTTACACAAGCATTTTATTTAAATCATTAAAGAAATGTTTAACTTTTCCTGATTTAAATACAATCACAATTTTTTTTTTTTTGCTATTTATTAATAGAATAGCTGTGTGAGCTCTACAGTAGACTGGTCATTAAAAAATAGAATGCTTTCATTTGTTTTTAAGGCAAAGCACTCTTTTTTTTTTTTTTTTTTGCTGATTAACAAATATTTATTAAACCAGTTGCTAAGGCAAAGCACTCTTGACCACAGAAGTTATTACTAGAAAACTATCACTTAATTTTAAAACTCATCCTCAATGGCCTGACCTAAGGTCCTGATAGCTTAGAGTGAACAGTGTCAGATTCTTGATCTCCAAAGAAGATTTCGCTTCGGGACCAGGAACCAGGCTTGATCACTCAAGAGCTTTTGTGTAGCAGTTTAATAAAAGTATGAAAAAGACAGAGAAAGCTTCTGACATAGACATCAGAAGGGGGACGGAGAGTGCCCCTCTGCTAGTCTTTAGCCAGATGTTTTATGTCTGTTAGAAAGCTATTAATCAGATAAGAGAGACACCTCAAGGCTGAGGAGTTTCACTAGGCCCCTCTCCCATAATATGCATTTTTGAGATCTGATGGCATGAAGTGTGTCATCCCCCAGTCATAAAACAATTGATATGAATACTGATCTGCTGAGCTATTATCAGCCCAAAATTCGAGAAAAGGAAAAAAAGTTAGTCTTAGGTGGAACCATTTTGAAGAAAGGCAAATTCCAAAGCAAATATATAGTTTCATTAACATAGCTTAAGAAAAACATTTCCTTAAGAAAAACGCATTGGTTAGCTCAAAGTTTGAGAAAAGTTAAGTTCAGGGGAACCAGGTGTTGTCATGGCAACACAGAATTTTAAGAGACACTTGCAGCTATTTCCTCCATTTGGAGACCCCTGGCCTTTCTGCCTGTTACACTCTCAGCCCTTATATGAAAGTGGTCATTTTACTTGCTGGTAAGGTCCCTTCTGGATTCAACATTCTATAACTTCAAATGAAATCAATGGTTAGTAATGCCCTGATGTAATGTCCATTCTTAAAGGGTCTTTGTGTATCTACAGAAGAAAACTTTATTTACAAAGCACCAACTAAACAAGCTTCTTTGTTCTAGTTCACCAAAAATAATAGGAATGTCCTTTTGAGACTCATTCATCAAAACAAAATAGTTACAATACAGATCACTCACAAATAAGTAAAAACTGAAGGTTTATATTAATATCAATGCTGGAGGCCTTTAGTCGGCAGCCTGTCACTTGGACTCAGCAGTAGGGAAGTGCTTTTTGCACTGCTCACTACTTTATACGGCTAATGCTGCAAAATTGGGGGGATTTGCCACATATCATCCATAATTCAATTTCTTCTGAAAGAGATGAGAAAATTTAGCAACACCAGGCTCACATTCCCACATAGCAGCATTGGGTTGGAGGGACCAAGTCACTCAGCAGCTGATTCACAGAGCAGATAATTAACATGGGCCCCTGAGCGTCCCTCCCGCATCCCTCCATCTGGCCCCTGCAAATATGTAGGTGCAGTAATTACTGTTTCTGCATACTTACTCCCAAACACTACGTGCGGCACCCACTGGCCGGGACTAATTATCCTGCAGTGGAAACAGGCAACAAACTACTCTCCAAAGTGCTGGCTCTCACTCTTCCACCAGAAAACACAGCCACCGGAGTAGAGCACTCACTTTAAAAGGGGCGTTCTTTCTCTACATGCTTAGGCTCGACTGTAGAGTCACTGATTAACTTAAGGCACATGCCAAAGCTGGTTAGTGAAGTTCCTGAAGGATGGTTGCCTACCAAGGTGCTTCTGGAAAATGATGATGAATTGCTAGAACTTTAAGTGGGTGAAACAAAAAGTAAAATGACCAGGAACAGAATGAGAGGAAGCAAGACCACTTCAAAACATTTGGAAGTATTAAAAAAATAAAGTGAGAATATTTACATAAGCAACCTAATTATCATATAGCTTACTTTTCTTCAGTAGGTTCCCCAAAGTTAGAACTTGTGTTAATACAAAGAGAGAAAGATAATTCCTTCAGGAATTATTTTGGAGCTCTTTTTGAATTTTTTATTAGTGATATGCTTATCTTAAAACATTATTATAAGACTACAATATGATATAAAAATCACCAGGTTTGTATTCTGAAATATACCTGGTTTGGCTAAGTAGAGCCTAGATTGTTCTAAAAAGTATAGTAAAGACTATTGAGAACTATGGTCTTTTGGGCACTGACCATTATTAAAGATTTCAGTTTAGCTCTGATACCCTTAAAAGCAAGCAAAAGATGACTTTTGATCAGAAAATGTAGCATTAACTATGGTTCAAGATTTCAAGGTGTAAAACTAGGTCAGTCTGTGATTCCTTTAATTCACTCTGTTTTCTCCAAGGAAAATGTTAAGAGCATTTTTATTAGTCTTCATGAGGGTCCTTAGGACTTGGATTATCTTCCCACTGTAAAGTGAGTTTAATAGAAGAATCAATTTTTAAAATTTTATCTCTCATTAACAAAAGTAATGCATGCTTACTAAATGCAGATAGGATATTTAATGGCAGAGAAGGAAAAGCAGTTTACAAAATAGTGTGTATATGTATATTGTGTATTTGTGTACATATAGACTTACTACATTAATGCACGCGTAGAAAAAAGGTTGAAAGGCTACAAAAAGTAAGATAAACTGTAGTTAGCTTTGTGTAACAAAATTATGAGCTTTTTTTTTCCTTTTGCTTTTTTATATTCTTCTAAATACTATATAAAGTATGCACATGTGCTTGGTCGCTTCAGTCATGTCCAACTCTGTGATCCCATGAACCATAGCCCACTAGGCTCCTCTGTCCACAGAATTTTCTCAGCAATAATACTGGAGTGGGCTGTCATGCCCTCCTTCAGGCAATCTTCCCGACTCAGGGATCGAACATGAGTCTCCTGCGTCTCCTGTCATGGAGGCAGGGAAAACAAAGAAGGTTGCACTTAATTGTACACAGTGTTAGTGTAGATAAAATAAGTATAGTGGACTGATGCTGAAACTCCAATACCTTGGCCACCTGATGTGAAGAACTGACTCATCTGAAAAGTCTCTGATGCTGGGAAAGATTGAAGGCAGGAGGAGAAGGGGATGACAGAGGATGAGATGGTTGAATGGCATCACTGACTCAATGGACATGAGTTTGAGTGAGCTCTGGGAGTTGGTGATGGACAGGGAAGCCTGGCGTGCTGCGGTCCACACGGTCACAAAGAGTCGGACATGACTGAGTGACTGAACTGACTGAAAAATACCCATGGGCTCTCCCTTTCTCCCTTTCCCTCTCTTATTAGCCTACTTATTACACAAATCACAATTACCAGTTACTTCATCCTGGATTAATGAATTAAACATTTATACACGATTTGGCCAATTCTACATAATTCCTGCTGTTTCCATCTTACTGATTTTAAAAGCTAAATAATATGAAATCAATTATTATGAAATATTTCAGAGGTTGCTGCTGCTGCTAAGTCACTTCAGTAGTGTCCGACTCTGTGTGACCCCAGAGACAGCAGCCCACTAGGCTCCCCCGTCCCTGGGATTCTCCAGGCAAGAACACTGGAGTGGGTTGCCATTTCCTTCTCCAATGCATGAAAGTGAAAAGTGAAAGCGAAGTTGCTCAGTCGTGTCCGACTCTGTGTGACCCCATAGACTGCAGCCTACCAGGCTCCTCCGTCCATGGGATTTTCCAGGCAAGAATAATTGAAAAAAAGATAACATTTTTAACTTGAATAGGAATTATTGGTTCTTTCTAAGAAAGGAAATAATCTCAGTAGAGGAAAAAAGACAAATGTATTTTTTATATAGAAAGGTATCCAAATGTTTGGAATACAATCTATATTAAGCCTCTAGATAGTCATTAAGTTTCAACACATTCTAAAAGATTTGCATCTTTACCACCACCTCCCTGGCATTTTGTGTTTTGATGTCATATTTTACATCTTTACATCTTCTCTTGTTTTTCCCTTAACTGTTAGCTATAGTTACAGTTAAGATTTTTCAATTTTTTTTCTCTTTTAATCTTCATACTGGCTTATGTAAGTGGTTGATCCACAGCCTTTACTATATACTTGCCTTTTCTAGTGGGCTTTTTCCTTTCCTATAAATTCTT
The DNA here is from genome assembly GCF_003369695.1 of Bos indicus x Bos taurus. NCBI lineage: Eukaryota > Metazoa > Chordata > Mammalia > Artiodactyla > Bovidae > Bos > Bos indicus x Bos taurus. The sequence continues at coordinate 25,500,126 of NC_040084.1, forward strand.
TTTTTTTTTTTTAATTCTAGTAACTTTTTTTTTTAATTTAATTTTATTTTTTAACTTTACAATATTTTATTGGTTTTGCCATATATTGAAATGAATCCGCCACAGGTATACATGTGTTCTTGGAGTTTGGAGCCTACTCTTTTCCACTTAGAGAAGACCCTTTTTCATTGCTTTTAAAGAGTTGGTATAGTGTTTATGAACTCTTTTAGTTTTTGCTTCTCTGAGAAGTTCTTTATCTCTCCTATTCTGAATGACAGTCTTGTTAGGTAGAACACTCTTGGTTGCATAGGTTTTTTTCTTCTAGCACTTCAAATTTAACTGTCACTCTCTTCTGGCTTGCAAAGTTTCTGCAGAGAATTCATTTGATAGCCTTATGGGGATTCCCTCGTACATGACTTTTCCTCTTGTTGCCTTTAGAATTCTCTAAGTTTTGCCATTTTAATTATGGTGTGTTGGGGTGGATCTCCTTGGGTTTATTTGAGACTCCTTTGAGACTCTTCTGCTTCCTGTACCTGGATATATGTTTCTCTCCTTCGGGTCTGGAAAGTTTTCAGTCATAATTTTATCAAATACATTTTTAACCCTTTCCTCTGTCTTCTCCTTCTGGGACCCATATAAAGAGGATGTTAGTATGCCTGATGTTGTCCCAAAGGTCCCTTAAATTGTTCATTTTTTTTCTTTTTGCTGTTCTGATTGGGTGATTTTCATTATTCTAATCTTCCAGATTGCTCATGTGTTCTGTATCACCGTATGTGCCGTTCATTCCTTCTAGAGTGTTTTCTATTTCAGTTACTGTCTTCAGTTCTGACTGGCTTTTGTTTTCAAGTTCCTTATTAAAATTCTCATTCTGTTCATCTATTCTCTTCCCTAGTTCAGTTAGCATTCTTATTATTAATGTTTTGAACTCTTTATCTGGTAAATTATTTATCTTTGTTTCATTAAGTTGTTTTTTCAGGAAGTTTTCTTGTTCTTTTGTTTGAAACAATTGTCTCTGAGCTTCCCTGGCGGCTCAGACGGTAAAGCGTCTGCCTACAATGTGGGAGACCTGCGTTCAATCCCTGGGTCAGGAAGATCTCCTGGAGAAGGCAATGGCAACTAACTCCAGTACTCTTGCCTGGAAAATCCCACGGACGAGAAAACCTGGTAGGCTACGGTCCATGGGGTCACAAAGAGTCGGACACGACTGAGCGACTTCACTTTCACTTTCTATGAAATTAGGGTTAAACGGTTACCTATCCAGGTCTTGAAGGGCTACCCTTGTGTAGGAGCGTTCTGATACAGTCTGCCTGTGGCTCTGGTGGGAGAGCAGGATATGAAGTTAGCACAGGTCATGTTTTTCCCCAGGTGTCCAGGCAGCTCTCACTTTGGTGGGAGGTGGAGCTGGTGATGGAGGAGACACAGCCAGAACCAGGTGTGAGCTGGGGTTTCCCCGGTGCCTAGTGGCTGAAGCTGTCTCGTTGGGTGCAGTGTCAGGCCACAAGGTGCTGGAGCAGGTATGAGCTGGCTCAGTTCCTCTAAGGGTATGCTCTCCCTATTTCCAGCACTGGCACCTTTGCCCCAGATGAGAGCAGCCCTGGAATGGGCTGGGCAGTCCTAGTATGCCAGTCAGTGCTCCAGACTACTTTCCATCTGCTGGATCCATGAGAATCAGGAATGGCTACTCTCTCCCCACTCAGGAAACAGTGACAGACTTTATTTTCTTGGGTTCCAAAATCACTATGGATGGTGACTACAGCCATGAAATTAAAAGACGCTTGCTCTTTGGAAGAAAAGCTAGGACAAATCTAGACAGTGTATTAAAAAGCAGAGACATTACCTTGCCGACATAAGTCTGTCTAATCAAAGCTATGGTTTTTCCAGTAGTCATGTATGGATGTAAGATCTGGACCATAAAGAAGGCTGAGCACTAAAGAATTGATGCTTCTGAACTGTGGTGTTGAAGAAGACTCTTGAGAGTCCCTTGGACTGCAAGGAGATCTAACCAGTCCATCCTATAGGAAATCAACCCTAAATATTCATTGGAAGGACTGATGCTGAAGCTGAAGCTCCAATGCTTTGGCCATCTGATGTGAAGAGCCTACTCATGGGAAAAGACCTTGATGCTGGGAAAGACAGAAGGCAGGAAGAGCAGGTGACGACAGAGGATGAGATGGTTGGATGGCATTACCAACTCAATGGACATGAGTTTGAGCAAGTTCTGGGAGCTGGTGATGGCCAGGGAAGCCTGGTGTGCTGCAGTCCATGAGGTCGCAAAGAGTTGGACATGACTGAGCAACTGAACAGCAACACAACAACATGGGGGTGCGTCTTTCTTTTTGACTTTTGTTTTCTTCAAATAAATACCCAGAGGTGAAATTGCTAGACTGTGTGGTAGTTCCTTTTTAAATGTTTTGCAGAACCTCCACACTGTTTACCACAGTGGTTGTACCAATTTGCACTCCCACCAATAGTGCATGAGGTTTCCCTTTTTCTACATCCTCGCCAACTCTTGTTGTCTTTTTGAGGACAACCATTCTGACAGGTGTGAGGTACCAAGATTTTGATTTGCATTTCCCTGATGATTAGTGATTTGAGCATCTTTTCACATGCCTGTTGGCCACCTGTATGTCTTTGGAAAGATGTCTACTCAGATCCTCCACCTGCTTTTTAATTGAATTTTTTTGATACTAAGTTGTATGAGTTCTTTACATATTTGAGTTCTTTACGTATTTTGGACATTAACTCCTTCTCAGGCATATAATCTGCAAATATCTTCTCCCTTTCAGTAGGCTGCTGTTTCATTTTCTATGGCTTCCTTCACTGTGTGAACACCTTTTAAGCTTGATGCAGTCCTCTTTGTTTATTTTTGCTCCTGTTGCTCTCACCTAAGAAGACGTATCCAAAAAAATATTGCTGAGCCTGATGTCAAAGAGCATACTGCCTGTGTTTTCTTGAAGGAGTTTCAAGTCTTGCATTTACACCTTTAACCTATTTTACTTTTCTATGTGGTGTAAGAAAGTGATTCAGTTTTCCCATCACCATTTACTGAAGAGACCGTCTTTGCCCTATATTCTTGCCTGCTTTGTTGTAGATTAACTGACCATAAAAGTGTGGGTTTATTTTGGGGCTCTCCATTCTATTCCATTTCCCAATCTTAAACTAAAATGTGGCTTCCCTTAGGGTAGGTAGAGACGGAAATACGTAAAGAACTGAAAAAAAATTCCCAACATCTACACAAAAAACATCATTAACATAGTGAGATATAATATTTCCCAGAAAAATATTTGGTCAATTAATGATTAGTTAAAGAAAGACAAGTATGTCAGGTTATTTGCTAGCCAAAGACAACAACAAAAAAAATACAGACACACTAAAAAATACAATGTAATGGAATTCAACAAGTGACCCACTTTAAAAAAGCTCACAATAACTACTTGTGTGCGAAGTCAAAGAGAAGTGCTGTTTCAGCATTACAGACTTATTCTGGCTTAAAGAATGACAGTAAAATAACTAGATGTGTGAGACTGCAAATAAATCACTCTGTAAGATTCGTTGGTACACATACATCTCAAAGATAATAAAACTGAAAAAACCTAAATTCATTATATTATAAACAATACATTTTTCCAGAGAGAAAATGATATAGGTAGGTTTCCCAATAGACCATGAATCCACATAACTTAAATATAGCTGAAAGAGTCAGTACTTTGTTATCTCCACCAATAAAATCAGGAATTGGCCTAAACCTCTAAGATATTATATATCTATGACATATGATTCTAGAACTCTGATTTTCACAGGGCTTCAGAAATTATTTGCAAATATTTCAAGAAGAAATGTAAAAGACACATATTTTCTTTGTATCCCTCAGTATCTGTAAACTTTGAAGGAGTCAGTGTTGGGGTTGTAAGCACAGGGAGAGGAGTGAGTACACCTTGTAAACATAAAACAAATTATGTTTAACATCTATGTTAACATGAGTTTGTATTCCAAACAGAAAAAATATTAGCAAATTCCTTGATTAAAATTCTCCTAATTAGCTTCACATTAAACTATGATTTATTAAGATCAGGCAACTCTTCAGGAGAATTACCACTCTGGGCACTAATCAGCCAGAAGTTGTACTTATGTTTGGATTTTAATTTTGCTTTATTAAGAAATCATGCTTGGGAATTCCCTGGAGGTCCAGTGGTTAAGACTTGGCTCCTTCACAGCCGTGGACTGGGTTCAATCCCTGGTTGGGAACTAAGTTTCCACAAGCTGAGTGGCATGGCCAAAAAAATAAAGTAAAATGAAATTACTTCTTCAATATTGAGACATCTGGGAACAAGTTCATTTAAATAAATAAACATTCATGCTTAAGGAAGCTCACTGAGTATTTATTCTTGGCAGGTATGTTAACCAAAAAGCATGCCTTGATAACTAGTTAGGAAAAGGAAAAACGTGTGTGTTTAACAATTTTGAAGACTAGTTTCAAGGCCTCTGAGAAGAAATTTTTATTCTATCACATACAAAATAAATTTTCTTTTCTAAAAACTAACATTTCCTAAATATTTCTATTATAAAGATGTATTGCTCAGTGACGCACTGCTGAAGAATGCCATGCCACTGTCCCTGCTGTCCTAGACTGTCACATCACCAATAAAACTTCTTTGGCAATTAAAAAATACAAATATCTTCAGAGGTCTATGTAGCCCCCCAAGCGCACCCAGATGATTTCAGTCACATTTCATAAGGGGAAAGCAATCTTTAATCCCCCCCCCCAAGAATAACAGACACTTTAAAATTAAAATCACGCCTTTGGGTAGCACTTGGGGTTTAGCTCTGCTCCATCAGATTCCTTTATTCCCAACAGAATAGCACTTCCACTTACTGGCACCTGAAAATACCTCAATCTTCCTTCATTTAAAATTCAGCTGGGTAGAAAGTTTTGAAAGTGGTTCTGCACATAGGACCGAAGATGACTTCAAATTTGCTATATTGAAAGCACCCTTTAGCTGAAAGCTACTGAAATAACATCCTTTTAGAAATTCTAAGATGTACCATGAAGAGAAATCTCTTATTCAAGAATAAAATCAAGAATTTCAAGACTAAATTAAAAATTGAGATGCAATTAGAGTCTACCTGACCAACAGATTTCCTGTTCTAGCCCACACGCACCTCTCCCGAGGAACCGCAAACCAGTACTCCGGTTGCTTTCTTCGTTTGCCATACTGCTGAACCATGGCTGTTGTGTGAGTGGCAAAGGATTTCCTCATCGGTTTTCCCACTTTAATGCATAGAAACATGGGTGGAGTTTTGCTTTTCTCTTCTTTTGAAGGAAGTATATCTGAATCACACATGAAAAAAAAAAACTCCATTATTAATAATATTGGTGATACTGAAATATTTCAACTTACAAAGAATTTCCAGTCCCCTCTTAGTGGTGGAAAGTCAAAACATATGGCATAAATATCATATAACATGATCATGTTAGGTTAGGACTAACTAAATCTTTCAGACCTTCTTAAGCACAAAAGGTGAAAGTTCCGGATGTTTCATGTTGGTCTACATCACATGAGATGCTACAAACTAGGAATAAGGATAAAAACCAACACCACAGCAAAGAGTAGAGATTTGTGACAACCCGAAAGAATACATATCAATGAATGGTACTGAGGACCACATCATACCACAATGCCATTCAGTTTAAAACTGAAATACCTTCAAAAACCAAAGTGAAAATGGAAAAGTCCCTTGAAAGATTAAAAAAAAAAAAAGCACACTACTTTCATTATAGAATTCTGTGTCATAGTTCAATGTTCAAAATAGATACCATATATTGCTGATTCTTCCCAATTACTATTGACCCTTGAATAACACAGGGTTTAGAGATGCTGACACTTTTGCAGTTAAAAACACACGTATAACTTTAGAGCTGTCTCTCCATATCCCTCCTCCATAGATTCAACCAACTACTGATGGTGCAATATTGTATTTCAAATTTATTGGGAAAAAAATCTGTACACAAGTGGACCTGTGCAATTCAAACCCTTCTGTGTACCAATAAAGATATGCTCCATTGAGGAAACATTGTTCTCAAATAACTGTACTACTTTTACTATTGCATGTGCAAATTTTAGAAAGGCAACTATACAGGCATACCTTGGAGACATTGTGGGTTTGGTCCCAGACTATCAAGATAAAGCAAATATCACAATCAAGTGAGTAACACAATTTTTTTTTGGTTTCCCAGTGCCTATAAAAGTTGTTTATATTATATTGTAGTCTATTAAGTGTGCAATAGCATTATATCTAAAAAAAAGAGTACAATGTAATTAGAGAATCCTTTATTGCTAAAAAAACTGTTAACCACCATCTGAACCTTCAGGGGTAATATCTAAGATCAGTGATCACAGATCACCACAAATATAATAATGAAAAAGTCTGAAATATTGCAAGAATGACCAAAATGTGAAACAGAGACATAAAGTAGACAAATACTGTTGGAAACAGGGCGCCAATGGTCTTGTTTGATGCGGGGTTGCCACAGGTCTTCAATTTGTAAAAAAAAAATGCAGTTTCTGTGAGGCACAATAAAACAAGATATGCCTATAGAACAGAATAGAAAGAAATTAAAAATGGCTTACCTTCAATGGGTACCTGAATTTTCTTTAATAGCCATAACTGAATTTCAGATTTATTATCCATTTGTGCACCTTGGCAGCTGTTGTCCAGAGTAGATTCCAAAGAGGAGTGTGGATACTCTTTATTCATACTTTCTTCTGTAGAGGAGCTCAGTTGCAACGGAAGGGGTGCTCTCGCTTTCGCCCAGGTTTTATCTGGCTCTTCCTTGCCCTCAGTCGGGGGATCACCTGTCTGGGGAAGAGAACTACTAAGGGTAATGTCTATGCCCACTGGCTCAGTACTTTTGCCATCGCTTAGCTCTGCCTTCTGCACGTTATCAGGTAACTGTGACCCTTCTTTGTTCTTATTAAGGTAATATTCAATGAGTTTGACTTTATCTAGATCTTCATGTATGTTCAGCGTGTTTTCCACCTGGCTTTCTGGGGACCCAGACTGCTTGTCCACCTCTGGCATTATATCTTGTTTCTCACAGGTTTTTAAGTCTAGGGCTCCCTTCAGTTCAGCATCACACTCTGTTCCCGAAAAGTTCAGGGCTGACTGAATTTCCGTAGTAGAACTGCTTACTCGTGATTTAGTCTTCCTTAGTTCCTCTGGGTCAAGAGAAAGGCACTCCTTTGAGGTGTCTCTTTTGTCCATTCCACCTTTAGTTTGAGAAGAAAGCTCTTCCAAGTCAACGAAGTCATCATCTTCCCCTAAAAGAGAATTTTCTTTGGCTATAGATTCAAACGCAGTGTCAGAAGGCTCCTTGCTGACGTTAGCTACTGGGGTAGATTGCTGGGTTGCCTCTGCAGAGGATTCCAGTTTCTTTACCCTGTCGGACACAGAGCTGTCTGAGGGCTTTGTTTCTATGTATTCCGTCGACTTCTCTGAAGGTCCTGTCGATGTGGAATCCGAAGTGATGGTTCTCTCTCCGATCTGCTGCCGTTTTTCTTTGTTGAGAGATTTGAACTTACTGAATGGGTTGATATCCTTTTCTGAAGCCAGGTCTTCCCATTCTCCAGGCCTGTACAGAGGACAAAGATCCTGAGGTAGGTCACTGCAGGGGGAAAAATGGTGGGTGCACATGGAATGTTAAAAACAAAACCCAAAGCAAAAGGATGAAAGGCAAAAAAAAAACTAAAACAAAATCCAACCAAAAAACCAAAACATAAATATACCACAACTTAAATTTATGTTTAAAGGACTTTAAAGCAAGGAAATAAAATCAAGACATTGACTTCAAAATGAAAAATAAAATCAACCATAAAAAGTGGCAAAATAAAGAACCATGAGAGTTGCTTGCATATCCTATTAGAAGCAAATGAATGGTATTTGAGGTCATTTATGAACATGGAGATGTCACCCACCAGATTTTTAATGATGAAATCAAGTTTCTGATTTTCATGAAAGACAAAGGAGAGTGAATGTTTTAGTACTATGTCTAAAATTCCTTAGACATTCAAGGCTTTTCCTTTTTTCATAAAATAGTACATAAACCAACTACATTACTTCTGAATGGCTCATTGACCAAGTGGCTACTCATTTAACTGCTTCATAAAGTAACTGACATGGAACCATAATTTTGGTTTCCTGGTTTAAGATCCAACACTTTCAAAAAGAGACATCCTTCTACTCCTAAAGGAGATACAAGAGGATTATTTCCCCTATTACTGCAGGTATATAGCACCAGCTCCATTTTACAGTTTAAAATTTTATGAAAATAAGTCAAATGAGCTCTTACAACAATTGGTTTACATTTCTTATCTCTTTCATTTTATTACACTATCATTTTACTTTATGGCAATAAGCAGCTGTTTTATCAGCTGAAACATAGTTTCCTGGGACAGGGTCAAGTATTTTTCCTTAGTGACAGATGCTTTATTACCCAGATTTAGATTATACAAAAAATATTGATTAAACATGTTCTCCAAAGTTCTCCATAGTTTACTTACCTTACTGTCGATATGGATTAGAGCACAAATATAAAACCCTTTTAAAAAATAACATGTTTGGATTTCAGAAATAAATTTTCTAAAAAGGCTAGATCATATTCAGGTAATACTTTATTATCCTGGCTTTGAAATAATTATGACAATACTCAGTAAAGTCCTAGGAAGTTCAAGTTACAAGCCTGTCTCCCCAAAGTTACTGAATAAATCACTTGCATGGAGCATCCAGGTTTTTTTCCAATATAAAATAAAAGCCTATGTAACTGTTAGGCTCTGACAAATGCTTTAAGAGGCCTCTAATTCATAATTCATTTCAATTCAATAATCATTTTCTGAGCCCCTACACACCATATATGCTAAAAGACAATTGTGACAGTATCTCTGTTTGGAAGAAGCCTGCAGACACAAAAACGTTCTGCTCACCATGAGCATCTCAAGAGATGTTACAGATGCTTCAATCCTAGACTCAAGTATAATGTAGCATAATTTCCATTTTCAGACCCCAAATATAATTTGGCATATTAAAGACCAAAGTCAGTTCTGTAACAAAGAAGCCCAGCTTTTCACATACTTAATAAGCAAATTGATAAGCAAAATCATCTTCCAATGAACACTTAAGTCTCTTCCTCATCTCTTACTTCCCTGGCTAGCTTGACCTCCACAAAGAAAGCATACAACTGCACTCTAATCAGCCTTCTCTATTACCTTCTCATCTACCCCTCCCTTCTTGTTCTACCTAATCCAAGCCAGGATTAATTTAGCCATCTGTTTTGTTTGTTTTGCCTTTTTTTTTTTTTTTTTTGTATTGCAGCTGCCAAGCTCTTCTGAGGCAACGTAAACAGTGATGTCAACTGGCTCTGCTGTTGATTAATGTTTTCTAGACTCAACCAGGGGCCTAATGATGACCAATAATCCCTTCAGTTGTTCCCTTCCTAGTCTCCATGGCAGCTGGAGCTACAAAATGTCTTGCACAAAGTATATAAGGCCTGAAGGTGAAGATCGAGAGGTTTTAAACACACACACTTTTATTATCTTCCAATAAAAAAATTTTGTAATAATAAAAATAAATAATAACTATTTTCACGTGGCAACCAGATAATCTGCACTTCTTGTTTTAACATACAACTTTAAATAATGAAATTTAAACTTTTCAACAGTTGATGGAATTCTGAGGTCAGTACCAAATTCATTTGGCACTGATTCTACTACCTCATTCTATTTTGCTCATTGATGCACATATTCTTCATTAGACTAAAAACGTCTTTAGATCCCTGCATCCACAGGAACAATCACTATACAACTCCAAAATAATTTCAGCACACTAGGAGCCAATTCTCAACTCCTCCCTCTCTCCCCAGCTTCAGCATTAGCCTTGGACCATGAAACACAATCTCACATTGAGAGAAATCTTTCTGTAAGGGTATATCTTCCCTATTACTAAAGGAACACTTAACATCCTTCCCTGAAGATGTGCAATAGAATTGCTCCATTAGAAGCCATCCCTGGGCAGGAAATGCCCCTAACTGCCTGGCCATCCACTTCCAAACTTAACTGTTTCTTTACCTGTGTTTGTCTTCTTTCCTCTCATCACCATGTTCATTCTTTCTTTTCAAAACTAACTCTTTCACTCCCTTTCCTCTTCCTCATTGAAAGATTCCAAGATGGCTGGACACTCCCTCACACGGTTCTCATGGAATGCTGTGTTCACGTCTATGTCTACAGTGCTGCTCAGGTACCACTCTTGTCTGCCTGTTGTACCCAGCAGATGGCGAGACAGTGGCTGTGACCCACTCGTCAACATATCCCAGCCACACAAGAGGCATACACTAAGATGTATTAGAACCCTCAATCTGCACGAATAGAAGATTCCCACAGAATAATGAAGAGTTTCAGACATGCACGGAAGGTTCAAATAAACAACCTATACATAGGCACCAGGCTGTTTTCTAAGAGTTTTGGTATATCAACCCTTTTAGTTCTTGTAACAGCTCTGCAGGCTAAAAAATACTATTAATTCCATTTTACAGATGAGAAAACTGAGGCTCAAGATTGAGTTACTCAGGAAGGTCGTGGAGCCACAGAGTGGCAGAAAACCCAGGCACTGTCATGCACAACTGCCTGGCCTGCTGTACTGCCTCCTAAAACCTCCCACTTAGACACTTCTGCCAGGACTCAGAGAGACCCCAGTGGCCATGCTTCCATGGTTCCTTCAGTGACTAGGCCACTGCAGGGTCTGGCAAATCAGATGCTAAGGACTGCAGAAGCCCAGGGGAGCCTGCTGGCATAGACCCCTAGGGACTCTGTTTCTGGGTTAGTTCTCTAGTTTCCTTTCATTCTTTTTATGAGTCCAAGGGGCTGGTTTCCCTTTCCACTGTTGAACCCACTGCTCTGTCTCTTGCTTCCTATCACTGAGACCTTCTAAAGATGTTTATACTGCTAACACATACACAGTATACAGAATTAGGCACACTGACAAAATGATAAGGAATCAGATTAGCTCTACAAGTGAATCAATTCTGAGTTTTCTTAAGCTGTTTCTTCATGGGGAGCTTCTTTTTTTTCAATCAAAAAACTCAGTTTTAGAAGACAAAAGTAATCAGAACTAAAGCAATATCCACCTACACTTCAGAGACAAAATAAACTACTATTATTCTCTTTCACAACACTTACGGCAGTCTGCCTACAGGGCACTGCCTCTCCACCGTCCACTCAAATCTCTCTCCACAAAGGATTAAGGAAAGACACAAGCAGAAGAAGAATATAACTCTGCTTACCAATTAAACCAAATAGAAAATCCTGATTAACTCTTGATAGACAAATTCTTTCAGAGAAACTTCACCTATTCTTCCATAAATTAAGAACATGCATTCAGGAAAATAAGCCAAAGAAACAGCATTCTTACATGCTGGTTTTTTAAATTTTCTCATTTGTGAATGTTCTACTCTTCCTTATTATTGACTTTATCATTTCCATTTTCTCTTTTTTCTATTTTTTAAAAATTTAATACACAAATATTCTACCTTCAAACTCACCTCTACACAGTCTCTCCCACCAATGCCCTCACTTTTTAACTGCATTTAATTCTCCCAATACTCCCTTGGCTGGTAAACAAAGAAAGGTGTCTTACGATGGCAAGGCATCTTTGATCTTCATGTGGGAGATATCATTGTAGAGGGCGATGGAAACAACCTCTTCCATGGGGCAGATGAGGCCGTATTCCTCACACCCATTTTCAATGACCAGGGGATCGGACTTGTGAGGGTCGAACATGATGTTGTTAGGAGTGACAATCATGACGCCTCCGACCACACCCTGAGGAAAAAGACAGAACAGAGTCGCTACGGGCGAGATGCAATCAGCATAGCAGCTTTAGTGAACTCATGTTGCCATCCCATTGACTTCGTGAACCCCGGTATCTTACAGGACAATTGCAACCTTTCTACTGGAAAAACAGGCTGAAGAAATTGCATTGTTGGGTACGGAGTGCTGAGTCAGAGAAACAGACACACCTCGCTGTGGCCATCAGCTGAGGCTGGTTCGAGCATGGCTGCTCAATAGTACGGGGATCTTGGGTTTCACATGTATGTCTCAGATCCCCCAGTTCCCTGTTGGTAAAATGAGAAGGGCTGTCCCAGGTGGTTTCCTGATTGAGAACTGTGGACTTTACAATTCACTCAGCATGTATTCACGTCTGCAGCAAGTGCATGGTACTGTTCTCTGGGGGTAGCTATCTCAGTCTCAGTGTCAAAGAACACCCCTAACATTTTGATCTAAGATGCTCAGAAAGCCCACATTCAGCAAATAGGAATATGAAATTTTTACAAACAGAAGTGAATATATTCAAACTATGGAAACTGAAAGCAAAGAACAGTTGGGAATTCCCTGGCGTTCCAGTGGTTAGGACCTAGTACTTTAGCTGCTGAGGGCCTGGGTTCAATTCGTGCTTGGGGAACTAAGATCCCACAAGCCATGTGGTGTGGCCTAAAAGAAAAAAAAAGAAAGCAAAAAAACAGTAGCATGGTGGGAACTTGTCTGAAACTTTGTCGGTTTACATGGTAGACCATGTTGACCATGGGGATATTGTCTACCAGGCACAATAGGATACAAACGACTCCCTTTAGGTAAATTATTTATTTTGATACTCTTAATGAGTTTAGTGATCACCACAGCAAAAAGTTTTGCCTTTCAGACATTACTTATTCTTGGTTGCAAAAGTTTTTTCTACCACTGGAACCTAGCATTCCTATGAGCAAGGAATTCGCTTTATATCAACATTACCCCTTCTTCAGAGGCTCACTAAAAGTAGGTTTGTTTTTTATACAAAACACCAACAAGCAAAAAACTAAAAAAATTATATAACAGACATTTTCATACTAGCATCTCTAGTGGCAAACAAGTTGATAACTTAGCATTTTCCAAGTCAAGTGCTAAGCTCCTTAAATGAATCATCTTTTTTTGTTTTAAATTATTTTTTAAAATGTTTTATTTTGCACTGGGGTATAACCAATCAACAAACAATGTTGTGAGAGTTTCAGGTGAAGAGCAAAGGGACTCAGCCACACACATGCATGTATTCATTCTCCCCCAAACCTCCCATCCAGGCTGCCACATAACACTGAGCTCTAGAGTTTCATGTGCTACATGGTACGTCCCTGTTGGTTATCATGGATTATCTTTTAGTTGGAGAAGGCAATGGCACCCCACTCCAGTACTCTTGCCTGGAAAATCCCATGGACGGAGGAGCCTGGTGGGCTGCAGTCCTTGGGGTGGCTAAGAGTCGGACACAACTGAGTGACTTCACTTTCACTTTTCACTTTCATGCATTGGAGAAGGAAATGGCAACCCACTCCAGTGCTCTTGCCTGGAGAATCCCAGGGACGGGGGAGCCTGGTGGGCTGCCGTCTATGGGGTCGCACAGAGTCAGACACGACTTTATTCTTACTTCATACGAGGAAAATGGAAACTTAGGAAGTGTAAGTATTTTGCCCATGGTCTCAGAGCTAGTGGCAAAGAGCTGTAATTTAAGTTCAGCGACTCTGACTCTAGCATTTGCTGTTAAAACACATTCTATACTGTCTCCCTAAAACTTTACGGGCTAAGAACTAAATATAAGTGATAAACCCAAGATTGCAAAGAATCACACGTCCACTCAATGGTTACTATTCCCTTAATAAGTAAAATGCCAGGCATCCAAGTGGAAAAAACAAATACACAGTTGTGAAATCTTGCAGCTGAAACTTCAGGTAAGATATTTTTAAGTAGTCTACCTTTGGTAATTTGGAACTGGTTTAGTTTTCCACAGATTCTAAGGGGAAAAAAAACCAAACTGCATAACCATATACCTTTCCATCAGTGAAGTACCGGCAATTCATTTTCAAAAATTTTACCACTCCTGGCTCATCCTCTTCCGAAGTGGATGATAAGACTCTCTCGATGGGTTTTAAGGCCTTTCTTGCTAAGTCAGCATCCTTTAGAAAGCAAAAATTTCCACAAATAGAAACACTTAAAAAATATTATTTATTTATATGAATTCAGTTATTTAAGTTTCCTATAAGCAACCTGTTTTTATTAAACTTGAGTATTTATAAAAGGTAAATGTCTTCCATCCTTCAAAAATAATCACCCAAGTCAAACTAAGATTTTTAAAGCATATATATATGAACCTATAAAAATGCCCCATCACGTCTTTAGAAAATATCTTAAATGAAAGAATTCATATTGAACTCATTCAAATTCTGTAGAAAAAGGAGTAAAAGTGATACAAATAAACTACCGGCCTCACTGAGAGTTTAACTTCTACATAAACAAGACATGCATTTCTGCCTTTGAGACCTTAAATGTGAACTGGTTTCTTTTCTCAACTAATGACAAATTATTTTAACCCCACCTCTTCAGTGAGGGAGGGGAGTTTCAGATGAACTCCTGAGAAAAATAACGTGAGTTATTTTCTATAATTATTCAAAAACCGGTGCTGATAAATATGCACTTCAGTGCAAGAGTGAAATACATACAGGCAGTTTATCATATTCTGCATCTGATGATGAAGGAGAGACAGTAGCACCAGGGCTGGATGATGATAACCTTAAGGTACTCGAGGGAAAGTTGGCATCTGGCACAAAGAGAACCTGAGAATGGGAAAGAAAGGCTAGGTGAGTCCCAAGAACCAGGGCAGCGCTCAGAGCAGTTTCTCTCCACACAGTATCACGCTGGGTGTGGGACGAAGACCTCATTGGCTTGCACTGAACTTCTGACTTACTCGGGGTCTCCCAGACTAATCTATGCAATAATATTCAGAGAGAGGAAAGTGTGCAGTGCAAAAGGTGTTGAACATACTGCAGGCGCTCACAGAAGAGAGAAAGGTGGGGGAATATTCTGCATAGGCTACGTGAAGCAGGCGGGTCCAAGTGAAGCCGTGGACCGGGGGATTTGGACAGGGAGGGAAGAGCCTTCCAGGGCAGGGTACGATAGTACAAGGGAATAGAGGCGAGAGTAGCATGGCATACTTCTAAATGTAGCACCCGTGTCAGGAAGAAACCGGACATATCCAGGCTTCCTAACTCCAAGCAGGCCCTGAGTACGAATGCATTAAGTCCTTATATGAAAAACCTATACACAGCAGCATCAATAATCTCAGTACCTTCTCTTCCATCACTGTTTGGGATATCTAAAAATCCCCTAACTTGGTGCTGCTGGTGGTAAAGAATCCACCTGCCAATGCAGGAGACACAAAAGATGCAGGTTCGATCCTTGAGTCAGGAAGATCCCCTGGAAGAGGAAATGGCATCCCACTCCAGTATTCTTGCCTGGAGAATTCCATGGACAGAGGAGCCTGGCGGGCCACAGTCGATGGAGCCACAAAGAATCAGACACAACTGAGCCACTGAGCCCATACTGCACTAAACTGCTTTCTTCTGCAAGATATTCTGGTCCCCGAAATGCTATTATGATTCTGTTATTCAACACTCTTTTAACAACACATGCTACATTCTTGCATTATATCAAATACTATTTTAAAATGACCTCTAATGCTACAAAACCTGTGAAAGTGAAAGTGTTAGTCATTCAGTCATGTCCGACTCTTTTCGACCCCATGGTGTGTCCATGGGATTCTCCAAGTGAGAATACTAGAGTGGGTTGCCATTCCCTTCTCCAGGGGATCTTCCTAACCCAGGGACGGAACCAGGGTCTCCTGCATTGCAGGCAGATTCTTTACCATCTGAGCTACCATAATTCACAGCTAATCATGTAACAACTGTTCAATATTGTTACTGAACACTCTGCCCCATATTCTAGTCATATCTCTATTTTATTTACTTATTTATTTCTGAGAGTTATGTTTTATTCAGTGGGAATTTTTAGGACTTAAGCCCAGGAGACAGCATCTCAAGTAACCCTGAGAGAACTGCTCTGAGGAAGCAAGGGGAGGAGCCAGGTTATACAGGAGTTTTACAAAAAAGGGCAGGTAGTTTGAACATCAATAGATTATTGCTAAAGAAAACCAGATATCCCAAGTTAAGGAATTTAGCACTTTTCTTGTATGGGAAGATGCAAGAGTCTGGGCTCACTCAAATCATTCTTTTGCATATCTCTATTTTAACATTGTTGTTCAGTAGCCCAGTCATGTCCAACTCTTTGCAACCCCGTGGACTGCAGCATGCCAGAACTCCCTGTGCTTCACCATGTCCTGAAGCTTGCCCAAGTTCATGTCCACTGCATCAGTGATGCCATCCAGCCATCTCACCTCTGACGCCCTCTTCTCCTTCTGCCCTCAATCTTTTCCAGCATCAGGGACTTTTCCAATGAGTTGGCTGTTCACATCAGACTGGAGCTTCAGCATCAGTCCTTCCAACAAGTATTCAGGGTTGATTTCCCTTAAGGTTGACTGGTTTGATCTCTTTGCGGCCCAAGGGACTCTCAGGAGTCTTCAACAGCACCACAATTTCAAGGCATCAATTTGGCTTCTGCCTTCTTTATGGTCCAGCTCTCGCAATCATATGTGACCACAGGGAAGACCATAGCTTTGACTATATGAATCTTTGTCGGCAGAGTAATATCTCTGCTTTCCAGCACACTGTCTAGGTTTGTCATAGACAAATTTTAACTTTAGTTATTTTAAATCTCTCTTCAGTCCAGAAAAAAAGTGAGCCAAGAACAAAACACACCTTAAGATAAGGTGGAAAAAACATCGTCAAAGAGAAATAAGATGAGGACTGATAATACTGAAAATATGAGCTCCGAAATTACCGTTCATTAAGAAGTGGGCCATTAGATTTGGTATAAGTTTCCAAATAACCAATGGAAAGATATAGACATCATGAATCAACAGAATTCACTGTCCATAAAATAAAAACAAACCAGTTTCTTACTAGTACAAGTAGTCTCCCATGAACCCTCATTAAAAAAAAAAAAAAAAAAAAAAGTGTCTCACAGTGAACTCTTTGTCCTAATGACACATTGACAGTAAATGCAATAACCAGTTTTGAAGGACTGTTCTTTGTAACAATGTCAAAATGGGTCGGTGGCAAATGTCAAAAGGTTAGAGTTTTGTGAAAGTAATTTACAGAAGGCTAAGATTACATGGTCTTAGTATACAGCTCTTATTTATTGTATGTTTCTGGGCTAGGACAGAAACAGATTTCTTCCAAACAGATGTCAATTCTCCATTAATATTTTCTTTTTGCACCTGAGCTCTTGACAAGTGTTAGGCAACATAGGTTGAGATTCTATTGCCTGACATTCTAAATGTCAAATCAAAGAGATCATTCCTATGCTTAAATAGCCCATTGTACTGTAGATAGAAGTGACAGCGTCAACTTGGACAAGCCCAGTCACTATACGTCCTCCTTCAACGTGGAAGTGAGTCTGGATCATTCTTCTTAATTCCTCATCTTTGCCAGAAAAATCATGGCACAGCCAGATCTTGGGACAACCAACAGCACATAAATGTTTAGCTATATGAGGGCTACACAGCATAGTAAAGGCAAGAAGGACCATCTGAGTAAATGTAGCCCTACCCCTCATTTCAGAGATGAAACCAAAGTCAAAAAGGAAGTGACTTGCCCAAGTTTAATAGCTATTAAAGGGTCAAAGGAAATGAACCTTTGGGGCACCTATTTTTGTATTATTATCCTTAAGGAGGCATATTAAAATGGTTAGATGAGATGATTAGATAGCATCACCAACTCAATGGACATGAATTTGAGCAAACTCCAGGAGATAGCAGAGGACAGAGGAGCCTGGCGTGCTACAGTCCATGGGGTCACAGAGTTGGACATGATTGAGCAACTGAATGACAACAACAGGGCATATTAAGACAGTTCCTATATCTCCTATTAGTAGTGGACCTTAATCCAGTACCAATAAACTATTTTGTTCATGGACTTAGTAAAAGAATAAAGAATCACCCTAAATTATCTTAGTAAGTTCCAGTGGCTACAGCTTGAATTAGTAAAGATATGCGTAGGTTCTCTGCTACGGGTCAGTTAACAGATTATTCAGCAATATCCCAGACTATAAGAAACCCAATAAAAATGACTAAAATCTATTAATTTTGCAGAGATAAAAATGTATTAATTTTTGAAAAATTTTAATTCATATTTGCCCTCAATTACCTGGTACTGGCAGTATACTAATTTCTCTCATTTATGACAGGGACATAAATACAAAAAGCATGATAGTACAAACTGGCCAATTTATAGCCTGGTGACTCCGTTTGCTGCCCTTGAAATAAATGCAAAGAATACTACCTTTGCCTGAGTGAAGTTATTCTTAGACGTAGCAGCATCCACCGTGAAATAACTCAATGCCACTAAAATTTATTTATTTGTAAATTTTTTGATGGCTACCATTCTGACCAGTGTGAAGTAATACATCATTGTAGTTTTATTTGCATTTCTTTAACAATTAGGAATGATGAGAGTCTTTTCATGTGTCTGTGGCCTTTTCTTAATCCTGCTGAATGTCTCCACCTTTGGCCAGATTGATTACTTTTGTCATGGTATCACATGAAGGACAAAATGACAAAAATTTTGCCTAATTTAAAATAAAACGATGGCTATTATATACCCCATGAGTGGACTAAACTGACACTTGCAATTCTAAATTAAACATTTGAAGAATATCTGTATAAAATTCTACAGGGAAAAAAGTTACATTAATTTAACTTTTCTTGATGGAAACATCTATTAACACAAAGGACAGTTAAATCAACTGTGTTAATCATTTGCAAAGCATTTATCTCTGAACAGTTCATAAGCATCAGGATGCTTTCAGAAGTCTCGGATCTAAGAGACTGAACCAAGACACAATAACAATGATGACAGTCCTGAGACACTAAGAGCAAGTCATTAAAAATGGCGGCGAAAATAAATTTCTAAAAGTAAAACGTTTCTAAAGGAAAATTCAATAAGAAAATCATTACCTGGCCTGGAACAATAGTATGCGTGAAAAGCTTATTCAGTTCCACTAATTTATTGGGAGTGATGTTAAATTTCAGTGCTATGGAGTTTAGGGTGTCCTGGCTTCCAGCCTAGAATAATCAAACAAACAAGATTCAATACACAAAGCAAAAGACAGACAAAACCTTTCTCTTGATAGTCACATTAATCTATTTTTGATATGAGTCCATAAAAAAGTAACACATACATCCAAATATATTATGAAAAAAGCAAATACATTCTCAACTCTTAACAAAAAAGTCTAAGTATTATTCATTTCTGGGTTCCCTTATTTGCAAATTTCACTGTCCACTAATAGATTTCTAAACTTACTCTGGCACAACTTAGGTGTGTGGAGTAGAGGGTCTATGAAGTATAATATAAAGCTAAGAAGAAAAGAAATATTACACATACTACTACTCATAGGGGAAATGGAGCCAGTTTCTCTCTTTGCATTTTTCTGTCGATTTGCCTGTCTCTTTACTGTACTTTAGGCTCCTGGATTGTGGCCTGTTAAAATACCATTTTCCCCACAGTGCCTGACACTTAGAAGGCATTTAAATATTTGATGAGTGAATACAGTGAAAGGCATGGAAATCTAAAAGGACTCAGATCAGCTACCAAAAATTGTTCACTGACATTAACATGACAATTTCCCACAGTCAGCCAAATTAGTGCTATTCTTTAAATCTATAAAATTTGGGATATGTCTCAGCTGTTCATATCTCTGTCCTTCTCTAATAGAGGGGGAATAGGAATAAAAAGGGCTGTAAGCAGATGTGAAACTGGACTTCCCTGGTGGCTCTACGGTAAAGAACCCACCTGCCAATGGAGGAGACACAGGTTTGATCCCTGATCTGGGAAGACCCCACATTCTGTGGAGCAACTAAGCCCTCGTGCCACAATGGAGCCTATGACCTAGAGTCTGGGAGTCGCAACTACGGAACCCACGCCCTGCAATTACTGAAAGCCAGACGCCCCCGAGCCTGTGTTCCACAAGAGAAGCCACTGCGGTGAGAAGCCCCGACACCGCCAACTAGAGAGTAGCCCTCCGCCTGCCGCAACTAGAGAAAGCCCCAGTGTCAACGAAGACCCAGCACAGCTATAAATAAATAAAATTATTTAAAAAGAAAAGGTGTGAAAGCTCAGCGGAAAAGCTCCACCCAAAAAGAAGTCTGCCGCCTCTGGTCAGGTCGGTATCCGAGGACAGCCTCCTTGTCCAGGGTCACCGGATGGAACTTGTTAGCAGGACGTCCCTCTGGCAACTGTCACTGAGATGCTCCCAACTACAGCCCTGGTCAACACTGGGGGCTACCTCTGTTAGCACAACGGGCTCCGCCAGGCGGGCCTTGAATGACAGGCGGAGATTTGAGGTGGCTGAAGGAGTTTGTAAGCAAGTGAAACGAGACAGATGTAGAGTTCCACTTACCACTCACTGCCCTCCTATCAAAAGCCCACCGACTAGATGCACTTGTCCCAGTTCTATAACTGTCCCAGAACTATAACCAAGTTCATAGTTACAGATTACACTAAAACTACCTCAAACATTTCTAGAACAAGATAGAAATACATAATTTTTTTTTTAACTTTACATAATTGTATTAGTTTTGCCAAATATCAAAATGAATCCACCACAGGTATACATGTGTTCCCCATCCTGAACCCTCCTCCCTCCTCCCTCCCCATACCATCCCTCTGGGTCATCCCAGTGCACTAGCCCCAAGCATCCAGTATCATGCATCGAACCTGGACTGGCATCCCGTTTCATACATGATATCATACATAATTTTTTTAAAGTTACTGAAAACTTAACAGATGCCCCTACCTTACCCTGAGCAAAATCATCAGTACTAAAGGTTAACAAAAAAGTTTTAAAATATTTTTTCAAGTAGTACATATTTACATAATATATTCAAATCCCTGGTTTTTCAAGGTTTAGAGTCAGTAGAAGACACAGATTGATAATATAGACGGACTGAGTCAAACTGTTGGACCTGAATTCCAAATCTGCCACTTGCCAGCTGTGTGACCTTGAGTCACTTGCTTAACTTCTCTGTTCCTCGGTTTCTTCATCCAAATGGAGATACATATGACAAGTGATCAATAAACTGGCTTCACATTTTTACACAAAAACTTGAGGATACTATGTATAGGGGCTTCCAGGAAGGAGGAAAATTTTAGCAATCTGCAGGTATTGCACAAGGATAAAACATATATACAGAGCCAACTTACAGAACCTGGGAGGGATACTTATATCATTAAATGTTTGAAACTAAACAGAACGCTTGACATCCACAGCACTGGAACAATGCAAGCAATTGTGTAAGTGGCTCTGGTCATGGTTCTCTAAACACAAAGTTTTTAATAATGAGAAGTATACAAAATAACTGGCCAACTAATCTCCATAACATAAATCAATCAGGTGGACAGATCTGCATTACTAATTCGATTGCCTGTTTATATGGCAATTAATTTGGGGTTGATATTTTATGCTCACTGCATCATTCAGTACACCCTGTGTGAAGCATCTCCTAGCAAAGGCTACTCCTCATTTCCTTGGAGGTGCTTGTGAGTCACACTGTAGGATACACACAAGGCTTTAGAATTAATGATGTTATTAGTGATAAACAATCCAACACTTTCCCAAGATCTTGCAGGAGGTAAAGGCATGGTGCTAGGTGTTATGGGGATCAACAACATATTGTAGCCAGTGGTAATGGGACATATATAGTCACCCCCAAATCCTTCCTGGAAAGGCCCAGGCCTATAAACCATAGAAAGATGCCTAGAAAGCTGTTCACAGAGCACTGAGCATGAAATGCCAGTGCCAGGGCCTTCAGTGTGAGAGGGTAACAGGCAGGAAGGCTAGGGGTCTCCAGATGGAGGAAATAGGCTGCAAGTGTCAGACATTTTTTCTCTCTCTCTTAAGCAGCAGGAGGAAACAAACTAGTGATATATATTTTTTTCCCTTCTCTATACAAATTTAAAAAGCGGTTACTCTTAAAATACTGTGTTGCCATAATGACACCTGGTTCCACCTGAACTTAACTTTTCTCAAACCTTGAGTTAACCAATGCATTTTCCTAATGGAAATGTTTGTCTTAAGCTCTGTTAATGTACTATGTATTTACCCCAGACTGTCTTCAAGTCAGTTCGCCTAAAGGCTCAGAACTGACTTGACAAACCAGTATGTTATACTCATACATTGTTCTCTTAATCTATGTTATTGGAATTCTGTATTTGTATGGGACTCTGCCTCTCTTCAAGATTCATGTCAATCACTTTATGGCCCGGGATGACTCACCTGGTGCCAAGATTATCTCAAAATGCATCTTGTGGGTGAGGGGCCTGGTGCCACTCTCTGAGTTTTGAGACATTTCCTTCCTTTAATTAGCAGACTGCTAGTAGCTATGGGCTGCCGTCTATGGGGTCGCACAGAGTTGGACACGACTGAAGCGACTTAGCAGCAGCAACAGCAGCAGTAGCTATATAACATCCAGCTAAAGACTAGCAGGGGGGTATTCTTTCTGCCTCCTTCTGATCTCTATGTCAGAAGCTTTCTCTATCTCCTTTATACTTTAGTAAAACTTAAAGTTTTATTAAACGTTGTCTCTGGCCCCGGATTGAATTCTTCTTCTCCGGAGGCCAAGAATCCCGGCATCTTTCCATGGTTCAGCAACAACCTGTCAAATGTGATGCTACAGAAGCTTGGAGAAGATTCATCATTCTAGAAGAAATGCCAGGGAAGGACAGGCCTTGCTCCTTGCCTTATATAGAGAGCCAGGCATTGCACACAAATAATGAGTAGAAAATAAATACACATGAGGAAAACACAGGGGCAGGGGCAACAGCAGTTAATTTCTTTCTAGAAATCAGAGATCACTCCTCAGCAATGCCAGTTCAAAGTAATAAAAACAGATCTATAACAGTGCCCACTTCGTGCCAGGCCTGGGATAAGCATGCACAGCTGCTGGCCTCCAGAAACTCATGGTGTGATGGGAGAGATGAGTACATAATGGGGAGGTGCAGTCATGGACACATGCACTGCATCATTCGTCTGCTGATTCAACCATATGGAGGTCTAATACCCTGCAAGAATTAGAATGGCAACCAAAATGGAATCTGGTCTGTCTCCATGGGTATATGAATTAAGGCACAAGACAGACATTGAAACATAACAATTACACTAGTGGATCAACACTGTTAAACTGATAAAGATTATGCAAAAGAACACAATTCTATGAGACGGTCAAATGAAGGGATCTGCCCTCGAGTTGCAGGATGGTCACAGAAAGGAAGAATGAACGTGGAGAGTGATAGGAAGATGATGTTCAGGCTGGGGTTCTGGTTTGTAGAAATGTATGGATGATGGAGTCACTGCTTCTTGAAAACAGGCCAAGCCTGAAGGTCTAAGTGACTCTGTTGAGTAGACAACTGAACGTATGGTTTGGGAAGTCAGAAAGCATGTCTAAGAAGGAGACCTAAAATTACTCATCATTGGTCTATCAAAGGAGAAGGCAATGGCACCCCACTCCAGTACTCTTGCCTGGAAAATCCCAGGAGCCTGGTAGGCTGCAGACCATGCTAAGGGTCGGACACGACTGAGCGACTTCACTTTCACTTTTCACTTTCATGCATTGGAGCAGGAAATGGCAACCCACTCCAGTGTTCTTGCCTGGAGAATCCCAGGGAAGGGGGAGCCTGGTGAGTTGCTGTCTATGGGGTCGCACAGAGTCCAACACGACTGAAGTGACTTAGCAGCAGCAGCAGGCATATCAAAGGTAATTCAAGTAATAGGTTTATTCAGGGAAAAATTACACAAAGGAGAAATGACTGAGGTCTTAAGAAGCTTTGCTATTTAATGGCTACAGGAGAGGAAGGCAGCTAAGGGGCGGGATGTGTCAGGGAGAAACATTATGTAAATCTAGTGGTATTAACAAACGGTACTACCTGTTTATACTTACAGTGTATTCCATAGTACCATGGGGCTTCTGAACCACCATCTTCTTCTCTTTTTTATCATGTGTTTTGTTTGGATTGTCATCTGAGGAATAAAATGATATAAGTGAATGATTTCATTTTCAGGAATTGAGGATAGGGTTATTTAGAGTATATTAAAACCCATTCTCAAAATGACTGAAAAAATAAAAAGACACTAAAAGAAAAATGGGCTGAAGGCACAAATAGACCAAACTCATAAAAACAGATTGGTCATCAATGTATACTTGAATAAATGATTAATGCTAACTGCAGTTAAATAGGACAAACAACAATGAGGTTGCGCCTTACAGTTAATCAAGTATTTGTTTACGCGACACTGTATAATGAGGAAGTTAACTAGTATGGCGATACAAGTGATATACAACGTAAATCAGCACAGCCCTTTTAGAAAGTGATTTGTCAATATGTAAGAACAGCCATAAAAATGTCCACAACTCAGTAATTTTTCCCTTACTTATCCTAAGGAAAAATTCAAAACAAGGAAAATGCTAGGCACAGCATATGGTTACTGCAGTATCATTTATCATAGTGAAAACTTGGAAAGACCTCTGTGTTCAACAACACATTAATCTGGACCACAGATCAAGCTGCTTTTAGAGGCCAAAACCAGTCAACCTAGTAGTTTGGCAGCTACAAATGATTCAACCTAGTTGCTATGACAAAATATCTCTTAATATAAACAATCTGGACACTGAAAACCAGAGAGACATATATCAGTGGATATACATTTAAGTGACAAAAAGCACAAGATTGAACTAACTATGAAAAGATGCTCTAACTTGTATGAGATCAGAAAAATGCAAATTAAGATGAGCTATCATTTAAAGCTATTAGCATGGCAAAAATCAGAAAGCTGGATAATTCTAGGGTTGGGAAAGATGCAAGCTGCTACAAGGAATGTAAACTGGTACAGCCATTCCAGCAAATTATATACAGCCTGCTGCTGTTGTTTAGTCATTAAGTCGTGTCTGACTCTTTATTACCCCACAGACTGGAGCCTGCCAGGTTCCTCTGTCCATGGGATTTTCCAGGCGAGAATACTGGAGTGGGTTGCCATTTCCTTCTCCAGGGGATCTTCCTGACCCAGGGATCAAACCCACATCTCCTGCATTGGCAGGTGGATTCATTACCACTGAGCCATCAGTACGACTCAGCAAATTGACCCACAGATACATATCTTCTCCCAGGAGATATCAGAAAGTGAGTGACCTGCTGGAGGGTGCATAGAACAGAGTTATCTGTGGCAGTGGGGAGCAGGAGGGTAAGCAAAACATATCTAAGTACTGCCTAGAATCCCAGGGCATAACACACCAGAAGCATACACCAAAACATGTTTAGAGAGAAACAGAATGGTATGTACAGAGTGGTACCATTATGTATACTAAAAACAGCTGCACACAAAACTATACACATTTTTTAAAAATATACTTTTATTTATTTGTGTGGCTGTACCTGGTCTTAGTTGTGACACGTGGGATCTAGTTCCCTGACCTGGGTCCCCAGCATTGGGAGCGTGGAGTCTTAGCCACTGGACCACCAGGGAAGTCCCTGCGGTTGAACAGTTTTATCAACCTGTTCCTTGCCTATAGAATTTGGGGAGTTGATCAGTCTTATTTCATCTTCTTTCAGTTCTCTGTTTATAGAATTTGAGGAGTCGATCAGTCTTATTTCATTTTATCTTCTTTCTGTTCCCCTCAGTCCAATGTGGCAATGTTCCTGCTGGTATAACATTCAAGAACTTGGAGGGTGCCCTGTCTATTAGACAAAAGGCTCATTTACAGATCTTTCCAAGAAATTCCATCTCTATTTCTGACTTCTTCTGGGATGGCTGAGGGAATCCATGAATTACAGTTCTGATCTTCAAAGAGCCTTCTGACAGCTAGCCACATTTTTTAAGGCTGCTGCTGCTGCTAAGTCGCTTCAGTCGTGTCCGACTCTGTGCAACCCCATGGACTGCAGCCTACCAGGCTTCTCCATCCATGGGATTCTCCAGGCAAGAACACTGGAGTGGGCTGCCATTTCCTTCTCCAATGCATGAAAGTGAAGTCGCTCAGTCGTGTCCGTCTCTTAGCGACCCCATGGACTGCAGCCCACCAGGCTCCTCCATCCATGGGATTTTCCAGGCAAGAGTACTGGAGTGGGGTGCCATTGCCTTCTCCCTTTTTAAGGCTACCCCCAAACAAAAGCCCACACAGATTGAACACAGTAGAATGAAGTGGAGGGGGAGAGAAACAGGAGGGGGAGATGAGGACCTCTCCATCTGAAAACCTACAGCCCCCCATACCCACGTGCAGACCACCAGTATCATTTCAACTACCTAACAAACACGGATAAGCTGGATGAGGATGGAAGGGAACACAGGAATGTGAAATAGTCAATGTACATGGGATTTCTCTGCCTTTTAAGAAATTCCTTTATATTATTTAAAACTAAAAACCAAGAGAAAAAAAATAGATTGCTATTAGAGTCCTTTTCTAGTCCTTTGTAGAACCAGAGACACTCTGAAAATCTATTATAAGCTTATTCACTCAGTTGTGTCTGACTCTTTGTGACCCCATGGACTGTAGCCTGCTAGGCTCCTCTGTCCATGGAATTCTCCAGGCAAGAATATGGCAGTGGCTTGCCATGCCCTCCTCCGGGGGATCTTCCCAACCCAGGGATCAAACGCAGGTCTCCCGCACTACAGGCATATTCTTTACTGTCTGAGCCACCAGGGAAGCCCCAAAATCTTCTAGATTATAAAAAAAAAAAAAAAAGGTTTCTCTTCCTTTAGATGATCAATCGCATCTAAATTATTTCAGTAAGATGAGACTCCACTGGCTTCAGATCTCCAGATTCTGTAGGAGGAGAATCTGGAGGTTCCATACAGTCTAGTGAAAAATCAAGGAGAGTATTTTAAAACTCTCATCATCTGCATGGTGTCCATTCCTTTTAATATCTTAGTTCCACTCTCTGCCCCACATTCCTGCCCTTTTCTTTGCCACCATAAACAGCTGTCCCTTTAGGTCCTCCTGCTTTCAGCATAGTCTCTTCATATCCTTCTGTAGGTGCTTCCTATTTCTAGAGCCTAATCTGCTGCTTCTTTCCATCTGTGGCAGCTTCAGCTCATGCCCTTCCACAGGCTGTACACAGTCATCTCTGGTCCCAGTGCGGGTCCTGTTGTATGCCAGCAAATCATGAGTTTTCATATTATTCAGCTGCCAAAGAAAACCAGGTGCTGGCTGAACTTTTCAAGATAAACTTGACTATGTACAACTGATTTAGTACAAAAATTACTTTTCTTCCACACAGGTGGATAGGCCAGAAAAACAGCAAACATGGTAATAATATACTTAGAAGGAAAAAAAAAAATAACAACATTTCCTCCAGAGTCTAAGATTTTGAAATATTTGAGGTGTGTGCCTTAGTGTGATACCCATTACACATGGGTATTTACCAATTTACCAATACAAATCAATGGGCCTGATGAGTTTGAATATGGGCAATGTTTTCACTGATAGAACATCACACCAGGAACATCATCGGAACCAAAGCCACAAACCAAACATTAGGTTTTACAGTTGACTGAATACAGAAAGCTGAGAAGTAATTGACACGTTCTAAGGACCCAATCTGTCTTCATATGATTATAGCCCAAGGTAAGGATTCATCAGTTCAGTTCAGTCCCTCATTAGTGTCCAATTCTTTGCAAACTCAGGGACTGCAGTACCCCAGGCCTCCCTGTCCATCACCAACCCCAGGAGTTTACTCAAACTCATGTCCGTTGAGTTGGTGATGCCATCCAACCATCTCATCCTCTGTCGTCCTTTTCTCCCACCTTCAATCTTTCCCAGCATGAGAGTCTTTTCAAATGAGTCAGTTCTTCGCATCAGGTGGCCAAAGTATTGGAGTTTCAGCTTCAGCATCAGTCCTTCCAATGAATATTCAGGACTGATTTCCTTTAGGATGGACTGGTTGTATCTCTTTGCAGTTCAAGGGACTCTCAAGAGTCTTCTCCAGAACCACAGTACAAAAGCACTAATTCTTGGGCGCTCAGCTTTCTTTATAGTCCAACTCTCACATCCATACATGACCACTGGAAAAACCATAGTCTTGACTACACGGACCTTTGTTGGCAAAATAATGGCTCTGCTTTTTAATATGCTATCTAGGTTGGTCACAACTTTTCTTCTAAGGAGCAAACGTCTTTTAATTTCATGGCTGCAGTCACCATCTGCAGTGATTTTGGAACTAAAAAAAAATATAAAGTCAGCCACTGTTTCCACTGTTTCCCTATTTGCCATGAAGTGATGGGACCAGATGCCAAGATCTTAGGTTTCTGAATGTTGAGCTTTAAGCCAACTTTTTCACTCTCCTATTTCACTTTCATCAAGAGGCTCTTCAGTTCTTCTTCGCTTTCTTCCGTAAGCATGGTGCCATCTGCATATCTGAGGTTACTGATATTTCTCCCAGCAATCTTGATTCCAGCTTGTGCTTCCTCCAGCCCAGCGTTTCTCATGATGTACTCTGCGTATAAGTTAAATAAGCAGGGTGACGATATACAGCCATGATGTACTCCTTTCCCAATTTGGAACCAGTGTGTTGTTCCATGTCCAATCCTAACTTTTGCTTCCTGACCTCCATACAGATTTCTCAAGAGGCAGGTCAGGTGGTCTGATACTCCCATCTCTTTAAGAATTTTCCACAGTTTGTTGTGATCCACACAGTCATACTGCTTCTTAAATATTTTTTTGCAGTAAGTTTTCAAGATGGCTAGCTGTTCCTCTCAGTAAGTGAAGTCTTGGATACATTACCTCCACAGGTTCTGCAGCACAGGGTCCACGAAGCACTGGGGAGAATGGGGCAGAGCCCTGGACTGCCTGCGCAGAGAACTTCTCTGCCGGGTTTCAGGAGGGGCTCTGCTGCTAGCATTTCAGATGAGGACTCAGGGCCATCCGCAAGGATGCAGTTATTTCCCAATGATACCTGACATCTCTGTTTCGAGCTTCAGGCCTCCTTAGACCTTTCTGTTGTTCAGTCGCTAACTCATGTCTGACTTTTAGCAACCCCGTGGCCTGCAGCATGCCAGGCTACCCTATCCTTCACCCTCTCCCAGAGGTTGCTCAGATCCATGTCCATTGAGTCGGTGATGCCATCCAAGCATCACATCCTCTGCTGCTCCCTTCTCCTTCTTCCTCAGATCTGTTACACCTGCCCAAATTCAAATCCTCCCCCTGCTTACAAAAGCAAATCATTTAGAAGTATCTACTGCCAGAGGAGAACATTGGCCAAGTGGTCCTCAGAAGCCATTCAGAGGAAAGCAACTGTATTTCCTGTTTGCCCCACCTCTGAAAAGTTTCCAGAGACAGTTTTTCCCAGTCCAATAAGTGTACTGAACAAAACCCTGGAAGAATGAAATACAGGTCCTTTTGCCTAAACTGTCTTGTTTCCTCATAAGTCCTGGAAGGGTTGAAATGGGCAATGGGGGAATCAGCGTTGACCTGATGCCCTGGCCACAGGTCCTGCCTCCTCATCCCTTCTCTGCCCACAGGAAGGCCAGGGGTGTCTGGAACACATGGCTACTGGCTCCGGCATCTGAGGACATCCTAGATAATGTTTGTTGAAAGACTCCTTTCTCTCTCCGTGCTTTGGGGCTAACAGAAGTTAATGTTCAGGAGAAAGTCCAGAGCCTGGAAAGGCAGGAAGGCTGGATGTAAAGGAAACTTATCATGGCCAAGGGGATACATTTTAAGAGAATATCTGAGGCTTGAGAACAGAACCTACAGAAGCCTGAGATTTGGTGGGGGTTGGGGGCGGGGGAGGTAAAAAGAAATGTGGCTGATGGAGGGGGTGGGAAAGGTTGAGAAGAAAGGAAAATGAGTGTTATGTCACAAAAGCACAGAAACCAAGTTAAAGGAGGGTTGTACCGACACTGCCAAATGTTACCCTGAGAATCGAGATGGAAACCTGGAAACGAGTAACTGGGAGGTCACAGAGGTCCTGCGGTGAATAGGGAAGGGATCTCAGGACAGATGTGCTGACCCTTTCAGTAAAGTAGGGAAAAGGTCAGCTGCTGAAAGTTTGAAGACAGGACTGGGGCGTAAGGGGCTGTGAAATTTGGAAGAGTTATTGCGGCAAAGATGAGGTTTCAAAGATATAAATACTGAAAGAAGCAACAGGAAGAAGCAGTAAGGGTTTCCCTGAGGGCTGGGTCTCAACACCAAGGTGACAGACTATGGAAGGAATAAACAAACCCCCTCCGTCATGGCCACCCGTGTTAGGAGAATGACACGATGTATTTGCCACTACTGTAAGACATTACCACAAATCAAGTGGGTCCGAATTTTAAACAGACACCAACTTACGATCTTATAGCTCTATACATTTCAAGTCTGACATGGGGTCTCGCTGGGCAAAATTCAGGGTGTCGGCGGGCAGCTCTTTTCTAGAGGCTTAAGGGGAAGACTGGCTTCCTTGCTTGTTCATCTCGGAACAAGCCTGCCTTCCTGGCTTCAAGGTCCCTCCCTCAGTCGGCAGAGCCAGCAACATCAAGCCGAGTGCTCTCACACTGCCATTTCTCCAGTTTCTCCTGCCAACCTCCTCTCACTCTTCAGCACTCTGGTGTCCACACTGGGCACACCTAGATAACCCAGGATGCTCTCCTCCTTCAGGTCAGCTGATTAGCAACCTGAATTCCATCCACAACTTGAATTCACCTCTGTGTGTAACCTAACAGGTTTCAGGAATTAAGACACAGACACCTTCTGTGAAGGGGTAAGGGACATTATTCTGCCTACCAGAGATGGAGAACAGACTTACGGGAAAAGACAAAAGAAGTTCAGATCCCAAAAGGGAATTTTTGATGATTCAAGTAGTAACCCAGGTACGTGAGTGTGCTGGGGTTGGGGGAGGGAGAAAGAGTAGAGGGACTTAAGGAATGCAGCTCTGGTTATGTGTTTTGGTTTTGAAAAAAATCCAGCAAAAATGAGATACTATCCATGACCTTGAAACGTGGGCATGTGGCTCCAGGCACAGACCACTGGAGACTAAGTGAAGTCAGGACAGTGAACATTATCCATTACTGTCCTTGAAAACCGAAACAAGAGACACTGGTGAATTCCCTGGCTCTTGGTTCCATAAGTTCTACATAGATAGAAGAAGGACAGAAAAGACAGTATGTAGCTTTGTTTTTCCTCTTATTAACTATCTGCTTCTGCTGCTGCTAAGTCGCTTCAGTGGTGTCTGAACAAGCACAAATAGAATGTTGAAAATTACCAGGTTTTCAAATTTTATCAGGATCAAATTTGCTCTGGCCTTCCACTTACTGTGTGTCCCTTCTTCCCGTACTCCTCTTGATCAGTTCTCTTCCTTCCTTGCATCCTTATCACAAGACCATTTGAATGGGGGACGTGAGGCTGACAGCACAGAAATCACTACACACTTGTCCAAAGAGGAAGGATGGTTTCCATGACATCCAAAAGAGGGGAATCAGTGCGGCAGTAATTGTCGATGCCTGTCTCATGGTAGTTTAGCTGCTCAGTTGTGTCTGACTCTTGCAAACCCATGGACTGAAGCCTGCCAGGCTCCTCTGTCCATGAGATTCTCCAGGCCAACAATACTGGAGTGGGTTGCCATTTCCTTCTCCAGTGTCTCTCTAGAGCTTTCTAAGAAAAGGGCATCCTGATACGTAAACAGGAAAAGCTGTTTCCAATGACAGACACAGCCCTAGACTAGAAAGAGATGGCACACTTTGATACTAATCAGTCAGGTCATGTACCATTTCCCTTATGTTCAGTTCAGTCGCTCAGTCGTGTCCGACTCTTTGTGACCCCATGAATCACAGCACATTTTTTCTGATTGCAATTTGGTTTTGGAGTCAAAACGAGCTGGATTCAACAATCAACCCTCATAGCTGTGCAGTGTTGAACAAGTCACTTAAAATCTTTGTACCTCCATTTCCTTATCTGTAAAATGGACGTCTCACAATGTTGCTCAAAAGATTAAATGAGATAATGGGCACAGTTTATCTCAGAGCCTGGCATAGTGTTTAACAAATGCTACCTTGGACAGCAAGGAGACTAAACCAGTCAATCTTAAAGGAAATCAACCCTGAATACTCACTGGAAGAACTGACACTGAAGCTGAAGCTCCCATACTTTGGCCACCTGATGCAAAGAGCTGACTCATTGGAAAAGACCCTGATGCTGGGAAAAACTGAAGACAGAAGGAGAAGAGGGCAACAGAGGATGAGATGGTTGGATAGCATCACTGACTCAATGGGCATGAACTTAGGCAAACTCTGGCAGATAGTGCAGGACAGGGAAGCCTGGTGTGCTGCAGTCCATGGGGTCTTGAACAGTCAGACACGACTTGGTGACTGAACAACAACAGTAACATTAATAATGTTAAAGTTTGAATACAGAAATATGAGAATGATATAGCATTAATGCGATAGATGATTATAAATTGTTTAAAGGAGAAAAGCCTTATCTGATCACTTTGGTACATGCCAAAAAAACCATCTGATGAAATTAAATAGCCATTATTATATTTTTTAAAAAATACAGCATTTTAAAAAATCCAACTGTTAGAAAATTAAGAATAGGAGCAAACTCCCTTAACATGATGAAGAATGTTTATTCTGTGACATTCATTAGAAATAGGCTTCTGAAAAAGCAATGAAACCCTAAAGGTTATACACACCAAAAGCAATTTCCCCATAAGAATGAAAAGGGAATGACTTTATGACATCATTCAGGACTGCAGTGGCTTGTTAATTACCTAAATGCAGCCTAAACTAACACACGGGTGAGGCCCCCACCCCAGCCTTACAGAGGACTCCAGGGCCTGTAGTGGGAGAGACACCCACTGGCACTGTACAAACTCCATCCACTCTTCTTTTTCCTGTTGTTCTGTGAAGATAAGTGCCTGAGAGCACTTCCAGCATAGCTTTTATGCTTCTGGGCAGAGTATCTTCCAGCCCACTAAATTACAACAAAGAGGCTAACATAATGTGATGCAAGGCTAAACCACAAGCATCGACGGGCATAGAATAAACTTTGTAGTGGAGATGAAAACAGAAACACTTCAAATATAAGAAGACAGCCTGGAAATCTGAGAAGAGGGAATCCCTGCCCTTTACTGGAGGTCCCCTTTCAGAACCCTGAAAGGTAACACCTGTGCAGAATGAACACCAGGCACCCGCTGGTTTCCCAATGGTCTCTAGAAATTAAGCACCAGAAGCCCTATTCTAAACCCTCCTGAGTCATACCTGAGTAAACTGAGAAGCATTCTTGTAGCAGAAATCGAAAGCAAATATAAAAAGTAAAACACTAACCAAAAGACATACAGGAACTCCTACTATCGGTTTATACTCAAATTTTTTTTTTCCTGGAATCCCCATTCAAAGCAACACATAAAAAAGTTTTAAACACTGAAAAGAAAAAAGTGAAAATTTGATTATTAGCAGATAAGTTATCTACCTATAGAGCCAACATCATAAAAACATCCACTGGTGGCTCAGTGGTAAAGAATCCACCTTCTAATGCAGAGGACATGGGCCCGATCCCTGATCCAGGAAGATCCCACAGGCTGCATAACAACTAGGCCTGTGCGCCACAACTACTGTGCTCTAGAGCCTGGGAACCGCGACCACTGCTCTCTGCTGCTGCTGCTGCTGCTAAGTCCCTTCAGTCGTGTCCGACTCTGTGCAACCCCATAGACGGCAGCCCACCAGGCTCCCCTGTCCCTGGGATTCTCCAGGCAAGAACACTGGAGTGGGGTGCCATTGCCTTCTCCAGTGCATGAAAGTGAAAAGTGAGAGTGAAGTCGCTCAGTCGTGTCCAACTCCTAGCGACCCCACGGACTGCAGCCCACCAGGCTCCTCCATCCATGGGATTTTCCAGGCAAGAGTACTGGAGTGGGGTGCCATAGCCTTCTCCTAGGGCCTGGGAACCACAACCACTGTGCTCTAGAGTCTGGGAACCACCACTACTGAGCCCTCGCTCTGCAATGAGAAGTTACTGCAATGAGAAGCCCACTCACCGCAACTGAGAGTGGTTCCCACTCGCTGTAACTAGAGAAAAGCCCACGTGGCAACTAAGACCCGGCACGGCCTAAATATATTTTTAAAAATTCAGAAATTGTAAAATTGTTCAGTAAGGTGACCAGATGTAACAGTCTTTTACACTTGTAATAGAAACTATTTGGAAAAGTCCCAGATATACTGGTATCAAACTAGAAAATATCTAGGAATAAATATAGCCAGACAATGACAAGAGACATAGAAAGAAAGTTTTTAAGGTTCTCTGAAGTATATAAACAGAAGCTTGAATAAAGGGCAGTACATATAATGTTCCTAATAGAAAATATCATTCTTATAAATATCTTTCTCTTCAAATTAACTTTTAAATTATATGCAATTTAGGTAAAAATTTAAAACAAAATTTCTTAGAAGGGAAATATTGACAACTAGGCATAAATATATAAGACTAGAAGCATAATACAGAAGATTATCCAAAATTATTTTTGAAAGAGAAATGAGGGTAGGGACATGGAACAACAGACTGGTTCCAAATAGGAAAAGGAGTACGTCAAGGCTGTATATTGTCACCCTGTTTATTTACTTTATATGCAGAGTACATCATGAGAAATGCTGGACTGGAAGAAACACAAGCTGGAATCAAGATTGCCAAGAGAAATATCAATAACCTCAGATATGCAGATTACACCACCCTTATGGCAGAAAGTGAAGAGGAACTGAAAAGCCTCTTGATGAGAGTGAAAGAGGAGAGTGAAAAAGTTGGCTTAAAGCTTAACATTCAGAAAACGAAGATCATGGCATCCGGTCCCATTACTTCATGGGAAATAGATGGGGAAACAGTGGAAACAATGTCAGATTTTATTTTTCTGGGCTCCAAAATCACTGCAGATGGTGACTGCAGCCATGAAATTAAAAGACGCTTACTCCTTGGAAGGAAAATTATGACCAACCTAGATAGCATATTCAAAAGCAGAGACATTACTTTGCCAACAAAGGTCTGTCTAGTCAAGGCTATGCTTTTTCCTCTGGTCATGTATGGATGTGAGAGTTGGACTGTGAAGAAGGCTGAGCACCAAAGAATTGATGCTTTTGAACTGTGGTGTTGGAGAAGACTCTTGAGAGTCCCTTGGACTGTAAGGAGATCCAACCAGTCCATTCTGAAGGAGATCAGCCCTGGGATTTCTTTGGAAGGAATGATGCTAAAGCTGAAACTCCAGTACTTTGGCCACCTCATGTGAAGAGTTGACTCATTGGAAAAGACTCTGATGCTGGGAGGGTTTGGGGGCAGGAGGAGAAGGGGACGACAGAGGATGAGATGGCTGGATGGCATCACTACTCGATGGACATGAGTCTGAGTGAACTCCGGGAGTTGGTGATGGACAGGGAGGCCTGGCGTGCTGCGATTCATGGGGTCGCAAAGAGTCAGACACAACTGAGCGACTGATCTGATCTGATCTGATACTATATCATCCTAAAGGAAATCAGCCCTGAATATTCATTGGAAAGACTGATGCTGAAGCTGAAGCTCCAATACTTTGGCCACCTGATGCAAAGACCTGACTCACTTGAAAAGACCCTGATGCTGGGAATTGAAGGCAGGAGGAGAAGGGAGGAACAGAGGATGAGATGGTTGGATGGCTTCATCGACTCAGTGGACATGAGTTTGAGGAAACTCCAGGAGATAGTGAAGGACAGGAAAGCCTGGTGTGCTGCAGTACATGGGGTCAAGAAGAGTCTGCCACAACTGAGAGACTAAACAAGAACAATATGTATCATGTTAAAACACATGATTATAAAGCCACAGCAATTAAAACATTGTAGTGAAACAACCAAATGTCAGAGCTGTATTGAAAGTGTGTATGTTAAGTCACTTAGTCGTGTCCAACTCTTTGAGATCCCATGGACCTCAGCTTGCCAGGCTCCTCGGTCCATGGGATTTCCCAGGCAAGAATACTGGAATGGGGTGCCATTTCCTTCTCCATAGGATCTTCCCAACCCATGGATTGAACCTGGGTCTCCTTCACTGCAGGCACATTCTTTACCATCTGAGCTACCAGGGAAGTCTGGTATTGAAAGAATTTCATGTAAAATAAAGGTACCTTTTGTTAGGCAGGTAGAATAAGGAAAAGGAGTCCAAATGGCGATGGCTAAAAGACAAGGAAGGTCCGAGGACCAGAGTGAAGACTTCAGGCAGAACAAACAGAACAAACAGCACTCCTGGCTAAGCCCAATTTGCATAGGGCAGGCCCAGGTGGAGGAAAAAAACATATAAAAGGAGGAGCCAAAGCGCTTTCTCACGGACTCTCTCTTCCACATGCATGTGCTCTCTCTCTCTCTCTCTCTCCCTCCCTCCCCACGCACTCCTCCACTCTCTTCTCTTCAAGTCTTGGATTCTCCTGCTATTTTCTAAATAAAATAGAGCTGTAACACTGATTTGCCTAAGAGCTGTAGCACAATTTGTCCAAGACCCGAGAGCTGTGACGCGCCGAGGGCTTTAATGTCCGTTGCTCCAAATCTTTGTTGTGACAAGACAAAGAACCGAGGAACATACACTTGCGTGACACTTTAAAACCAGTAAGAAAAGGCTTCGTTTTCACATAAATGTCTACCTTCATGTTATAGTGGAAGCTCTGGCATCAGGCACACAGAATGAATCCTTGTCTGTCCCTGACTCACTGCGTGACCTTGGACAAGTGACTTACGGCGGTTTCTCAGGTTGTAAAATGGGAATGCCAAATGGACTCTCCCAGAGAGTTACTGTAAGGATTAGATAAGGCAATTCAATCCAGTAAAGCACTCCACAAAGTGCAAAGAAAGGACTCAGGAAACCTTACGGACTATTATCAAATGATAATGGTGAGCACTAGCTAACGTTTGGAGATAAAACCATATCGCTCTGAGGTCAAAGCAGATGATGGATCAAAGATTTAACAGTAAAATGTCAAGTCATAAATATTCTTGAAGAAAACATAGGACTTGTCTTTGCTTAAAGATATCATATTTTCTCTATTGATGATACACACTTTCCATATCACTAGCCTGCCTCAGTCAAGAGTGCAATTAAAACATTCAGTATTGTTGTTTAGCATTCTAAGGGTAATTTCTGGAATAACTGACCATAAACCATTAATAAAGTTTTAGATAGCCATGCCATAAAGAGCCTGGAGAGTCTGGGAACATGAGGAGGAACTCTGTACTCAGTGTGAACACCATGTTTCATCCTCTGTTGACACAAAGGGAAATATCTTCAGTAGGTGTTATTTACCTTCCTTCAAGCGCATCACAAGCACTACAGTCCTCGATTAAAATGAGTCACGCTGAAGTAAAACCTAGGCTGGAAGAAGGGCAGAGGAGGAGCTGTCTCTCACAGAACCCTCTACTTCAGAGCCCAGTACCACCCTCCGCTCTGATCACACCCTCACCCGTATGCAGAATGAATGAAGATTCACCACTATACCACCGACACGATGCTGTGGAATAAGCGAACTAGTCTCACTCTGACTCCGAGGAACCAGTTATTTCTCTCCGCATTTGATTTAGTTGTAAAGTCACTGAGTGTTCTGAATGTAACTACATATGTGACTGGGTCAGGTAATTAAGTGAGAACTTTCAACCTTATCATCACATTCATTACAGCTCAAGGAAAAAGGAAATGCCATGCATAGTCACCTTTTTATTCCTCACTAAGATAGAACAATGTTCTTAGGGCAGGGGAGAAGACATGAAAATGTTATTTAACTCTTGCCTTATTTTTCTCTCACAGTAGATTGGGGGGAAAGCAAGAAAGATGAGGGAGGCTTCATTGGGGCTTCAGTATCACAGAGCTGGGCTTGAACCCGGCTTCACGCAGAGCTGCAGTGGGACCTTCTGAAAGTTTTTCAGCTTCTAGATTTTCTCATTTACAATACAGGCTACTACTGCCTGCAGTAGATCATGATGATTAGAAAATTAAATAATGAAATTAAAGCATCTAGCCCACAGGAGACACTCACCCAAAACATTCTTTCTACTCTCCCTCATGTCTGATGCTGCTTCTCCTCACCTTCCCACCCTCTGAAAAAAAATTTCTCAAAATGTCTTTTTCCCTTTTGTATAAATAGATCAAGGCCTTAACTGAGTAAATTTCAGCCTTAGGAGAAATTTTAGGAAATGTGAAAAACAATTCTATATAAATCAAAACTATCTGTGGTCATTTGAAAATACAGTGGAACAAAAGAACCCATTTTACCCTGGTTCAGAGAGAAACATCTGATTTATGGTAAATGTACTTTCTTTCAGCAGCTCTCCTTCTTTTAAACAAAAATGGAATCATAGTCTATACCCTATTGCCAACCTCCCTTTCCACTGTAACAGTATTCTGTGAAAATTTCCCACATCATCAACCGGTTTTCATCATTAAAAAATGACACATAGTATTCCATGTTAAGTTATTAATGTTATCTTAATTTTCCCACTGTTTTAAACAATGCAGTGATAGTCTCTATGGTCAAATCTATCGACACGCACAATCATTTCCTTAGGGTAAGCTTCTGCAAAAAGAATTGTCGGGTCAAAGAGTGTGCCAAAGTAAAACTCCTGATAAAAGTGACCAGACTGCCTTCCAAAAAAGACCCAATCACATTCCTCCTGTCAGTATTTTTCCTTTGCAAACTCCCCAGGTCAGTTCTAATTTGGTTTTTCAAAATCATTCCAACTGAAAAATCACTAACCCTGTTGAGTCTGAACTGCTGTCCTTCTCTCAGCCCAAACCACATTTGAGTGCTCCACCGACAGTGAGATTTCTCGTAACACAAAGCGGGTATCACACAATTGACTGAGCAGGAAACAAGATTTGCATGATGCAGAGCACCATGATCATAAAAGGACTAGACTCTCAACTTGAACTCAGAGTACAGCAGGTTCTGTCAGACACAGCTGCTCTGCTCAGTGACCAGAACGGGTTACAATACACTGTGTTAGTGGGAGGCCTGGAGTTGTGAGAGGAAAAGGAAGGAGTTTCCCTTGAGCAAAACTCAGCCAGATTAGCAGGAACTGGTAGGGCGGGGGAAAACAAGGAGACGCTGATCAGGGTACAAACTTCCAGGGATATGATAAGACAAATAGGTTCTGAGGATCTAGTGAACAGCGTGGTGATCACAGTTAATAATACTGTACCTTATACTTAAAAGTTTCTAAGAGAGTGGATCTTAGATGTTCCCACCACACACAAGAGATGGTAATTATGTGACCAAATGAAGGCATTAGCTAATTCCAGGGTGGTAATCATTTTGCAATATATCCATATATCAACATACTGTATACATTAACCTACACAATTTTATGTCAATGATATCTCAATAAAGCTAGAAAAAAGAAGGGTGATGCTTTTTTATAGTCATATTTAAAGCCACATTTACAATGATTATTATGTATTTTTAAATTTTATGTTTAATTAGTTACAATACTGACCACCAACAATTCTTTTATACAATGACTTTTTCATTCTTGAGGACTACATTTCGACATGTGTCTCAGAAAAGAACATCACTCCCGCTCAGTAACTTTATTTTAAGAAAGGAATGACACAAAAGGTCTGTTTCCTGAGACCTTAGTATGTCTGAGGATGTTAACAACATCTTTGAATCTGGAAAACAACTTTCACTTCACAATTCTGAAGAAGTTTAATTCCTCTGCTGTTCGCTGCTGTGGAGAAGTCTGTGCCTCTCCTCTTTGCTCCTTTGAAGGGAACATTTTGTTAAGGTTTTTATTTTTTCACCTATTTATTTATACCATTAATCCATAACCTGCAAACATTGGCAACAGTTTAAGTTCAGTTTTCCCAGTATTTCTGCTTAAATATAACGAGCTCTTCTGCAAAGAAATAGAGGAAAACAATAGAATAGGAAACACTAGAGATCTCTTCAAGAAAATTAGAGATACCAAGGGAACATTTCATGCAAAGACGGGCACAATAAAGGACAGAAATGGTATGGACCTAACAGAAGCAGAAGATATTTTGAAGAGGTGGCAAGAATACACAGAAGAATTATACAAAAAAATCTTCACGACCCAGATAATCACGATCGTGTGATCACTCACCTAGAGCCAGACATCTTGGAATGTGAAGTCAAGTGGGCCTTAGAAAGCATCACTACAAACAAAGCTAGTGGAGGTGATAGAATTCCAGTTGAGCTATTTCAAATCCTAAAAGAGGATGCTGTGAAAGTGCTGCACTCAATATGTCAACATATTTGGAAAACTCAGCAGTGGCCACAGGACTGGAAAAGGTATTTTTATTCCAATCCCAAAGAAAGGCAATGCCAAAGAATGCTCAAACTACCTCACAATTGCACTCAACTCACACGCTAGTACAGTAATGCTCAAAACTCTCCAAGCCAGGCTTCAGCAATACGTGAACCTTGAACTTCCAGATGTTCAAGCTGATTTTAGAAAAGGCAGAGGAATCAGAGATCAAATTGCCAACATCCACTGGATCATGGAAAAATCAAGAGAGTTCCAGAAAAACATCTACTTTTGCTTTATTGAGTATGCCAAAGCCTTTGACTGTGTGGATCACAATAAACTGTGGAAAATTCTGAAAGAGATGGGAATACCAGCCCACCTGAGCTGCCTCTTGAGAAATCTGTATGCAGGTCAGGAAACAACAGTTAGAACTAGACATGGAACAACAGACTGGTTCCAAATAGGAAAAGGAGTACGTCAAGGCTGTATATTGTCACCCTGCTTATTTAACTTCTATGCAGAGTACATCATGAGGAACGCTGGGCTGGGAGAAGCACAAGCTGGAATTAAGACTGCCGGGAGAAATATCAATAACCTCAGATATGCAGGTCACTTTGACCCTTATGGCAGAAAGTTAAGAATTAAAGAGCCTCTTGATGAAAGTGAAAGAGGAGAGTGAAACAGTTGGCTTAAAGCTCAACATTCAGAAAACGAAGATCATGGCATCTGGTCCCATCATTTCACGGCAAATAGATGGGGAAACAGTGGCTGACTTTATTTTTGGGGGCTCTAAAATCACTGCAGATGGTGACTGCAGCCATGAAATTAAAAGACGCTTACTCCTTGGAAGGAAAGTTATGACCAACCTAGATAGCATATTAAAAAGCAGAGACATTACTTTGCTAACAAAGGTCCGTTTAGTCGAGGCTATGGTTTTTCCAGTGGTCACGTATGGATGTGAGAGTTGGATTGTGAAAGTTGGACTGTGAAGAAAGCTGAGCGCTGAAGAATTGATGCTTTTGAATTGTGGTGTTGGAGAAGACTCTTGACTCAAGAGTCCCTTGGACTGCAAGGAGATCCAACTAGTCAATCCTAAAGGAGATCAGTCCTGAGTGTTCATTGGAAGGACTGATGTTGAAGCTGAAACTCCAATACTTTGGCCACCTGATGCAAAGAGCTGACTCATTAGAAAAGACCCTGATGTTGGGAAAGATTGAGGGCAGGAGGAGAAGGGGATGACAGAGGATGAGATGGCTGGATGGCATCACTGACTCGATAGACATGAGTTTGGGTAAACTCCGGGAGTTGGTGATGGACAGGGAGGCCTGGCGTGCTTTGGTTCATGGGGTCACAAAGAGTTGGACATGACTGAGCGACTGAACTGAACTAAACTGTAAGTTTCGCTCATGAAAGCACTTTTCCGGGGCACTCATCAGATTGGACCTATTCACCACCTAGGCTTTCATGAGAAGACTTCACTTTAAACATTAGTTCGATTTCCTTAATGGCCCCAAGAAGCACAGGCCCAATTATTTCCACCTTAATCATTTCAATTTATGTTATACCCTCGTCCCTCGAGTATCCTGCTTGATTTTTAAAAATTATGAATTAGGGTCTTGATATCTTCCTTTCACATCAAAGTCCATTTTAACCCTTTAATTTGAACTCTGAAGTACTAGAATGAACATTATTTTTGAACAGAAGAATAATGCTATTGTAGGTCTGTGGTTTGACCTAATTTTATGTGTAGGAATTAACTTATCAAAATAGCACAGCTTTGGCTTTCTGAACTTGCAAAGTGAAACAATAATAAATGACAGATGGGAAATCTTCACATGTGTGGTTAAAAAATACCCCAAGGCAAAATAATCTGTATGAGGAAAAGTCTTAGGGTTGCCATCGTGAGAAATAATTCAGTAGTTGGTTACTTGTATTGCGTGGCAAACCCCAAAAATGTTTAACAAAGGAAAAGTGGAGAAGTTCATTTCTTTCACTCTTGTTAAGTTTCTTTTGAACTCAGGAAGGAAAGTTACAATTTGAAATGCTTTAGACTTTACAGATTTATTGTTGAAAAGCTAAATTCATTCTTTATACTGCAGAGGTTTTCTCTAAATAAATCTTTATTGCTATAACCACAAAACTAACCATACTCATACCTAAGTGTTTTCTGTTTGTCAAAATCACCTCCTAATTCTCTTAAAATATCTACTTTACCATTCAGGATTCTTACTAATCTTTTACATAAACATACTACAAAAACACAGTGATTTATTTTATTCCAATTTAGTCTTGCCTCCCATATTTATAAAACTTTTCTCTTTTAGGTCTTACATCTCTATATCTATGTTTCCGTTTGAAGAACTTCCCACTGAGACAGTATCCACATTTATAAAATTCCCATTCCTATCTTCACTTCCATAGAAGCAAAGATGTATACTCTTCTAATGTAAAGGAATAATGTATTCCTTTAATATAAGAGAATTTTGAGATATATTTAATTCATGCCACTCAATATATTTTGATACTGTGATATGGACCAAACATCTTTTGAAACATATGTAAACATTACTACTACTTGTGTCAAATTTAACTATAAGAGCAAATTTTGAAAAATATATTAACATATTATTAAAATATAAAACTGTAAAAAATATACTGTGATCAAACAATTCCTTAAGGGTTTATATAAGTACACAGAATAACTGAGTAAGGAGCTCTATCAGCAAATACCGGGGCAGGCACAGAAGAACTGAGCTCACTTATGTCAGAAGCTTTTGTTGGGATGCTTCCCATGTGCCCGGTGCTACAGCAGGTGCTAGATCTCCATTTATCTGATGCCATCTCTGCCTCAAGGAAATTACTCCCATTTCCCCTCCTCAAAAACAAAGC
The DNA here is from genome assembly GCF_003369695.1 of Bos indicus x Bos taurus. Taxonomy (NCBI): domain Eukaryota; kingdom Metazoa; phylum Chordata; class Mammalia; order Artiodactyla; family Bovidae; genus Bos; species Bos indicus x Bos taurus. The sequence goes on from NC_040084.1 coordinate 25,543,229, forward strand.
ATTTTTGGAGGTGGTTATCATTTTGTTACAGGCAATTCTCGTGATTCAGTCTTTCCATAACATCTTCTATCAGCATCTTAGCTCTTGTGTTCTTCTAAGTGGTAGGAGTGAGGAATTGCTATCCAAGGCTTACATGAGGCACAGATAAATCTAAAGAGCTAAAAATATTATTTTGTCAAAATATGCTTCCTTAAATCAAGTAGGTAATATTATAGATGTGGAAACAGATGCCAACAGGAAGTAATTATTTTATATTGATAATAGAACTTTACATTTGTCTAATCTTTTTCTAAAGCCCTTGGGTTTGCTCTGTTACATTATTCAGTTCGCTATAATTTTCTGATTGGTATTAAAAATAACTTTAAACTGTGTGATGCAGAAAAAAATGAAGAAAACAAAACTCTTTTGTAATTTCTGTACCCAGAGAAAACAAAAATCAGCCTACCGTTACAGATCCTCCTAGTCTGTTTTTCTATAAACTCATTATCATTTGTCATCCATTAACTTTTTGTTTCGACTTTCTGTTTTCCCTGGATTGTGTCTTTTATATGTGCGGGGAGCTGCCCATGAGAATGGGGTCCTTTGTCCGAAGGACACAAGCTCTGGGAGCTGCCTCAGTCCTTGAGGGTTTGCTTGCAAACATAGCTCTCTGTCCCGCCACCCCAGAGATTAGGCACTTATTTACTGCAGACACCTGGAGTTCTGGACAAACTTCTCACACACAGGGAAATGTTATCTGGTGTAAGAAATAATAACAGGGTGCCATTCCCATGCTCTCAAGATTTCTTGTGACTGTTTGTAAGATGTATAGGTCAACCAAGAAAAAATGTCAATTGTCTTGTCTTTCTCACACTTTTCTGTATAAATATAAGATGCTGAATAAAGTTGGTGTCAGACCGCTTCCCTTTGTGGAGACGTGTCTGAACCTCTCGACCCCATCTTTGTTGTAGAATTCTTTTGCCGTAGTTTCCTTTCTCAGCCCCGCCATGCACGTTCTTGGGACCTGATCAACTTTGCCGGCTGGCACCGGCATATATGTATTCACCTTACACCTTGAAGTAGCAATTTCCAGGCCTTTCACCTGAAATTCAGACCCCTCTAAACAAATCTACTTGGTACCTCTAAAATAGCTCCAAACACATATTCACTATTTTCCTTCTTGAGTTTTCAAGTTTGCCAATTCTTGACTCTGTCCCTTTTCTCCTTCACACACTGTACCAAATAATGCTGTTTCTAGGAGCAAATTCTCTCCCTAGGGTTCTGTTTCTCCTCTGCCCCGGTCTCCAACCTGCCTTCAGGCTCACTTCCACCCACTGTCCTTAGATTTATCCTCTTAGAACAGAGAGTTACAGAGTTCCCTCAACGGCTTCCACAGATACAGGATAAAATCCAAATCCTTAATGTGGCTAGGGCTTTCGTGGTGGTTCAGAAGTAAAGAATCTGCCTGCCACTGCAGGAGATGCAGATTCGATCTCCGGGTTGGGAAGATCCCCTGGAGAAGGAAATGGCAACCCCCTCCAGTATTCTTTACCTGGGAAATCTCATGGACAGAGGAGGTTGGCGGGTCACAGTCCGTGGGGTCGCAAAGAGGTGGACACAACTTAGCGCCTAAACAACAACAACAACAAATCTGGCTTACAAGATCCTCCCATTTTAGCATCGCTCCTCCCCAGACTGGTGCCATCAAAAGAACTTAAACCGGAATTACTTTTGACTTGAGTCTAAGCTCCACCTAGTGGTACAAGACAACTTTTCTGGGTGGAAATACAGGGAATATGCCAAGTCCACCCCGTGAGATCAAGCAAACCTGCCAACACAGGCAGAGTAAGATGTGGAAAAGACAACGAACCCTGGGACTCAATGGCCGACCTAGTGGTGTTCTGTAAGCACTGGGTTCTCCTAAGGAAATGCCTGAAACCTCCAAACCAGTTATTAGTGCCATTCTCGAAAGAAGATGAAAAGTTATAATGGCATCTCTTTAGTTATTGTCACCAAATAAAATCACAGGATAATTCTGAGTAAACTATTTTTTTGTTGCCTATATCCTTCCAGAATTTTCATGAAAGTCCAAACAATCACAGTATTCATTCATATGTGTATAATTCATCCACTCAATGCACATTTAAAGAGCACTTGGGAAGCAGATACTAACAAAGCTAATACAGGGTCTAATCCACACCAATCTACAAACAGGAAAGAAGGTAAGTAAACCCATGATGATAATACAGAAGGGAAATTTAACCTGTCCAGGGAAAGAGTGGGGTTCCTGGAAGAAATGATGGCTGTGGCGGCTGGTGAAGTCTAATAAGAATTAAGTATGCAGATCTATAGCTGATTCATGTTTATGTTTGACAGAAAACAACAAAATTCTGTAAAGTAATTATCCTTCAATTAAAATATAAATAAAATTTTTTTAAATTAAGTAAAGAATAGAGCGAATAGTACTAAAGAGTCTCCTAATGAAGGTCAAAGTGAAAAAGTTGGCCTAAAACTCAACATTCAAAAAACTAAGATCATGGCATCTGGTCCCATCACTTCATGGCAAATAAATAAGGAAACAGTGACAGACTTTATTTTCTTGGGCTCCAAAATCACTGCAGACAGTGACTGCAGCCCCAAAATTTAAAGATGCTTGCTTTTTGGAAGAAAAGCTATGACAAATCTAGACAGTATTAAAAAGCAGAGACATCACTTTGCTGACAAAGGTCTATCTAGTCAAAGCTATGGTTTTTCAAGTGGTCGTGATGGATGTGAGAGTGGGACTTATATAAAAACGGCTGAGTACCAAAGAATTGATGCTTTCGATCTGTGGTGTTGGAGAAGACTCTTGAGAGGCCCTTTGACTGCAAGGAGATCAAACCAGTCAATCCCAAAGGAAATCAACCCTGAATAGTCAATAGAAGGACTGATGCTGAAGCTGAAGCTGCAATACTTTGGCCACCTGATGCGAAGAGCCAACTCACTTGAAAAGACTCTGAAGCTAGGAAAGATTGAGAGCAGGAGGAGAAGGGGGCAACAGAGGATGCGATGGTTGGATGGCATCACTGACTCAATGGACATGAGTTTGAGTAAACTCCATGAGTTGGTGATGGACAGGGAAGCCTGGTATGCTGCAGTTAATGGGGTAACAAAGAGTTGGACACAACAACTGAACAACAACAGAGTGAACGGTATTGTTTCAAAGTGCTACACACACCACAGAGTGCAGCACGTTAAAAAGCTGGCCTAATGCATCAGCTGAAGTTAGTAGAGCATCATGAAAAGAGAAATCTCAATGGAAAGGACTCTGTCAGCTTCCTTCAGGGAAACTCTACAGAGCAAAATGTCTTGATTTTAAAATACTTTGTAAGCACCAGCATTTAACATAGGATGAGAAGAGAGTGTTTTAAACTGTGTGACTGTAAAAACCACACATTTTCAAATGTCCAATGTGTGCACTGTAAAAGATGTGAGCAGCCGTTTTGCTTACCCCTGTTTCTCTTTTTGAGATAATACTCAACACTGAAAATTTTAAGAGGGAGTTTATTAATCACACAGAAGTCTTTTTCAAAGCGTTTACAGTTACAGCTTTTTATAAAATGCTGGATGGCTTCAGATTAAAAGCAGGCAGGTATCTGTAGCAGGAAGCCTGTGCCTTTGTAGGAGCAATGTCAGCAAAACCTCACTTATAACCATCCCAATGGCAGCCCACCTGTATCTTTGATGAGAACTAGTAGAACGTTATATAAAACCCACAGACCAGATCTGTCCCCCGGTAACTGGCATTAACTGGGACCAAGTCTGGGGCCCTGTGGACCAAGTGCCTGCTACCAGCCCAGGTTTCATATACTGAACTGCAGTTCATTCTTAGAGACTTCCTTAGTGTTCTGAGCCTTGCAATCTTCAGTAGACCGTAATCTGTGTCACATCAAGTTTCATTTCCTGGTTCCCTTTCTTTAGGGGGTTTCCCTGATGGCTTAGATGGCAAAGAATCTGCCTGCAATGCAAGAGACCTCTGAACATACTTCAGATCCTGCCTGTGACAGGATCAGGAGGCATGAGAAGGGTGGTAAAGCGAAACAGGAGTATGACCTCCATCACGCTAGACAAGTCACTGGTGCTAACACGAATGCAGATGCAACGATCATCTTCAGATGCTGTATGACACTGGATTCATCTTAAGAGGCCTCTTAACTACATCTTCCAAGTCATCATCATCGTGGTCTTTTGTTTTTTTTAATCTAAGGATGCCAGGCCATGTCTCCTCCATTTCCTACTGCCTAGCTGATACCAAACTGTGCAGGCATTTCTACCAAGACTTCTATGGGTATGTCTATAAACACTAAGAAAAATACTTCTCATACAGGGTACGTGACCATTATTTAATAAATAGTTATGAGCAGACACTATGTGCTAGGCACTGTGTTAGATGCTGGAAGATAAGATTAAATAAGACACATCAATCTTATTTAACTGTACTTCTCTTTATATAAGATTTTATCAATAAAACAAGGCCTGGCAGCACATAGAAGCTGCTCAATAAACTGTTACTATTGTATTGGGCTTCCCACCTGGCTCAATGCAGGAGCCTCAGAAGATGTAGGTGAGATCCCTGAGTCGGGAAGATCCCTTAGTGAAGGAAATGGCAATTCACACCAGTATATTTGCCTGGGAAATCCCATGGACAGAGGAGCTTGGTGGGCTGCAGTCCATGGGTTACAAAGAGTCAGACATGACTGAGCGCGCATGTGCAAGAGTAACAAATATTAAAGTCCTCAAGTTCCACCTCTCGCTCTCATTATTATTATATAGCATATTATAATATTATATGGGCTTCCCTGGTAGCTCAGATGGCAAAGAACCTGCCTGCAATGCAGGAGACCCAGGTTTGATCCCTGGGTTGGGAAGATACCCTGGGGAAGGGAACAGCAACCCACTCCAATATTCTTGTCTGGAGAATGCCATGGACAGAGGAGCCTGGCGGGCTACAATCCATGGGGTCGCAAAGAGTTAGACACAACTGAACAACTAACACTACACTGTTATATATAATCGAGTATATCATACTATCATATGATATACTATAACCAGTAACAAATTATCATCTTTTAAAAAATTACTATAGTTTTAAAATGAAAATACTGCAGAGTTGCCACCAATACTCACCAATACTATAATATCTCTTTAGTTCTGTACGCCTGATCTCCTTTAACTGATTACTTTTTCTCTTCTTTTTCTCATCAGTAATGTACTCCTCTTCCACAGCAATGTTGCACTTGTCTTGCTCTAAAATGACTTTACTGGCATCTTCTTTTCCAGAATGAGTCCTTGCAGCCATAGCTGAGGCTGTCTCTGCATTTTGTTTGGCTTGCTTTTTCTTTTTCAATCTAAGGGTGAGAAGGAAAAAATAGGAAAAACATTAGAAAAATAATTTGCTAAGAGAAATTATATTAATTTCATGCTATTGGGCTTTGAGAAACTAATTAACTGATACTGAAAACACTTTATATTATTGGGTTTTTTCCATTTTTGTTTATTTTTATATATTATTGTTAATTATACTTTCCTGTTATTTTTTCTTTTTTAATCACTTCAAAACTCTTTTATGGAGATCTGTGGCCTTTCCTCTGTTTTATGTCCTCAATATTTATATCTCAAAAACATCACTTGGAAATGCTTTAGACCTGAGGAAATACAAGATTCTTCTACAGGCTATAAGACATTGGGTATGTTTTTTATCAAAATGTACAGCTACTTTACTATCATGCCATTTTTAGTGTGTTGCTTTTTTAACTGTTTCTGGTCTCAAGGGTACCTTTAGCCTGATGAGCAAGCATATTTATAAAAAACAAATCCTTTATAATTGACTTACACACTGAATATAAAGGTTTGTCAAGGTGAGCTGGTTCAGATTTGAGTAATTCTTTTCCTTTATACCTAGTATAGTAGTAAGATAGTAGTAAGAAAGAGCTGAACTTCTTGGGATAGACAATGCCATAATGACAATATCAATTTAGTATAATTAAAAGCTGACTGATAACATTAACTTATTTGACATTTTCAACTTTTCACTCCTCAAAGACGTTAAAAGGTTTACCATAATTCACTGAAATCCAGTAACTCAAAATATTTTCCAGTTGACCTATCATTCTGATTTACTAACATGTCATTCTGTACTCACTGCTGCTGCTGCTGCTAAGTCACTTTAGTCGTGTCTGACTCTGTGCGACCCCAGAGACGGCAGCCCACCAGGCTCCCCTGTCCCTGGGACTCTCCAGGCAAGAACACTGGAGTGGGTTGCCATTTCCTCCTCCATGCATGAGAGTGAAAAGTGAAAGTGAAGTCGCTCAGTCAGGTCCGACTCTTCGAGACCCCATGGACTGCAGCCCACCAGGCTTCTCCGTCCATGGGATTTTCCAGGCAAGAGTACTGGAATGGGGTCACTAGTCCTTCTTAAGAGTGTTTTTACCTCCCAGAATGTAAAGAGTAAGGGCCTTGGCTTCTGCTGTGTGAGACAGGCTGGTCATATATAAACATTTTAAAAATTAGGACCCTTTTCCCCTCTTCTGTCGAGGCGCAGTCAGCTTTTTCACACACGTCTACTTCCTTTACTCCCTTGAGCATCTACACAAGCTGATGCTGGTCAATGGATGAGGAAATGTTTTGGGAAGAAAAGGCAATAACTAGGATCAGAAAGGGACAAAGTTTGATTTTATGCTGCTTTGCTCTGTAATGTTGGCCAAATCAATTTAACAGTTAAAGTCACTGAGGCTTGGCTATCTAATGCAATATTTTATCAGGATCAGTTGAAATAATATGTGTCAACAACAGAACACACACAAACAGTAGAATATACCCAAACACAATCATATGATGACATGAGAACTAAGTATGGCATGGTATACAACACACTTAGCTTTTGAGATAACAGTCTCATGTTCTAACAAATATTTCAACTAGGCTGTCATTCATTGAACACTGAGCAGGCAAGTTCTTAGATTTTCACTGGCTAATAAATAAGTATATGGCATAAGAGAAAGCACAGCTATAAAAAAAAAAATCATAGATGGATATACTCCCCATCTCTGAGTTTAGCTATCTCTTTAGGTTTACTTGTTAAAAAACAAACAAAACAAGAATACAATCTAAACAAAATTGGAAACTCATAAAAAAGGAATTATACCCAATAAACATATTTTTATTTTGTACCCTCACATCTTAAACTGCTTTTTTTCAGGTAAAACAGTATGTAGCTCTTTGCAAAGGTAAGTCAGATAATACTCCTAATAAAACAATTTCTTGATCAAGATTTCTGTATGAGGTTGAAATTAATATGCAGTGGTGGCTTCCCTGATGGGTCAGTGGTAACAGAATCCACCTGCCAATGCAGGAGATGAAGGTTCCGTCCCTGGGTGGGGAAGATCCCCTGGAGAAGGAAAGGGCAATTCACTCCAGTATTCTTGCCTGGAGACTCCCATGGACAGAGGAGCCTGGTGGGTTACAGTTCAAAGGGGTCACAAAGAGCTGGACATGACTGAGCACGCATGCACAACCTAGGTATCACACAGAGATCAGTTCTTTACTTAGGGAGGTCTATGCAGGCAGCTGATCTCTGTATCCAGAAGGACATGCTAATCTTCTTCTGATATATTGGTTTAACAAAAACATGCCTGAGATGAATGTTACTGCCCAATTCCTAAAATGATTCCTTCCGGGGAGGAGAGAAAAGAGATTTCCAAAATTAGTTCTTTGCAGCCTGAGATAGTTGCTGCTGCTTAATCTTCTGAATTTTGCCACTGTAAGTTGATCTAAATGTCCTCATTTCACTGTTCCCATTATAATTAAACTCACTCAGATCTAGGGCACATGTTTTGATGAACAGCAGCACTGTTTGGGGACATCTCATTAGAGACTGTTTTTCACAGGTGGAAATAACAAAATGGGATACATTGTTTCATTCACTTTCCCCCTTTTCCACACAGACCTTTACTGTCAAGCCATAGAGACAAACATATTGATAGTTCAAAAAAAAAAAAAAGCTACATAATAGCAATACCAAACTTGCATAACAGAAGACAGAGTACAATTTAACACTTTGGTGATTTTACAATCAGTTACATCTTTTGTTCTGACTAGAGAACTAGGCGAACTTGTTTATCTGGAGGTTATAAATACGACTGGAGCATTCTGACCTTGTAACTGGAAATCATACTATGAGTTCTGGAAGCCCACTGTAAAATCCTTCTTCAAAGCATGGAAATACATTTTTAACATTTACCTAAGGGGGAATAAAAAGAAAGGCAAAATCGTTGTCTGAGAAGGCCTTACAAATAGCTATGACAAGAAGAGAAGCAAAAGGCAAAGGAGAAAAGGAAAGATATTCCCATTTGAATGCAGAATTCCAAAGAGCAGCAAGGAGAGATAAGAAAGCCTTCCTCAGTGATCAGTGAAAAGAAATAGAGGAAAACAACAGAATGGGAAAGACTAGAGAGATCTCTTCAAGAAAATTAGAGATACCAAGGGGACATTTCATGCAAAGATGGGCACAATAAAGGACAGAAATGGTATGGACCTAACAGAAGCAGAAGATATTAAGAAAAATAAACAAGAATGGTGGCAAGAATAAACAGAAGAACTATACAAAAAAGATCTTCACAGTCCAGATAATCACGATGGTGTGATCACTCATCTAGAGTCAGACATCGTGGAATGTGAAGTCAAGTGGGCCTTAGAAAGCATCACTACAAACAAAGCTAGTGGAGGTGATGGAATTCCAGCTGAGCTATTTCAAATCTTAAAAGATGATGCTGTGAAAGTGCTGCACTGAATATGCCAGCAAATTTGGAAAACTCAGCAGTGGCCACAGGACTGGAAACGGTCAGTTTTCACTCTAATCCCAAAGAAAGGCAATGCCAAAGAATGCTCACAATTGCACTCATCTCACACGCTAGTAAAGTAGTGCTCAAAATTCTCCAAGCCAGGCTTCAACAATACATGAACTGTGAAATTCCAGATATTCAAGCTGGATTTAGAAAAGGAAGAGGAACCAGAGATCAAATTGCCAACATCCGCTGGATCATGGAAAAAGCAAGAGAGTTCCAGAAAAACATCTACTTTTGCTTTACTGAGTATGCCAAAGCCTTTGACTGTGTGGATCACAACAAACTGTGGAAAATTCTGAAAGAGATAGAAATACCAGCCCACCTGACCTGCCTCTTGAGAAATCTGTATGCAGGTGAGGAAGCAACAGTTAGAACTGGACATGGAACAGACTGGTTCCAAATCGGGAAAGGAGTACGTCAAGGCTGTATATTGTCACCCTGCTTATTTAACTTATACCCAGAGTACATCATGAGAAATGCAGGGCTGGACAAAGCACAAGCTGGAATCAACATTGCTGGGAGAAATATCAATAACCTCAGATATGCAGATGACACCACACTTATGGCAGAAAGCGAAAAAGAACTAAAGAGCCTCTTGATGAAAGTGAAAGAGGAGAGTGAAAGAATTGGCTTAACACTCAACGTTCAGAAAACTAAGATCATGGTATCTGGTCCCATCACTTCATGGCAAATAAATGGGGAAACAGTGGAAACAGACTTTATTTTTGGGGGCTCCAAAATCACTGCAGATGGTGACTGCAGCCATGAAATTAAAAGACGCTTACTCCTTGGAAGGAAAGTTATGACCAACCTAGACAGCATATTAAAAAGCAGAGACATTACTTTGTCATCAAAGGTCTGTCTAGTCAAGGCTATGTTTTTTCCAGTAGTCACGTATGGATGTGAGAGTTGGACTATAAAGAAAGCTGAGCACTGAAGAATTGAAGCTTTTGAACTGTGGTGTTGGAGAAGACTCTTGAGAGTCCCTTGGACTGCAAGGAGATCCAACCAATCCATTCTGAAGGAGATCAGCCCTAGGTGTTCATTGGAAGGACTGAAGCTGAAACTCCAATACTTTGGCCACCTAATGCAAAGAACTGACTCATTGGAAAGGACCCTGATGCTTGGAAAGACTGAAGGCTGGAGAAGGGGACAACAGAGGATGAGATGGTTGGATGGCATCACCGACTCAACGGACATGAGTTTGTAACATGGAGAGTTTGTGACTCTCCTCCGGGAGTTGGCGACAGACTGGGAGGCCTGATGAGCTGCAGTCTATGGGGTCACAAAGAGTCAGACACGACTGAGGCACTGAACTGAACTGAACTGAAGGGGGAATAATTGCCAATCTGATAAATGTGGTATAGTTAATGCTCTTCAAACTTTCCTTTTCATGACTTTTTATCTTTGAGGCCTTTCCTTTTGTTCTTCAAATCAATATCACTGCAAGACATTCCCACAGAAGGGTTCTGTTCTCACTAAATTAAGGTAAACTGGAAACAAAAAGTTCTACAAGAAAATAAACTCCCTTTATTTCACCAAGGCTTTTTCAATGACCCTAAATGTAAACATTTACATGGTGGACTAAAAAAATTACCTGGCAAATTATCTTAAACAGATAGCTGATTGAAAATAATGAAACATGGTTAACATCTAATGGCTTTGAATGTGGGGAAAAAAACCCTAAAAACCAAAAAACCTCTTGTAATGCTCTATTTGTCTTAAAAAAATAAATAAATAAAAGGCCACAATGACATAAAACGAGTGTTTATTCCTACATCTCCTGTCACTGCTGCAACCCAGCCCGGTCAATTCTGTTTCCTGAATCTCTCCTTCTCCAGTTCACCTCCTCCTCTTGGTCTCAGCTCCCACAGAATGATTTTAGGCTTGTATTATCTCTCTGACTGTTTTTTTTACAATATAATTTATTCTCTGTTTTACTATGAACATAATGCATTTCATACTAGTAAATTTCTAAAATGCAGCAAAGTAAAAACAAAGAACTCTAAGATGAAATGCTAACACTGAGAAGCAATCATTGCTTGGGGGAGAAAAGGAAACTAGGGGCAATTACACTAAGTCAGACTTTCCCCAAGGGCAGAGGAGTGAGGCGCTGTGGCTTACCGTCAGGGTTCTGAGCTTCTTATAGGTACCTTCCTATAAAGGAGTATTAAAGGACTGTATAGAAAATAGATAAACAAGGGCCTACTGTATAGCACAGGGAAGTATATTCAATATCTTATAATAATCTAAAGTGGAAAAGAATCTGAAAAATTATTTATTTGTATATATAACTAAATCCATTCCCTTCTCATTAGAAGGAAATGGCAAACCGCTTCAGTATTCTTACCTTGAGAACCCCAAGAACAGTATGAAAAGGCAAAATGAAAGGATACTGAAAGAGGAACTCCCCAGGTTGGTAGGGGCCCAATATGCTACTGGAGATCAGTGGAGAAATAACTCCAGAAAGAATAAAGGGAAGGAGCCAAAGCAAAAACAATACGCAGTTGTGGAGGTGACTGGTGATAGAAGCAAGGTCCGATGCTGTAAAGAGCAATATTGCATAGGAAACTGGAATGTCAGGTCCATGAATCAAGGCAAATTGGAAGTGGTCAAACAGGAGATGGCAAGAGTGAACGTTGACATTCTAGGAATCAGTGAACTAAAATGGACTGGAATGGGTGAATTTAACTCAGATGACCATTATATCTACTACTGTGGGCAGGAATCCCTTAGAAGAAATGGAGTAGCCATCATGGTCAACAAAAGAGTCCGAAATGCAGTACTTGCATGCAATCTCAAAAACGACAGAATGATCTCTGTTCGTTTCCAAAGCAAACCATTCAATATCACGGTAATTCAAGTCTATGCCCCAACCAGTAAGGCTGAAGAAGCTGAAGCTGAACGGTTCTATGAAGACCTACAAGACCTTTTAGAACTAACACCCAAAAAAGATGTCCTTTTCATTATAGGGGACTGGAATGCAAAAGTAGGAAGTCAAGAAACACCTGGAGTAACAGGCAAATTTGGCTTTGTAGTATGGAGTGAAGCAGGGCAAAGGCTAATAGAGTTTTGCCAAGAGAACGCACTGGTCATAGCAAACACCCTCTTCCAACAACACAAGAGAAGACTCTACACATGGACATCACCAGATTGTCAACACCGAAATCAGACTGATTATATTCTTTGCAGCCAAAGATGGAGAAGCTCTATACAGTCAACAAAAACAAGACCAGGAGCTGACTGTGGCTCAGATCATGAACGCCTTATTGCCAAATTCAGACTGAAATTGAAGAAAATAGGGAAAACCACTAGACCATTCAGGTATGACCTAAATCAAATCCCTTATGATTATACAGTGGAAGTGAGAAATAGATTTAAGGGACTAGATCTGATAGATAGAGTGCCTGAAAACTATGGACAGAGGTTTGTGACACTGTACAGGAGACAGGGATCAAGACCATCCCCAAGAAATGCAAAAAAGCAAAATGGCTCTCTGAGGAGGCCTTACAAATAGCTGTGAAAAGAAGAGAAACAAAAAGCAAAGGAGAAAAGGAAAGATATTCCCATTTGAATGCAGAATTCCAAACAATAGCAAGGAGAGATAAGAAAGCCTTCCTCACAGATCAATGCAAAGAAATAGAGGGAAACAACAGAATGGGAAAGACTAGAGATCTCTTCAAGAAAATTAGAGATACCAAGGGAACATTTCACGCAAAGATGGGCTCAATAAAGGACAGAAATGGTATGGACATAACAGAAGCGTAAGATATTAAGAAGAGGTGGCAAGAATACACAGAAGAACTGTACAAAAAAGATCTTCACAGTCCAGATAATCACGATGGTGTGATCACTCATCTAGAGTCAGACATTCTGGAATGTGAAGTCAAGTGGGCCTTAGAAAGCATGACTATGAACAAAGCTAGTGGAGGTGATGGAATTCTAGTTGAGCTCTTTCAAATCCTAAAAGATGATGCTGTGAAAGTGCTGCACTCAATATGCCAGCAAATTTGGAAAACTCAGCAGTGGCCACAGGACTGGAAATGGTCAGTTTTCACTCCAATCCCAAAGAAAGGCAATGCCAAAGAATGCTCAAACTACCTCACAATTGCACTCATCTCACACGCTAGTAAAGTAGTGCTCAAAACTCTCCAAGCCAGGCTTCAGCAGTAAGTGAACCAGGAACCTCCAGATGTTCAAGCTGGGTTTAGAAAAGGCAGAGGAACCAGAGATCAAATTGCCAACATCCACTGGATCATTGAAAAAGCAAGCGAATTCCAAAAAAACATCTACTTCTGCTTTCTTGACTATGCCAAAGACTTTGACTGTGTGGATCACAGTAAACTGTGGAAAATTCTGAAAGAGATGGGAATACCAGACCACCTGACCTGCCTCTTGAGAAATCTGTATGCAGGTGAGGAAGCAACAGTTAGAACTGGACATGGAACAACAGACTGGTTCCAAATAGGAAAAGGAGTACGTCAAGGCTGTATATTGTCACCCTGCTTATTTAACTTCTATGCAGAGTACATCATGAGAAACGCTGGGCTGGACGAAGCACAAGCTGGAATCAAGATTGTTGGGAGAAATATCAATAACCTCAGATATGCAGATGACACCACCCTTATAGCAGAAAGTGAAGAGGAACTAAAAAGCCTCTTGATGAAAGTGAAAGAGGAGAGTGAAAAAGTTGGCTTAACACTCAACATTCAGAAAACGAAGATCATGGCATCTGGTCCCATCACTTCACGGCAAATAGATGGGGAAACAGTGGAAACAGTGTCAGACTTTATTTGGGGGGGCTCCAAAATCACTGCAGATGGTGACTGCAGCCATGAGATTAAAAGACGCTTACTTCTTGGAAGGAAAGTTATAACCCACCTAGACAGCATATTAAAAAGCAGAGACATTACTTTGCCAACAAAGGTCCGTCTAGTCAAGGCTATGGCTTTTCCGGTGGTCATGTATGGATGTGAGAGTTGGACTGTGAAGAAAGCTGAGCGCAGAAGAATTGATGCCTTTGAACTGTGGTGTTGGAGAAGACTCTTGAGAGTCCCTTGGACTGCAAGGAGATCCAACCAGTCCATCCTAAAGGAGATCAGCCCTGGGTGTTCGTTGGAAGTACTGATGCTAAGGCTGAAACTCCAATACTTTGGCCACCTCACGTAAAGAGTTGACTCATTGGAAAAGACCTTGATGCTGGGAGGGATTGAGGGCAGGAGGAGAAGGGGACAACAGAGGATGAGATGGCTGGATGGCATCACTGACTCGATGGACGTGAGTTTGAGAGGACTCCAGGTGTTGGTGATGGACAGGGAGGCCTGGCGTGCTGAGATTCATGGGGTCTCAAAGAGTCAGACACGACTGAGACTGAACTAACTACTATAACTGAATCACTTTGTTGTACACATGAAACTAATACAACATTGTAAATTAACTACAATCTTTTTGAAAAAGGAATATTGAAGGGCTTTTTTGGAGTCTTTTGGCTCTTTTTACATTAAAATTGTGTGCATTTGTAAGACATATGCACACCTCATTTTTTCCCTGCTCATATCCTAACCCAGAGCTAAAGAAATAAAGTGATACTGTGAAAGAAAGCATTTTTAGTAGCTCAGTAAAAACCGTTCCCTCCGACATTTTTTCCTTTACTAAAGGAAATATGTTCAGAGCACTGGCAGCCATCAACATCAAGGACCTAGAGCAAGTTCCTTTCTTTGTCTCTGCAAGAGGTCTCCTGTGTTGTTTGCTGACTTCCAGGGGAATGCAACAAAAATACTCCTTTGGAGAGGAGCACCAAATGGAGAGAGGAGGCTTTCATTTGCAATAGAGTGAAAGCTTCATGAGGGCAGGGGTTTGTCCAGGTTTTATTAAATGCCATATTCCAAGGGTCTATGCATTAAACATTAGCTCGTCAATAAATACTTCTTGAATCAATAAGTGGATAAATGAGGTCATGTTTTGATTTGTCTGAGAGTTGCTCTCCTACAAATATGCCATTTCACAGCTTTGATTAGCAATGTGTTCTCAAAAATAAACTCTCATGTCTTGATCTATTGGTAAATTACTAACTTGCTCAATTCTTCAGTTTCTTCCTCTGTAATACAGCCCAACTTAGAGGAATATGAGAAATAAATGTGAAAAATCATCAAAGAGCCTTTTATCACCAAATTACTATTTCCAAAAGTTGAGGGCTATTGTACATACAGCATTGATATTTAAACTCTTTTTTATTAAATCTAATACAAAAATGTTTATTTGATATTATGTTATCCTAAGTTGCTTCAATCATGTCCAATTGTTTGTGACCCCGTGGACTGTAGCCCACTAGGCTCCTCTGTCCATGGAATTCTCCAGGCAAGAATACTGGAATTGGTTGCCACTCCCTTCTACAGGGGATAGTATCAATCCAGGAATCGAACCCAGATCGCCTGCATTGCAAGCAGATTCTTTACTGTGAGCTACCAGGAAAGCCCCCTCTCTTTATCTAGATACTGAAAAAGAAAATATATTAGCCATATATAATTAAAAATATATTAAATAGACTTCTTTCATTAATTTTAAGTTAGTGGTTCTCTATGACTCTTACTTAATTCCACAATTTGAGGTCCATGTGTTTCTATAAAAAGCGTCATAGACAAAATATAGTAAAAATTTAAATAAAAAAATTTAAATTCAGTTCTTGAGTTATAAGAGCCATATTTTAAAACCTGAACATGGGAATTCCCTGGCGATCCAGTGGTTAGGACTCTGCCCTTTCACTGAAGGTTTAATCCCTGGTCAAGGAACTAAGATCATGCAAGCCATAGGTACGGAAAAAAAAAAAAAAACCCTATTCGCAAGAGACAAAGAGTGAAGATAGAAATGTTTTCATATTTAAAGCTTATTGAGTATATGCATACAATACAAGATCTACAGTTCAGTTCAGTTCCTCAGTCGTGTCCAACTCTGTGACCCAATGGACTGCAGCACGCCAGGCCTCCCTGTCCATCACCAACTCCCAGAGTCCACCCAAACCCATGTCCATTGAGTTGGTGAGGCCATCCAACCATCTCATCCTCTGTCGTCTAAGGGTACAACAAAAAATTTGGTGACTTTCTAGCAAAAGAAAGGTAAAAGTTGTGGGGAAAGAAAGTAAAAAAAAAAAATAAACTTCTCTTTTTTATATTTTACGTACAATAGCTAGTCAATAAAATTTTTAATATTTAGTCTTTGAAGTCTCCTTCCTACAATAATTTAACTCATATATATTATAAGATTTTAAAACCTGAATTTACTTTTTAAAAAAGATTATCATGAAAAGTTTGAAAGAACTTTTTTCCTAACAGCAAGCACTACTGAGGTGACTAATGAATCAGGCACTGTGCTACAAACTTTCCAAATATCACCCTATCCTCATAAAAATATCATAAATCCTCATAAATATCCTCATAAATATCATCCTATCCTCCAGCGAGGAAGGCAGTCTTAGCTCCATGTTACAGATAAGAAAAGGACAGCTGAGAAAAATTAGGGCCACTTTGCAAGGTCACAGGGCTTCGTTAAGTTGTGGAACAGGAATTCACAAGGCCATAGAGCCTCCAAGATCTCTCCTGAAAGTATTCTATGGCAAATGTATATATACTGCGACTTTCAAATCCACTGGACTTTGGAAATTCTCGGAACCACTTGGGGAAGAATGGTCTGGCAATCTAGTAGGCTACAATGGAGAAACCTGGTCACGGGAAGGAAAGAGTTAGGTTCTGGGCTTGGCTATCTCATAATCAGTCATGACCCTCTTTGGAAATAAGATAAACGCTCTAGGACTTCTAAAGTAAACAAAAGCAAGAGGTTGACAAGATTTTCAAGGTCTGTCTGGCTCTAACAGTTGGCTGAGATTTAGGAAATGTGCTAACACTATTTTTGAGGTTAAAAAAAAATCTTCTCTTAAATCCAAACTAAACCTTCCTAAGAGTCTGCACTTCCTTGTGCTCCCTCATATCCGATGACATCTTCCTTCCACAACAGCGCCTTCAGCCCT
Organism: Bos indicus x Bos taurus; assembly: GCF_003369695.1. NCBI lineage: Eukaryota > Metazoa > Chordata > Mammalia > Artiodactyla > Bovidae > Bos > Bos indicus x Bos taurus. Next base: position 25,560,110 of record NC_040084.1, read on the forward strand.
GGAAAAATCCAGAGGTCAAGAAAGAACACCTTTTGTATACAAAGGATGTTTAAAAACAATAACAAAAATAAAACTAAAAAATTTTTAAAGGCAAAGAGGCTCTGTTCTACAGTTTGGAGCTAATAGCTCCATGAAGAAAAGTAGAAAATGAGAAAATTGACCAGCCACAGAAGCAGTATAATTTTTTTCTTTTACTTTTTTTACTTTTTTACTTTTTCTTTCATTTTTTAACTTTTCTTAAGTAAACCCTTTGGTGTCTCATTTCATCTAGTTACAGGTGAAGAGGGGATAAGATTTGGTCTGTGGAACTCCAGAGAACATATTAATGAGCTATAGGAAGTCACAGAGAAATAAACATTCGGTCAGGGTAAAGGTCTAACAGAGCAATCTAATAATGGAACCGGCTGCGTCACAAAGAAGGGAACTCCCTGCCACTGGAAGTATTCAAGCAGGACAGGTCCCAGTTGTGACCTCCCAAACCACAAGGAATAACCCTGTGTGTTTTTTTAATTGGGATATAATTGACATATAAGTTTCAGGTGTACAACATAATGACTCAGTAGATATATATATAGTGAAATGACAACTATAATGTCTAGTTAACATCTATCAGCATGCATAGCTACAAATTTTTTAGTGTGACAACAACTTTTAAGATCTACTCTCTTAGTAACTTGCAGATATACAATAGAGTACTATTAACTATAGTTACCAGGCTATACATTATATCCACAGAACTCACTTTATAACTGGAAGCGTGTACCTTTTTGACAACCTTCACCCATTTCGCCCATCCTGCAATACAGCCTTCTTTAATACGAGTATTTCTCCTCAAAATTCCTTCCACAGGGAAGTAAGAGTATTAACATAAAAGATATAGATGTGTTATTATTGCCTTTAAAAAGTCATAGAACAGTATGATCAGTTCAGTTCAGTCACAGTCATGTCTAACTCTACGTACACCAGGCCTCCCTGTCCATCATGAACTCCCAGAGTTTACACAGACTCATGTCCATTGAGTTGGTGATGCCATCCAACCATCTCATCCTCTGTGGTCCCCTTCTCCTACCACCTTCAATCTTTCCCAGCAACAGGGTCTTTTCCACTGAGTCAGTTCTTAGCGTCAGGTGGCCAAAGTATTGGAGTTTCAGCTTCAACATCAGTCCTTCCAGTGAACACCCAGGACTGATCTCCTTTAGGATGGACTGGTTGGATCTCCTTGCAGTCCAAGGGACTCTCAAGAGTCTTCTCCAACACCACAGTTCAAAAGCATCAATTCGTCGGCGCTCAGCTTTCTTCACAGTCCAACTCTCACATCCATACATGACCACTGGAAAAACCATAGCCTTGACTAGATGGACCTTTGTTGGCAAAGTGATAGTATGACCTTATTTTTGTGAAATAAAACAAAAAAAAATAGAAGAAAACCCTCCAAGACCAACAACTATTCCATTTAGTTATATATATATATGAGATTTAGATATATAGATATGGGAAAATGGTGGGTCAACGAGGAAGGAAAAAGAGGGACAGCTCTGACTCTTGTTGTTCAGTCACTCAGTTGTGTCCGACTCTTTGCGACCTCATGGACGGCAGCACGCCAGGCTTCCCTGTCCTTCACTACCTCCCTGAGTCTGCTCAAATTCATGTCCCTTCACACTTACATAATTTGGTGCTGATTTTTTTTTTTATATACAGGAAGGATATATTACTTTGTAATTATGAGCCAACTTTTTAATTAAAAAAAATGAAACATCTGCAACTAGGACAAAATTTCACTACATCTTGTTCAGAGGTTCATTCCTTCTGAGTCCAGCTATCACAGTGAATTACTGCACTGCAGCCCCAATCCCCTTCTTTATCAAGGCAGAGCTGCTCTGTGGCCCTCAGGGAACCTTCTCTTAGATCTTGTTCTTGGCTGTTCCACTGAACCTTTGTTCTTGTACTGTTCTGACCTTCAGAGTCTTGGCTGTTTTTTCCCTGGCTGCCTAAACGTGACTCTTGCCATCTCCAGACTCAAGGAATGGGCTGTTGCCATGGAATAAGCTCTGTCTGTGGGCTAGAAACATGTGTTTGAATACTCATTATCCTTTATTAGGTATGCATCCTCAGTTGTTATTGCTGTTTAGTCCCTCAGTCGTGTCCAACTCTTTGCAACCCTGTGAACTGCAGTCTGCCAGGCTCCTCTAAATCTCAACTTCAGGTTCCTTGTCCATGCAAGGGAAATAATGGCCTCAGATAGGGTTTTTTTTTTTGATGGTTAAACTAAGTAGTTCAAGGAAAGCTTACTTGTATTATTAAACACAACCTGTGTCTGGTTCCCAGTAAGAGCTCAATGACCAGATGTTACTATTCGGTTGGCCAAAAAGTTCATCTGGGTTTTTCCCAGATGTAAAACCCAAATTGACCAAATTTGGAAAAACCCAAATGAACTTTTTGGCCAACCCAGTACTTGGTTATGCCACTGCTGTTGTCTCTACTTGAGGATTTCTAAGAATCAAAGAAAATGAGGTAACATATAAAGTAATATAATACAACCAAGAAGGTACCTAGGTCTAGACATTATTCTTCTCACTATACATAAATATTAATTTTAGTTAATACTGTGCTATGAATTTAGACAACAGCACAAAGCTAGAAAGCTATTTATTATTTCTAGGAGAACATCATTTCTGGTATTCCATTTCACTTTGTGATTTCACAAATGGAAGGTCAGCTTCCTGTTTACACTGCAAATTGCCAACTGGGATAAATGCCAAATAAAATCAAACTTAAAGTGTGTGTGTGGGGGGCGGGGTGGTGAGAATCATTGAAAAACAAAACAAACACCAATGAAAAATCCTGTCTTGGAATTATGATCAAATAAAACCAAAAAGTTCCAGTAATCCCTGGGGGGGCGGGGGGGGGGAAATCTATGGGCACCTGATTGAAGTGCCACCTTTGAAATGTGCATTCATTTATTCATTTAGTTTAATTTTGATCTTGAAATATCCCTCTCCCCCAAGAGAATTCATCAAGCTCAAATGGAAATACTCTAGCTCCAAAGAACCTACAGTTAGAAAAAGAAATCCTTTGGCTTTGGGTTTAATAACCAGCAATAAGCCCACACAGATGAATACCACAACAGAATTTCCCTTGGCCTCAAGAAACAAGTGCATCCAAAAGACTGCTAAACAGAATGCCAATAAGGGACACATCACAAAATTCTCCCTTTTGTAGGATTTCTTTGTTCTATAACAGTGTGGAATCAGCAGATCTGAGGGGACTCTGGTAATCAAAGTGCAGGTGCCAGGAGTGGATGTAAAAAACTGTCACACTTTCAGAGAAGCCTTGGGGTGGGTTCCTAATGGATGTTTCAGAGAACCTTCCATGCTTCCCCCCAGTACCAGGATGATAATGGTACTGCCACAAAATGGATGCCTAGTGTGTAGAAAGTGTGCCTTGTATTTATAAAACAAGACAGGCTTTTGTTGCATCTATAGATTGCCCGTGTGGGAGTCTGGTTCCCTTTTCGAAAAATCAGGATGCTGAGTCACAGCCTGAAAAAGTTCCAGGGGAATCAATAGCACCGACAATAGTAATATACACCTCAGCTATAAACTGAAGAAAGGGAAGCAGAAACAGGAACTTGCTCTGAGAGATAAGTGAACTGCATTCTGCTAAAAGTAATCAGCCAAGTCCTATAAATATAACATTTAAGTGTTAGGAATTTTTACTGCTTGTCAATTAAGAATAAGCTGATAAATATAGCAATGCAGAAGTTAACCAAAATCTGCAAATACAAATGCTAAGAAATGACTAATTACTTAGTAGCTTGTAAACTCCCTTTTGGTTTACAGTGGTATTATGTATGTATTGATAGTTTATTTAACTTAATACCATCAACTAATTAGCTGTATTAGCTTCCTATGGCTGCTGTCACAAATGACTACAAACTTGGTAGCTTAAAACAACACAAACACATTCTCTTACAGTTCCGGAGGTCAGAAGTCCAAAATCAGTCACACACGCCCTGCAGACTCTCTTCCCTTGCCTTTTCCAGCAGCAAGAGCTGCTTTCTTCCATCTTCAAAGCCAACAGTGCGGTATATGGTTTCACTGTCACACCACATTCTTCTCTGCAGTCAAATCTCCCTCTGTAGTCAACTCTCCTCCTCCTTACGGGAACACTGAGACTGCATTCAGAAGCCCACCCAGATAATCCAGGATCATCTTCCCATCTCCAGAGTCTTAATCTTATCTTCGAGGTCTTTAAGCCTGAGAAGGTTAACATTCCCAGGTCCAGGGATTAGAACCTAGGTATCTCTGAACAGGCTTTCCCAATGGCTCAGTGGGTAAAGAATCTGCCTGCAGTGCAGGAAACACAGGAGACATGGGTTTGATCCCTGAGTTGGGAAGATCCCCTGGAGAAGGAAACCCACTCTGGTATTATGGCCTGGAAAATCCTATGGACAGAGGAGGCTGAAAGGCTACAGCCCTTGGAATTGCAAAGAACTGGACATGACTGAGCAGCTAACACACATCTTTGAACAACAAGAAGATCAAACCAGCCTGAGCACCAGGGAAGCCCCAAAGGAAATCAACCCTGAATATTAATTGGAAGGACTGATGCTGAAGCACCAATACTTTGGCCACCTGATGCAAAGAGCCAACTCATTGGAAAATACCCTGATGCTGGGAAAGATTGAAGGCAGGAGGAGAAGAGGGCAACAGATGAAGCAACGGTAGGATGGCATCACCGGCTTGATGGATATGACTCTGAGCAAACTCCAGGAGACAGTGAAGGACATGGAGGCCTGGTGTGCTGCAGTCCATGGGGTTGCAAAGAGTTGGACATGACTCAGCAACTGAACAACAACAGTCTTTGGGGGGGGAGGGGTCATTATTTAGTCTACCACACTGGATAAATTAGCTTTTGTGTCATAAATAATTGTAAAACGAGCAGCATATCACTGCAGCGTCTTAGTTTCCCGTATCTAAATCGTTGCTGCGTCCACACACTGTATTGTCTATGTTAAAGTTCACTCCTGGCGCTGACTGACAGCATGTATTTCTCAAGAAAACACCTCAAAATTTTACTCAGAACTATCCTGAAATTTAAAGGAGCAATGAAAATACTACAGACATAAGCTCTCATTTTATGTTCAGTGACTCCAAAATAGCTTCTTGGAAGTGTAGTTATCGTAAGGAAAAATTTTAATAGGAGGGATTTCTAAAGAGTTCATCTCACTTTAATATCTGATTTCTTTAACTGTCACTGAAATCAGTCACTGTTTATGACCAAAGCCACAAAATCCTCCAAATATTTTTTTCTTTTACGAGAGCCCTGTAGCATACTCAGAAATCTTTTTTAAGTCAGTTAAATATTTTTTTTAAATATCTTTTACTCAAAATGAATCATATGCTCAGATTTTCCAGAGACATTTGCAAAAAAAAAGCACTGGGATATATATTTCAATGATGTATATATTTCAGCATAACAACAAAATATTTCAGAGATACAGTTCTTCTAAAGAAATAGAAAATTTTGATTTATTAAAGCCATTTAAGCAAAACAAGCAACTAAAGCATAGCTACTTTGAAAATTTTCAAGCAGAAATATAAAGATGCCAGGGATCTTATTCTCAGATCTAAGTCTCTAGAGAAAAATGGAGGAAAAATAAGGCTGAAAAAAATACAATCCTGAAAAAAATCAAGTTCAGTACATACAGTAATATTCTCCTAAAGGCCTAGTGAGTGAAACACAACATTTATGATCAGCAGAAATGGTCCGCTGACAGAAAACAATTATGAGTGGCATGAAATTATAATATGCTCTAACTCAACTTCTCTCTTCCTTCCAACTTTTAAAATATATTCTAATAACCTTTAACTGCTTTTAAGCAACTTTAGACACACACATATCCTGTTCTGATAATGTTACTTCAATGTCATAAATTAGACATGGCATCACAACTCCTCCTACCATTATGGAACTGGATTCTTTCAGAAAGAATAACCTTATGTCAAGCATACGTTTTAAAAAATTAGTTTCACAGATACCCACAATTTAGTTGTTTTACCATCCAGTATGTAGATGTATTTTTTCCAATGAATATATACAGTCTGTGTCCTTGGGAAGTGACATTGCTCAAAATTAGGATTTCGGGAGTGGGAGACTAGTAATATCTACTTTGAAATATTTCCCTTCTAAAATTAGTGTAGAACTCTGGGGTAATTCATTTGTGTGTCAGGGTGAACCAAACACAGATTTTTCAAGAAAAATCCTGGCCTTGCTTTTATTTATCTGAGGGCCCATCTCTACGGTGATGATCTTCCAACCATATGGCAGTCTCCATCCGGGTATTCAAAAAAAAAAAAAAGAAAGAAAAACCTCACCAGTGGTCATCTCTCGAGTATAATAAGTCCCCTACACATGAATGAGTTATGTTCCGAGAGTGCACTCGTAAGTCCAACAATGTTAGTTAGCCGAGGTACTGAACCAACACAATCAGCTATATAGTACTATACTATAATAGGCTTATAATACTTTTCACACAAATAACACCAAAAAACAAACACAGAAAGCTAAGAAAACTTTTTTAATCTTACAGTACAGTACCTTGAAAAGTACAATAGCACAGTACAACAGCTGGCATACAGGGGCTGGCACCCAGTGAACAGGAGAGAAGAGTTACCGACGGGAGGAGCGAGAGGCAGCGGGAGACGGTAGAGCTGAAGGATCATCAACAGTAAGACATGGAGGGCAAGCTGCAATTTCACTTATGCTTGACTTGATTCACATCTTTGAGAGTTTGCAACTTGAAGGTTCACGTGCAGGGGTCTTACTGTATACTAGTCTGCTCTTAACCAACCAAAAAGAACACCTGTGGTTTAATAAAAACATAATATTTGATCTTTTTCCTATCTGGCTCAGAATTCCCAGAACATTTGGCAGTCTCCTGAGTGATGCGAGTACCTCTGTATGCTAATGAGGTGGCTCCTGGTGTGTGTGGAGCAGGCCAGATACCTTCAAGATAGGGTCTGGTCACCAGAAACACCACAACGTGACTACAAGCTTGGAACTTTCAGCCCCACCCCCAGACCTTGAGAAAAGACAGAAAGAGGAGAGGGGCAGGAGATGAAAGTTCAATCACCAATGGCCAATAATTCAATTAATCATGCCTGTGTGTGTATGTTCGTCCCTCAGTCGTGTTTGACTCTTTGTGACCCCGTGGACTGTAGCCCATCAGGCTCCTCTGTCTGTGGATTTCTCCAGGCAAGAATACACGAGTGAGTTGCCATTTCCTTCTCCTAGGGATCTCCCCAACTCAGGGATTGAACCCGGTCTGCCACAATGCAGGCAAATTTTTACCATCTCAGCCACCAGGGCAGCCTACCCAGTGAAATCTCCATAAAAAGCCCTTAGATGAGGGAGTTCAGAGAGCTTCTGGGTTGGTGAACACATCAATGTTCTGGGAGAGAACAGAACCCAGAGAGCACATAGATGCTCTATTTACCCCCACCTGTGTACTCTGCCTGACACTTCTCTTCCGTTGGGCTGTTTCTAAGTTGCATCCTTTATAATAAACTGGCAAATATAAGTAAAGTATTCCCCTGAGTCCTGTGAGTCATCCTGGTGAATTCAGACCTGAGCAGAGGATCATGGGAACCAAACGCATAGCCAAGTTGGTTTTATATATGGGTTGACTAGGGATGTGGAACTTAACAAGTAGCATCTGGAGTGAGGGCAGTCATGAGAAACTGAGCCCTTAAACTTGTGGAGTCTGACACTGACTCAGAGAGGTGTTAGGACCAGAACTGAACTGAATGGCTGGACACCCAGCTGGTATTGGAGAATCTGAGAATATCAGATTCTAGACTTTGCCAGAGAACCAACTTTGAGCACAGCAGAGACGATGGTGCTGATACTGATAAAGATCTGCACGAAAAACAGGAAGGCTACACTTTCCTATGATGAGAGTTGGATGACTGAAGGCATGCTGGCAAGTTCTGCTTAGCCCAGGTGGTGGTTTACTTGTTAAGTCATGTCTGCCTCTGAGACTCCATGGATTGTAGTTCTTCAGGCTCCTCTGTACATGGAATTTTCCAGGCAAGAATCCTGGAGTGGATTGCCATTTCCTTCTCTGGGGGATCTTCCCCACTCAGGGATCAAACCTGGGTCTCCTGCATTGTAGGCAGATTCTTTACCAACTGAGCCACCAGGAAAGCCCAAATGACTTAATGACTGAGCGTTTAAAATGGGGATATTTCACATTAAAATCCAGAATTCAGGGGACTTCCCTGGCAGTCCGGCAGTTAACACTCTGTTCCTCCAATACGGAAGAGGTGGGTTCGATTTCTGGTTGGGGAACTAAGATCCCACAAGCTGAGGTCAAAAAGTAAACTGGATTTCAGGCTCACCTGGACCCATTAGATGACACAGTGGCACTGGACCAGAGCCCCAAATGACAAAACAGGATGGTATAGGGAATGAGCAGCTATCCTCCGTGAGAGTGGCCGTGCTGTGCAGTCACCAGTCCCATCCATCTGTACAGTGACCCCAGGCCCAAGGCTGGCAGCTACCACTTGGCACCCACTCATTTATACCACCACTGTGGTCCCTAAAGTCACTGCTTGCATGTTTTGCTACAGAGAGCATAAGGTTTTATTCTTAGGTCAATTCAGATCATCAGGAAGCTGCAGTCTCAGACTACATTGTGTCGGCCTACTACAGAGTCTTTGAGTCATGTTTTGGCATCAAATCCTCTATTTTCACTCACAGTCACTGGCATAAACTGCTATTATGGACGTTAAAGGCAGTACCCCTACTCTTTTTTTTTTTTTTTAGTGTTCCTTTTATCTAGGTTGTAAATCGTATATAGTTTTAGAACTAAGGGCTTTGTCATCTGGGGAACTGGTATGTGCTCCACTGATGATTAGGCAGAACTATGGAAGGGAGGATGAGATGGTTGGATGGCCTCACAGAGTCAATGGACATGAACTTCACAAACTCTGGGAGATAGTGAGGGACAAGGAGGCCAGGCATGCTACAGTCCATGAGGTCACAGAGTCAGACACGACTTAGTGATTGAACAACAACATGGAAAGGAGTTCCTTTATATCACCAACTATCAAGTACTCCTCCATCAGTATCCTTGGGGGAGTGGTTTAGGATCTGCAGCCAGATACCAAAATTCATGGATGTGCAAATCCCACATTTGGCCCTCCATATTGTCTAGTTCCGCATCCGTGGATTCAACCAACCTGGGATCCTGTATTAACTTTTAGATCCACAATTGAGTGAATCCAGGGGTGCAGAATCTGCAGATTCAGAGAGCTGATGGTACATTTAGTTTTTAAAAATCTGCATATAAGGGGACAGAGCAATTAAAATGGATGTTTGCTCAAAGGTCAACTGTAGTTCCCAGTCAACTACACAACTAATATCATGCTGCTTAGTATTCTATTTTTCTTCTCAACTTATATGTTCCCTGCCCTGGACTTTTAGTTTTTAATTAGTATTTTGCAATTTTTTTTATAAGGGTGACAAAGAGAAAATATACTAATATGTGGATAACTGCAACCTCACTCCTGTGGTACCTCCTAAAGGGAACTCTGGGTTTGAGTCTCAGTTCCCCCGGCCCCCTTTCTTTGGTTCTGGGTTTATTGACACAAATGTGAGAAATAAATTAGAGGAAGGAGAGAAATGGAGATGAACATACAGCTCGTCTGTACAGACGAACATACAGAGAGAAGAAACAGAAGAAAAGACACCTAAGAAACAAGGGGAACGATAGGACTGCTGGATTTGCAGAGGCCCGTGGTGACTGCAGCCATGAATTCAGAAGACGATTGTTTCTTGGCAGGAAAGCTACGACAAACCTAGACAGTGTCTTCAAAAGCAGAGACATCACTCTGCCAACTAAGGTTCATACAGTCAAGGCTATGGTCTTCCCACTGATCACATATAGTTTTGAGAGTTGGATTGTGAAGAAGGCTGAGCGTCAAAGAATTGATGCCTTTGAATTGTGGTGCTGGAAAAGACTCCTGAGAGTCCCTTGGGCAGCAAGGAGATCAAACCAGTCCATCTTAAAGGAAATCAACCCTGAATACCCTTTGGAAGGACTGATGCTGAAGCTGAAGCTCCAATCCTTTGGCCACCTGATGCAAAGAACTGACTCATTGGAAAAGGCCCTGATACCAGCAAAGATTGAGGGCAGAAGGAGAAGAGGGTATGATGAGGATGAGATGAGATGGCTTGAGGGCATCATTGATGCAATGGACATGAACTTGGGCAAACTCTGGGAGATAGTGAGAGACAAGGAGGCCTGGCATGCTGCAGTCTGTGGGGTGGCAAAGAGTCGGGCATCCCTGGATGACTAAGCATTGTGTTTCAAGAAGTCAGAGAAACTTTGGGAGGATAACTGACAGCTATGTGCAGAGAGATGGGAAAGAGGATTTTTTAAAAGTTCTATTCTATATAATGCATTTACTTCCCTCTTGGATGTTTTCTGAGAGGTGAAGTAAATACTTGAATTATTTTTAATTATTTTCACTGTCATACTTATTTCTTTGAATGTGACTTAATGCTGGGACTGGACCAAAACAAGTCTGCCCATATAGATGGGATTCATAAATGTAGTTTTTATAAGGTATCTGAAATTTTTGTGGAACAAGGTGGGGTGTGAATGAATGAATGAATAGATAAGAATTAAGGGCTGCAATAATAAAGCAGGTTGATTGTAAGTTACCTATGTCAAATTCCACAAATTGTTAAAATCCTTGAGTCCCATCATGTCACGTACACTAGAAGGGACTAATACCACAAGTGAAGTTGCTTGATATTCATACGACAGAAATTAAACTCCACTCAACATCAAGGTACTAATTTAAAAGACTGTAAGGTGCTCAGTTGGGGACAGCGACACTGAGACCTAACAACTCCCTCATCACCTGAACACTTTGCCCATTCCCCCAGAGAAAGACAAGTGGGCTTTATCAACATTGACTCTGCTTCATACCTAATATGTCACTTGGTACAGGGAGGAGAAACAAAATTCATTATATGCCATTAACTGAGTAATCAAACCATTCTCTCTCCAAGGGCAGTCTTTACCAAGAAACTTTCACTTTGATTTTATTACATTTTCTTTTTGATTTTTTAATAGTAGTTGATAAAAGGCAAGTAATTTCACATATATATTTGCCTTTGTTTATATAGTTTTAAATATTCTGATCTGAGAAATTCTAAATTTTCATACATATTATAGAACTCTTTTACATGTTTATAACATTGGAATAATAATCAATCAAATTTCCTGTGGATTTGTATGTTCCTGTGTAAAGCCATAGGAAAACTCAACTGGACTTTATTTTGGCTGAGATTGAAAGAAGGCTTCTGAACAAAATCAAAATATCATGATAACAATATTTCATAAGATGATGGAAGATAAATATGTTTTTTAACTCTCACTGAGACTCTCAGCAGGGGGTATACTAGCTACAGTTCAAATGAAAGTCAAAGTTTCACTGCTATTTACATGGATTAGAGCAAAGACGCCCCAACCAGCAAAAAGCAAGGCCCAATATTTAACCCATGTACTACAGATTACAATTTTACAAGAACATGGGCAAAAACTTTCAGTATTTATCAATTATTATATCCTTGGTAAAACTATTATACACATAAAAAATAAGGTGTTTTCATCAATATATATTATTCTTCTATATTCAGATATTGTTTTAGGGGACTTGTGATACTAAAGAAAACACTAAACTGAGTTTCAGAATTCTACAGAAAGCTGTCACAATATTAAAAATTCTAAAATAGTGAAAGAGTAATAATTTAAAATGATAAAATAACTATCGAAGCCAATAAAAAAATTATCTTTTCTATTTTGTTTTCCAAGAAGCACAAATCATAATACTTCAGGTAGGAAAGCTCATTGAATTATCCAATGATGGGATTAATTATTATATTTACAGACTCCTTCAATACACTCAAATGCCTAGAAATTCACCAAGATTCAACATGTATTATTCTTCGTTTTAAAACTTCAACTCCAGCACCTAGTTCAGTATCTGACACACTATAGATAATTATAGTAGACTTTTGTTGACCTCCCCTATAATCTTTTCCTCCTTGTTTTGCCATCAAGGACCAATTTTCAATAAACATACCCTCCCCCTACTTTTAATACTATATCTGGGGAAGGTTCCACCCCAGCTCCAAGGACAAAAAATACGGTTCAATACAATTGAACAATTTAAATTTGGACTCTACCGGTCAACTTACATGGAGGTTTCTTCAACAGATAGTACTATGTCCTACATGATGCGAGAGGGGGTGAATCCATGGATGCAGAACCATGAATACAGAGGAAATGCAAATGTAGAGAGCCAACTCTAAGTTATATAGAGTTTTTGACTACACGGAAGGTTGGCGCCCATAACTCCTATGTTGGTAAAAGGTCAACTGAATCCCACCCAGGCCAATCAGACTACTGAGACGCCATCTACACAGCAGCCAAGAAAGAGCACATGACCTAAGCTGCTCCAATCAGAGTGAATCCCAGGACTCACTGGTAACACACTCACCCTGCCTACTGTTACACAGAGGAGATCCTGTACTCTCAGGGTTTATCAAGTAAAACCTGGGAAGGAAGTCAAAAGAATGGAAGAGCTTATCTACACAGAAACTGAGTCAGGATAACATTATTTGGGTCTCAAATCAAGGTATTCTTTAAGTCAAATCTAAAATGTATCCCAGGACTTTTTAACTTATAAAAATGAAAGTGGATGTGTTAGTTGATCAGTCGTGTCTGATTCTTTGAGAACCCATGGGCTATAGCCCACAAGTCTCCTCTGTCCATGGGATTCTCCAGGCAAGAGTAATGGAGTGAGTTGCCATTCCCTTCTCCAGGGGATCTTCCAGACCCAGGGATCGAACCTGGGTCTCCTGCATTGCAGGCAGATTCTTTACCATCTGAGCCACCAAGGAAGCCTTACTTTTTTTCCCCTAAGCTGGTTGTATGTTTATTTGACATTACCACCCCCAAAAGAGAGTTAACTATTATGTGAATACACATGAATGACCCCAAAATGTGGACTGGCTGAGTTGATGTTGGACAGCAGCTGGGAAGTTGGCCATCTGTGTCATGTGACAATAAAACGGATGCCTGCAATATCCTAAAACTAGATCATGTGTCTATAAGGACTGCATTATGAAGGGACTTGAGAGAATTTTCAGGATTCTGGTCTAAACTGTCCACTTATTTAGCCTTACAAAAAGAAACAAGTTTAGGCTGTAACTGATCTGCTAAAATTAGAGCTAGATAAAAATACAGTTCCATTAAGAGAAAATCTTTGTTTGTGATTTCAGTCACTTAGAGTATATGTGTGCTAAGTCACTTCAGTCGTGTCTGACTCTTTTCGACCCTATGGACCATAGCCTGTCAGGGTTCTCTGTCCATGGGATTCTCCAGGCAAGAATACTGGAGTGGGTGGTCACGCCCTTCTCCAAGGGATCTTTCTACTCAGGGATCGAACTCGTGTGTCTTAGTCTCCTGCACTGGCAGGCGGCTTCTTTACCACTAGTGCCACCTGGAAAGTCACTAAGAGTAGGGTGACCTGGACTCTTGCAAAGGTGGGAAAGCCAAGTATCTGCCCCAAGCTGCTACAAGGAAAGCAGGGGACTCGGCTGTTCCCAGATGAGTATTTGTGAGAAGTCCTTCCCAAATACCTCCAACTTATTCCCTCTGCTAGACACACATGATGATGGCCCCATTGTACAGATGCAGCAGAAATACAGTCCAGGGCTCCTAAGAAGGAAATCAACAGTGCCTCTCCAACTCAGGTCACTGATTTTCACTGCCCTGAAGCGGAGACTCAGTTGTTGCTCTTGTTGTTCAGTCGCTCAGTCGTGTCCGACTCTTTGTGACCCCGTGGACTGCAACACATCAGGCCTCCTTGTCCTCCACTATCTCCTGGAGTTAGCTCAGATTCATGTCCATTGAGTCAGCAATGCCATCTAACCATCTCATCCTCTGCCGTCCTCAAGGGTAAGGAAATGGGCTGAGGACCAGCTCACAGCTGTGAAGTGAAAGTCATTCAGTCATGTCCAAATCTTTGTGACCCCATGGACTATACGGTCCATGGAATTCTCCAGGCCAGAATACTGGATTGGGTAGCCTTTCCCTTTTCCAGGGCATCTTCCCAACCCAGGGATCGAACCCAGGTCTCCCACACTGCAGGCGGATTCTTTACCAGCTGAGCCACAAGGGATGCCCCTGAGAAACCCAAAATTCCCAAGCCAAATTCTATCTTCATCCAAAGACCATGGCTCCACCAAGTCTATGGTTCTGGTTTTCAGTCTTGGTACTTGGCCAATGAAAACATAATGAAAGCCTGCTAAATGTTTTAATGGAATTGTATTGCCAGGAAAAAAAGAAAAAATCTTTGATTTGTCAAACAAAATGGACTTGTAATTGCTCAACTCCCAAAGGAAGTGCTTGGTCCCCGAATCTCTGCCATCAGAAGACAGCTGCTAGAGAAATCCGATTCCCAGAAGACTCTTCCCCCTCCGCCCGTTGGACAAGTGGCTCTGGACAGAACTGGGGCTGCCCTCAGGCTGTGCAGGGAACTGACCCGCTCCCAGAGCAGCAGAACCTGCTCTTCCTGTCCAGCAAGACGGGCCAAGGAGAGCAGACCACTGGCTACCATATGCTCCTTCCCAGCCGCCTTTCCCAAACTCGAGTTGTTTGGTTTTTATCTGATTTTTTTCCAGAAGGGAGTTTTCACTGCAGTCCAGTCAGGGCAACTCTTGAGTTGAACCACTAGATGAGCTCTTTCCCACCCAGGAGGACGTGAGGCTGGAGCTGAGGCAGTCTGCTCATCACCACATAATGAGGGTCTACAGCCTCCCCGGCAGCTCCCTGTGGGGTCTGAGAGTGAAGAGGAAACAGTTGAGAGAGGTGGCGGCTGAATCCAGAAGTCCTCCATTCTTTGTGTCCTGTTTACTCTTGGAGATTTTTTTTCCCACTTGCATGAAAAAGAACACTAACTGAACAAGAAGGTCTTGCAAGTAAATCAAAGGCATTTACAAAGTTATTCATGAGACTGAGCATCAGAACCTGCCTCTGAAGTTCCCCTGCCTTGGTTTGACTTCTTTTTGTACCACAGAGAACTCAGATTCCCGATCCTTGTGGCAGGCCTTTCAAAATATGAGACAGAGAAGACACCCAGTCTCACACCAAGTTTTTTTTTCTTCTTCCAGCTAAATACCTCCAGTCCCTTCCATTTCTCTTCACACAAGATATTCATGGGTTTCTATTATGCTCATTGCTCTCAAACAAACACAGCTGAGTACCTGCAGAATCTCCTCTGGGGCCTAGGCAGGCAGGCATGGAATCTGTTTTCATCTCCTCGAGGAGACGCTAGGCCATTTAGGGCTGTCACAGCACACTGTCCGCTGTGGAAGAGCCTCTTAGCACATACTGATGACTGGATGGATGGAAAAGGAGGCAGGGGAAAAAGAAAGGAAGGAGAGAAAGAAAAAAAGACGGGAAGGAAGAGGGAGAAACCTAACAGACCAAGACATTTCCAAGTAACCACTTTTAAAAAGCATGCGTTTCATAGAAGAATGGTAATATCCTATGAAAAATACTGCTTATGGGAGTGCAAACTCAGACAAACTTTCTGGAGGGCAATTTGGAGTCATTATCAAAATTTTAACTGTATATAGGCTTTGATCACTGCTAGGAGTTGCTTCTACAGAAATAGTTGCACAAAAACACAGAGATATGTATACAATGCAATTCAATGCAACATTGTAATAGCCAAGAAAAAAGGAGGCATCATAGAAAGATGTCTATACATAGAATTAATTTTAAAAAAGTATTAAGTACAAAAAAATGGAGGCATCATGGAAAGATGTCTATACATAGTATTAAGAGAAAACATATTATATATGCATGGATATTTCTGAAAAGATAGGTATAATTCTGTTCTCCAAGTTACCTTGGGGGAATAAATTGCAGAGGAGAAGGAGAAAAAAGAAGGTCAGAGGAATTCAAAAATCATGTGTGCTACACTCTTTTATCCTATTTGAATTTCTTATTGGCATCACTGTTGTTTTGAATCATGAAAAAAGGGTGAACCTCTGCAATTGGTAAAAACAGAGGTCTTTCTTACTTACTCCTTTGTTCCACCAAGAATAATGCTTCAGTGTTCAGTGACCTTGACCAGTTAGGACACCAAGTTTCTTAGTGGCACGGGATTACACACTCCTCCGAGGGACAGTGCAGTCACAGAGCAGCTGGCTTCAGGAAATGCTCCGCACAGGGCCCAGCACTGATGATGCAACCAGCAGGGGCCAAGGTTTGTGAGGCCTCAGTAGGCAATTTCTAATTCTGGTCTCGTTTGACCCTTCAGCTGTAACCAACACTAACCAGATGTTTTCCAGCCTTCTTGACACCTCCCCTCCTGGTCTGGAGGGGCCTCTTCATCTCTATCCCCCTGTGTGTGTATTCAGGAAGAAGGTCGCAGGCAACAGAGAGCAGGTGCCCAGATGAACACTGATAAATGAGATCAGAGAGGTCAGAGGCTGAGACATGCAGGCTTGGTACCAGAGTAAGGAGTTTAGAGTTTTAGTTTATGTCAAGGGCTATGAAAAGCCACCAGAAGATTTAACACAGAGAATGAGATGACCTGATGTGTGTTTTAAAAGGGTTTTTCTGGCTTCTATGTAAAGAATGGGTTGTCCAGGGCAAGAGTGGAAGTTAGGAGGCTAGTCAAAGGCTACAGCAGCAATCCAGAAGACAGGTAGTGGGAATTAGGAGATGAAGTGGACAGATTCAGATCATGTTCTAGAGGTGAAGTCCACCAGTTTTGCTGAAAGACAGTGAAAGTGTTGGTTGATCAGTCATGTCTGACTCTTTGTGACCCCATGGACTGTAGCCCACCAGGCTCCTCTGTCTATGGGGATTCTTCAGGCAAGAACACTAGAGTGGGTAGCCATTCCCTTCTCCAGGGGATCTTCCCGACCCAGGGATAGAACCCAGGCCTCCTGCATTGCAGACAGATTATTTACCATCTGAGCACAGAAAGGAGGTTAAAATGGACTCCCAGATTTTTGGCTTAAACTAATGGGTGGTCTTGCTTAGTCTGTGATGGAGAAGATCAAGAAGAGATCAGCTTAGGGACTTGCCTCCTCACACTCTTCTCAGAAGACCCACTGCCCATGGCTTCCATTTTTATCCCCCAAATGCTAACTCTCAGCTTTAAACCTCCAGCTCAGAATTCTGCTCCGAGCTTCTTCTCTGTGGATCCCATCACCTACTCCATAACTCTATGCACTCTTCTCATAGTATAGCAAACTCAAGACGAGCAAAACTGAACCTGACAGCTTGTCTCCCCAGATCCTGGTTTCCTGGAGGTGTTTCCTATCTTACTGGAGGTACCACTATTCACTAAGTTGTTGACATGGAAAACTGGAAACCCTGGATCCTGCTCCATTTCAATCTCCACATTCCACTATTGCTATTTCCTACTCATTGTACCTTCCGTCTTTATACAAGCTCTCCCTCCATCAAGAATGAATCCCATCACTCTTTCGCTACCCCATCTCTATCATCCCTCAAGAGACCAAACGTCACTTCCTCAAGAAAGCCTTCCCTAATGCTCAGATTTGGTTAGGTCTCCCTACCACAGACTCCATGTTGCCATCTACTTTTACTTTGCAGAACTTAGCAATAGTGTAACTCAGTAATGATTACTGCAATTAGTTGTTTAATAGCTGACTCCTCCAAAAGATTGTGAGATGTGTGCTTTCTTTGCACAGTATCCAGGATACACAACAGAATCAAAACATACATTTGTGGAATGAATGAATGGAAATTCCCTAACTAGTCACTAACTGACTCTGGTTAAATAACAACCTCTCAAGACTCAGGAGCTCATCTCTACCAAGAAATTAGCTTAAGTAGTTTCTGAGGTGTTTTTTGGCCCTAACTGCCTATAAAAAATACAAAAGCAAGGTAAATAGCAAATTTAAATCATATTGAGGGCCTTCCCTGGTGGTCCAGTGGTTAAGAATCTACCTGCCAATGCAGGGGACATGGGTTCGATTCCTGGTCCAAAAAGATTTCACATGTTGCAAAGCAACTAAGCCCATGTGCCACAGTACTGAAGCCCTCGTGCCTACAGCCCGTGCTCCACAACAAGAGAAGCCACCTCAACAAGAAGCCTGCAAACCACAAGTAGCCCCTGCTCACCGCAACAAGAGAAAAGCCCACGCACAGCAATGAAGACCTGCTGCTGCTAAGTCGCTTAAGTCATGTCCGACTCTGTGCGACCCCATAGACGGCAGCCCACCAGGCTCCCCCGTCCCTGCGATTCTCCAGGCAAGAACAGTGGAGTGGGTTGCCAATTCCTTCTCCAACGCATGAAAGTGAAAAGTGAAGGTGAAGTCACTTAGTCGTATCCGACTCTTCTCGACCCCATGGACTGCAGCCTACCAGGCTCCTCTGTCCATGGGATTTTCCAGGCAAGAGTACTGGAGTGGGGTGCCATTACCTTCTCCATGAATACCTAGTACAGCCTAAATAAATAAATGAATAAAAATTTTTAAAAATCACATGGAGATTGATTACTCAGAAAACCAAAAAATCTTCATTGTATATTTTTTGAAGTTTCTTAGAATTTTCTTACAGCTGCAGAGGACTGTCCTATGTTCACACATATTTCATAAGTATTATTTGTATTTTTAAGTCACTTTAGTTGCATCTAGTGGTTTCAGACACGGAGCTATGTGTTTTCTGAGTGCTAGCTTTCCACAGTTAAAGCCAAATAGTTTTTGCTTATTAAAAACCAAAAATAAACCACCCATGTTCCTTTTATACTCTCTTGCTGCTACTGGTAAGTCACTTCAGTCGTGTCCGACTCTGTGCGACCCCATAGACGGCAGCCCACCAGGCTGCCCTGTCCTGGGATTCTCCAGGCAAGAACACTGGAGTGGGTTGCCATTTCTTTCTCCAATGCATGAAAGTGAAAAGTGAAAGTGAAGTCGCTGAGTCTCTTCTTATTTTCAAAGATTCTCTATGGTTTCTCGATAATCTGCTTACCAAATATATTTGTATGCATTATGATTTTTAAAAAACAATGAAAACGTCACAGCTTAACTTGCCAGTTTTTTTTTAAAGGGCCATTTTTATTTCTCAGAGGAAGCAACTTTGTGGAATCACCAAAAAGGAAGGAAGAAAGAGAGGGAAAGAGGCCTTACTGAAGCTAGCAATAACTTTATAATTTCTCTACAAGAAGGACTGAGGAGCAGAATTCAATTTTGGAGGAGTTAAGGAAGACTTGGGGAGTTGTCTTGGGCTTCTCTGATGGCTCAGATGGTAAAGAATCTGCCTGCAATGCAGGAGACCCAGGTTTAATCCCTCGGTCGGGAAGATACCCTGGAGAAGGGAATAGCAACCCACTCTAGTATTCTTACTTGGAGAATCTCATGGACAGAGGAGCCTGGCAGGCTACAGCCCATGGGGTCGGAAAGAGTCGGACACAACAGAGCGATTAACACTCCCACTAAAGTTGCACAAAAGTGGAGCTACCTTAAAGTTGCACCTGCTAAGCAGGCAGACTCCTTCTATCAGGACTGCAGGTTTATTCGGGTGGCATGGGGGCATGCTGATGGCAGCAGCATGGGGGAGGGTACTGAAGCCCCCCGGAGCAGCTCCTGCCTCCATCCTCACACAAAAGACCTGCCCCCCTTATTCCTTTCAAAAGGTTTAGCTGTCTGCCTACACAACAAAATTTTTTATGTGTCTGCGTGTGATCACACTTGTCTTTCCTGGTTTCTGCATTTTGCTTAATTTAGCACTTTCTCCACAATGAGGTCAAACTATGAGACTCACTTAAATTTACGACCTCACATTATTAACAAGTCAATGAATTTCTAGGACCAACCAATTCACTCTATAGTAACAAAGATGGGAGCAAAATTTTATCTTGAAAAAATTAATGTGCTTCATTAATTTCTAGAAGTTGGAAAATCATTTATATGAGATGTGAGAAAGAAAGGTATTCAGTGGCTCCAGACAGAAGCAAAACTAGTAAGAGAATTTCGGTGGGCAGAACACGCAGCGGGGCGGGGAGTTGGGGAGCAGGCTCCGAGACTGTGCCACGTGGGAGACACAGGGTGATGACATCACGCTGGTGCGAGAGCCCGACCGGCCTGACTATGGGAAAACAAGAGAAGCTGCTGAGATCCTCGCTGTCCTTCAGGAGTCCTGCCAAAGAACTTCCCACTCGTAGCAGCACTTTCCCAGCAGATAAACTTAGTGCATTGTTTCACTATAACTGGTTGTGAATTTTGAGCAGTCCATCGGCCACAGCTGGTTTTAAAAACTCAACTTCTAATCAGAAAGAGAGTAACAAACGCCATACGATAGTACCACTTACGTGTGGAATCTAAAATAAGACACAAATGAACATATCTAAGAAACAGAAACAGATTCACAGACACAGAGAGCAGACTTGTGGTTGCCCAGAGGGTACGTGGTAGGAGGAAGGACTGGGAGTCTGGAATCAGCAGATGCAAACCAGTATACACAGAAGGGATAAGCAACAAGGTCCTACTGTATAGCCCAGGGAGCTATATTCAATATTGTGTAATAAACCATAATGGGAAAAAACTTATGAAAAAGAATATATACATGTATAGCTGAGTCACTTGGCTGTACAGCAGAAACTAGCACCACACTGTAAACCAACTACGTGCCAATAAAATTTTAAATATTAAAAAAATTAAAAACTCAACTTGTGAGCAGCTTTGGCACACTAGACCCTCACGGACCATAAATGAAGCCTCTTAACTGACCAATGACAAAGGGGACTTGTTAAAACCAATGGCTTGTGGGCTTATTCTTCTTCAGAAGGCAAACTTCAATCCTTCATTAGCATTACCAATGTATTAGTGAATGATTTCTTATCTAGCAAGTAATAAATTAATTCAGTGCTTGCTTTACTGATTGCTATAATAGTTAAAAAACAAAGAGTAAAGCACTTGGAAGCAACCAAAAATTGACCAGGCTGGGTTAGTTAGGACAAAGTGGCAGAGATCCTGCTAACACTTATTAAAACCATCAGTCAGGAGGAACTTGCCCAGACACACGGTCAAGGGACTCATCTACAGTGGGAAAAATCCTGAAACAATTTTCGAGTGACTTGGAAGTTCTGGGGAGGAATCTTGTGAATTTGGATCTTCAGCAATGTTTTCTCCTTACCTTTCAGCTGAAGATTGTGACTAACTCAAAAGGAAGATATTGAAGTATACAGTTAGATACTGACGCAACTCATCTAAGGAAATCTCTCCCAGTGTTCCAGGCACATGCAATCCCAGGCACAGTCACATGACCATGCATCGCACAGGGTTTCCACCTTCACTCTCTCCTTCTGGTATCAGAGGACAGCCCCACATCACCTCTCTGATGATGATACCCTGGCTCTTTTGAGCAGTCACTTCTTCTGCCTCACGCTCAGAGCACTTGACAGGCACATTGCTTCCAGTATTATTCCATTGTTACTACTTTACAAGTATCCTGTTATTACACTAGATTGTGCATTCCTACAAATGTCTGCTGAGGGAAAGGACAGATGAGTGTGACTTCAAGGCCAGAGTCTAAAAGGGAAATGGCTCAAGAGGCATATGCTCTTTCAAAACAAATTCTGCCAACTCTACCACGGATGAGCCTGTTGAAGAAGCAAAGCAAAAAGCATCTCCAGAAACAAATGCTTCCTGATGAACCCATGTTTTCAATGGACATAAATAAAGGATGCAGAAAGGCACATAATGACACTCAAACAAAAGCCAAAAGCAAATGACAGAAACCCGTAAGGACAACGATGGACAGCCGAAGATCAGAGTTAACAGAAGTTTGTAAACAATGCAAAGGAAAAAGTAACAGGAAAATTTCAGGGATGTTGAGAGAATGAAGAGACAAGAAGTAATAAGCCCACTGCCTATGGCACCCTGAATGAAGTTGTAAGAGAGAGAAAGTAGATCCAGTTCAATCCTAAAGTGCAGCTCTATCAGACAAAGTATAAAACTAAAAAGCATAGCGCACCCATGGCTAAGGAAAAAACAAAACCCAGGACGAAGTCTCTAGCCCTATAAGCAGTAACTCCTTGAGTGGTACAACTATTACTAGTAATCACGGAAGAATCATGGAGAAAGATTAGAAGAAAAAAAAAAAAAGATCCTGGTTTAAAAAAAGGAACAAAACAGATTCTAGAAATGACACACTAAAAGCAGCTTGATACCAACTCCCAGAAAAATAAACTGACAGATATTAGACAAATCATTTGGGATTACTTAAAGATGAATTATTGGCTACTGGGAGACACCATGGGTATGCTAAAATGAATGAATACGAACTAAAATAATTCTCTCTTTAACAGGCTGCTAGATTTGGCATATTGATGCTTGTGTCACAGGAGGCAGTAAAACAAGTTTTCACTTAGGCTCTTGAAAATGTCTGTGGCTAGCTTCTTATTAATGAAAGTAGGATGGAAAGAGCTGAGCTAGAGATTTTGGTTAAGTGAACTGAGAGAAAATTGAGTCACAGCAAGTTGAAAGACTTAAAGATAATTATTTAACCACAAATAGCACAAACATGCCATAATGCATACAGCTCTCCAATTCAGCACTTTTATCAACTATGTGGATAAGGACATAGCAAGCCTGGTGTTCAGCCTGTATAATTTGGCCCAAGCTAGAATGGACAGCAAATGTGTTTGATGTTAAAAATCAGGCTTCAAACTTTCTGTAAAATTGGAATAATGGATGGAAAACAAGATACAATTAAAATTCTAATTCACAAGGAAAACACTCTTTTCCCTTCGTGTGAATGACTGTCAATAAACTAATGAAGTATACCACTGTATTAACAGAAGTATAACAAGTAATGTTTCTCCAAATACATTAATCAAAACCACACCAAGATAGTGAAGAATCTGAAAACTATTTTAAGTGAGGATATTTAG
This sequence comes from Bos indicus x Bos taurus, assembly GCF_003369695.1. Taxonomy (NCBI): domain Eukaryota; kingdom Metazoa; phylum Chordata; class Mammalia; order Artiodactyla; family Bovidae; genus Bos; species Bos indicus x Bos taurus. Next base: position 25,583,134 of record NC_040084.1, read on the forward strand.
AAACTTGGGATAGTCAGCCTGAAAAAGAGAGGGTTCAGAGAGAATACAACATTATCTTCAAATACATACAATGATAATATATGAAAGAGGGATTTGATTTATTTTGTGTGGATCCTAAGTAACTGGCAAAGAGTAAAAGAAGTTAAAGTTAGCAGGAGGAAATAAATTATAAAAATCAGAGCAGAAATAAATGAAAAAGAAATGAAGGAGACAGTAGCAAAGGTCAATAAAATAAAAGCTGGTTCTTTGAGAAAATAAACGAAATTGACAAGCCCTTAGCCATACTCATCAAAAAAAAAAGAGAAGGAGGCCTCAAATCAATAAAATGAGAAATGAAAAAGAAGTTACAACAGACAATGCAGAAATACAAAGGATCATAAGAAACTACTATGAGCAACTATATGCCGTAAAATGGACAACCTCGAAGAAATGGACAAATTCTTAGAAAACTATATCCTTCCAAAATAGAACCAGGAAAAGATAGAAGATATGAACAGACTAATCACAGGCACATAAATTGAAGCTGTGATAAAAAAAAATTTTTTTCAACAAACAAAACCCAGGGCTAGATGACCTCACAGGTGAATTCTACCAAAAGTTCAGAGAAGAGGTACCACCTATCCTGCTCAAACTCTTCCAGAAAATTGCAGACAAAAGAAAACCCTTGAACTCATTCTATGAGGCCACCATCACCCTGACATCAAAACCAGACAAAGATGCCACCAAAAAAAGAAAATTACAGGCCAATGTCACTGATGAACATAGATGCAAAAATCCTCAACAAAATTCTAGCAAACAGAACCCAACAACACATTAAAAGGATCATACACCATGATCAAGTGGGCTTTATCCCAGGGAAGCAAGGATTCTTCAATATATGCAAATCAATAAATGTGATATACCATATTAACAAACTGAAAGATAAAAACCATATGATCACCTTAACAGATGCAGAGGAAGATTTCAACAAAATTCAATACCCATTTATGATAAAAAGTCTCCAGAAAGTAGGCATAGAAGGAACCTACCTCAACATAATAAAGGCCATATATGACAACCCAGGTCAGGAAGACCCCCTGCAGAAGGAAATGGTAACTCCCTCCAGTAATCTTGCCTGGGAAATCCCATGAACGGAGGAGCCTGGCGGGCTACAGTCCATGGGGCCACAAAGAGTCGGACACGACTGAGCAACGGAGTGAGCACTCAGTCTTACCTGGCCTTCCCAGGTGGCTCAGTGGTAGAATCCACCTACCAGTGCTGGAGACATGGATTTGATCCCAGGGTCGGAAAGATGCCCTGGAAGAGGAAAATGGCAAGCCACTCCAGCATTCTTGCCTAGGAAATTCCCGCGGGCTACGGTCCGTGGGGTCGCAAAGAGTCAGACGCAACTGAGCACACGCACACACATGACAAACCCACAGCAAATATTTATCTCAGTGGTGAAAAACTGAAAGCGTTTCCTCTACCATCTGAAAGGAAATACATTTTAACTAAAAACTTAAAAGCAACTGTCAACTAACAAGAGCTTTTAAGCAAGAAACATCCTTAGGAGTCCCTGGGACATGCCTGTGACTGGGAAAGCTCAAATCCAGGCTGGAAAAGGCCAATTTGTTGGGTGGAGTGGAGTTTCCAGCCATGGTGTGGTAGCCCAGATGACCTCTGTATTTCAACTAAAAGATTTTATGTTTCTGAAGTTAGTTATGGTGCCTGTGTCAAGAGGAGGAATGGAGGAAGAAAATGAGATATCAAGATAACTCTCAATCACTTCTTTCAAGTCTCCAGAACATTACCAAGTTACTATATAACCTGGTGCTTCTACATCTCAAACCTATTCAGTTGTTATGAAATTGTGCACTAAAAGAAAGTCATGGAGGGGCTTCCCTGGTGGTTCAGTGGTAAAGAATCTGCCTGGCGATGCAGGAGACATGGGTTCTATTCCTGGTCCAGCAGGATCCCACATGCTTGGAAGAATTAAGCCTCTGGGCCAAAAGTGTTGAGCCTGTGCTCTAGGCCCCGGGAGCCACAGCTACTGAGTCCACCATACCCCAACTATTGAAGCTGCTTGCCTAGAGCCCCAGGCTCCAACAGCAGGAGAAGCCACTGCAATTAAAAGCCTGTGCATGGAGGCTAGAGAAAAGCTGTGTACCGAGAAAGAATGAAACTAACTAAACAAGTGAATAAAATTATTTTTTAAAAAAAGAAAGCCATGGAGACACTCATTAGATTTCTGAATGCAGGAAAAATAAATTTACCAGCTATTATCCAAGTTGTGCCCATCTTTGCAGGCGATGTTCTCTTGGTATCTCTAATTTTCTTAAAGAGACCTCTAGTCTTTCTCACTCTGTTGTTTTCCTCTATTTCTTTGCATTGTTCATGTAAGAAGGCTTTCTTATCTCTCCTTCCTATTCTCTGGAACTCTGCATTCAGTTGGGTATATCTTTTCCTTTCTCTTTTGCCTTTTGCTTCTCTTCTTTTTTCACCTATTTGTAAGTCCGCCTCAGACAACCACTTTGCCTTCTTGCATTTCCTTTTCTAGGGGATAATTTTGGTCTCCACCTTGTGTACAATGTTATGAACTTCCATCCACAGTTCTTCAGGTACTTGTCTACCAGAACTAATGCCCTGAATCTGACAGAAGCAGAAGAGATTAAGAAGCAGTGGCGAGAATACACATTTCTAACAACAAAGCCAGTGGACTTGATGGAAATCCAGCTGACCTATTTCAAATCCTAAAAGATGATGCTGTGAAAGTGCTGCACTCAATATGCCAGCACATTTGGAAAACTCAGCAGTGGCCACAGGATTGGAAAAGGTCAGTTTTCATTCCAATCTCAAAGAAAGGCAATGCCAAAGAATGTTCAAACTACTGTTCGAACTCACTGCACTCATTTCACATGTTAGCAAGATTATGTTCAAAATCCTTCAAGCTAGGCCTCAGCAGTACGTGAACCAAGAACTTCCAGATGTGCAAGCTGGGTTTAGAAAAGGCAGAGGATTCAGAGATTAAATTGCCAACATCTGAGGGATTACATAAAAAGCAAGGGAATTCCAGAAACAATCTGCTCCTGCTTCGTGGACTATGCTAAAGCCTTCGACTGTGTGGATCATAACAAACAATGGAAAATTCTTAAAGAGATGAGAATATCAGACCACCTTACCTGCTTCCTAAGAAGCCTATACGCAGGATAAGAAGCAACAGTTAGAACTGGACATGGAACAACAACTTGGTTCAAAATTGGGAAAGGAGTATGTCAAGGCTGTATACTATCACCCTGATTATCTAATTTATATGCAGAGCACATCATGAGAAATGCCAGGCTGGATGAAGCACAAGCTGGAGTTCAGACTGCGAGGAGAAATATCAATAAACTCAGATACGCAGATGACACCACCCTTATGGCAGAAGGTGAAGAGGAACTAAAAAGCCTCTTGATGAGGGTGAAAGAGGAGAGTGAAAAACCTGGCTTAAAACTTAACATTCAAAAAACTAAGATCATGGCATCGGTTCCCATCACTTTATGACAAACAGATGGGGAAAAAGGAAACAGTGACAAATTTTATTTTCTTGAACTCCAAAATCTCTGTGGATGGCCACAAATTTAAAAGACATTTGCTCCTTGGAAGAAAAACTATGACAAATCTAGATTGTATATTAAAAATCAGAGACATTACGTTGCCAACAAAGATCCGTTTAGTCAAAGCTATGGTTTTTCCAGTAGTCATGTATGAATGTTAACAGTTGGATTGTAAGGAAGGCTGAGCACCAAGAAATTGATGCTTTTGAACTGTGGTGCTGGAGAAGACTCTTGAGAATCCCCTGGACAGCAAGGAGATCAAACCAGTCAATCCTACACAAAATCAACCCTGAATATTCATTGGAAGAACTCATGCTAAAGCTGAAGCTCCAATACTTTGGCCACCTGATGCAAAGAGCTGACTCACTGGAAAAGACCCTGATGCTGGGAAAGATTGAGGGCAGGAAGAAATGGGAGCAACAGAGGAGGAGATGGTTGGATGGCATCACTGACTCAATGGACATGAGTTTGAGCAAACTCCGGGAGATAGTGAAGGACAGAAAAGCCTGGCGTGCTGCAGTCCATGGGGTTGCAAAGAGTTGAACACGACTGAGCGACAGAACAACAGCAACAACAAATAAAGTCTACTTTTGATTAGGTGAAAGAACTACTCAGATAATATGGAAACCAAATTCAAAGTAGACAAAGATTTTCCTATGTGTTAAAAATAAACAGGAAGAAGATTACATAGATTAGGTTTATAACTCAACCAGCTTTATAATTTTAAGTTTTCAATGACCTGTTAAGACAGTGCAAATTGCACTTAAAGGTAAATATGTATGTTTATAACTAATTCTTTTATTTTAAAAATCCATATACTCTCAGAAAAATTATGTTTTCATATACCTAATGTGTACATATTGCACACTTTTCCATTTAAAACACATCTACTCTTATAAAAGAAAAATATCTTGAAATCCTGATTATAGAAGCTCAGATTTATGGTTAAAAGAAATTAAATTTCTCTCATTATCTAGTGAAAGCAGTTGATTTAGCAAAGTAAAACGAAATACCTCCCACTTAAAAAAAATGATGGAGCCATTGAAATGGAGATGGCTCATTCCCCAATGACCTCACCAGCATCTGCTTCAATTACCTTCTGAAAATGAAATAACCAAATTACTGTTCAGCTTTCTGCTGTGCTAACAAAATTAACCTGAAATATCAAAATTCACCTGCTTTAAATTATACATTACACAACTTCTAAACCAAAACCTCTTCAAATGGTGAAGAACACGCACCAAGGTTGTCATAATCAACAGTAACATTCTCACATGCACAGGAAAAATTAATGGAAAGATTAACAACTTAAAGCATCCACGACAGAAATTGGATTCAAATCATGCCACCTATTCAAAAGCAGGATCAATCCATTTTGAAACTAGTCCTCTTTATACAACAGATGTGCTCTTGGACATGTGTGTATAAACTGTATTTAAATGCCGTAGAGTGATTTAGAAATAGAATTAGGGTTCATGGTTGTTTTTCTAAGTATAGCAAAGAATATTTTAAGCATGAATAACTGGCCTCTAATTAACTGTTTCCTACGTTCCCAGGTTCATATTTTGGCTATCTAGTTTGTCAAGTATTCCATAAGTACATTGATAAATACTACTTTTAAATTTTGATGCAATCCATAGCCTCGTTTTCTGGTTCCTCTATATGCACATCACACTCTCAGTTCATACCTAAAGAAACTCTATTTCAAAACTAGAAAGCTACATTTCTCATTTTAGTACATGATATACCCACCTCAAAGTCACCTTTACACGGTTCAAGTGAAATCAACTGCACGGGTCTAGTAACAGAACCATTAAGAAAAGCCCTCCTTCATGTTTGCCACCACCTTCTGCCTCAGCAGGTGCTAGACCAGGTCTTGCTTTGGGAAGAGATCCAGGAGGTTCCCCAATTCAACTAGCATCTTCCTTTCTCATCCCTGGGACACTCTGATTCAGGCTCCATGGTGCTGACTCATCTGTCTGCTTTATTTGGTGCCGAGTCACATTTGCAAACCATAGGCCACCTTATGTCTTGCTCAGTCTCTTTAAATCTGGCCCATTATCCTTTTCAATACTGTTTTCATTTACATGTGAGAAGCAAAAAGCTAAAACAAGTAGGCAGGCCCAGCTCATGTTCGCTGGTATAACACAAAAATGGGTACAGAAAAAAAAAATGGGACATTAACCATTTTGCTTATGCAAACTTTATTTAAAATGGTACATGAAGGGAGAGGGAAGTAAAAATGCATGAACAGGGGCATTCCTGCTGGCTCAGTGATAAAGAATCTGCCTGCTAATGCAGGAGACAAGGGTTGATGATCCCTGGTCCGGGAAGATCCCACCTGCTGCAAAGCAACTAAGCCCATGAGCCACAACTTCTGAGCCTGTGCTCTGGAGCCCAGGAGCCCCAGCTGTTAAGCTCATGTGCCCTAGAGCCCAAGGTCTGCAACGAGGGAAGCCACTGCAACTGGAGAGAAGCCTCTGCTCACTACAACTAGAGAAAGCCCACCCAGCAACGGAGACCCAGCACAGCCAAAAGAGAAATAAAGTACTTAATTTTAAAAGTTTTTGAAAAAAATGTATGAACACGTACATGTCCTGTGGCACAAGCACCAGGTCACTGCCTCTACAACAAAAGTAACCAAGCTGGGAGACTTTCACCTGTGAGGGCTGCCAACTCTGAATCAAGAGAAATCATAGGGGAATCCTTGCTATACGCCCCAAATATAGAGGAAGTTCAGGAGATTGCTGACTTTTTCATTGGTATGTAGGGACTTGCAAAGTTTCCTTGAAAGCACAGAGATTTCCTAGCTCGTTCCAAAATTCCTAGTAATTCCTTTACAGTGGAAAGCAGAAAACATCAGTTTTAATTAATTACTGTATCATTTAGATCAGTGAGTCCTACTTATCTTTATATGGGTAACTGATAAGGTTCTATAAAACTCAATTCAACGTAGTTTAATGAAGAATGCAATGTAATAATTAAGAACATAGTCTGTGAGGTCAGGCATACCTGGGCTGTGTCCCAGATCTGCTATCTCATCATTAGGTGACCCTGGGTCAATTACATAACATCTGTGATACAGTTCAGCATCTTTGACTGTAATTACGATACTAACAGAGCAATTATGAGACTAGATGAGTACACAAATCAGTCTCTGTTCTGTAGTACATGTTGGTCATCATTCACAGTGAATGACTGTTAGGAGTAGGACATGAACCTACACCCTGTGAGGAATACAAAAATGAAAAAGAACTGACAATAAATAACACAAGCAAATAGGGCAGAGAAGATGAGAGTGCTACTGGGTGTATCCAAAGACGAATGGTGTTCAGGGCCCCAGCAGCCTAGCAATGCCTTGGGTCAAGGAGCAAGGGAGGGCACATCTAGTTATGTGTGTGGGTGGTGGTGAAGGATTAGATGAAACAGGAAACGCCTCAAGGAGATAATTAAAGATGGGGTTGCCAGAGTGATGGGTTTGACGTCACTGTAAATAAAAAGTGGATCATAAAGAGCAGTTCTTTGCACAATGAAAGCAGAGGCCTGAGGAGGCAAAGAGTAAGAAATGTACAGAAAATCAAAATAAGAGATTCAGACAGAAAGATAGGAATGAGCCATTTTGTTCAGAACCTCAAATTCAAGAGAAGACTGGGGATTGGGAAGTGACATATCTGAAGTGGGCCTCAGAGAGACTAACCTGGGACGGTGTGTGGGAGGGTATGCAATCAGCATCTGACTTATGAGTTAGAGGGGGTGAAGACTGTAGAAATTTGCAGACAGGAATTTGAGGGGGGAAAGAAAGGAAAACTTCTACCAAAATCAATGACAGCTGGATTACAAGCAAAAGTGGTGAACTTCCTGAGCTGCGAGCACAAAGCATTTTCTAGTTCAGAACTCAATGTTCTCTTGTGGAAGAGTTGTCATACCAACAACAACTTGTTGTTGTTCAGTCACTCAGTCATGTCCGACTCTTTGCGACCCCATGGACTGCAGCACACCAGGCTTCCCTGTCCTGCACCAATTCCCAGACCAACAGCAAGGAAAGGTTTCAAATGCATGTGACAAAAGTCTCTGGAGCCAGTAGTGACAAGTTTAAGTCCAAACCCAGGAGTCAGTTCAGCTGAAGTCTTTCTTGACTGTCAGCACCAACAGGCAAGAAGGGGGGCAGCTTAAATCATTTACTTTTCACGTGCTTTGGTCTTTCTGTATCTTGGAGTCCTGTCTTGGGTCTTTCACTGAGACCCATGACTAGAGCCTGGACAAGTTTCAAGGGATAGATAAACTCCCTGAAATATACACAAAATTCATGCCTATATATTATATTTATTCTTTCTCTTTCTCAATCTTTCATTTATTCATGTATTCCTTACTTAGGCAGTATAGATTTATATTAAAATTCATTTGTGCTTATTTTTCAATAGAGCTTATTCCAAAGACTTCATGTATTTTAATTCAGTCAATCCTCTCAACAATCTTAAAAAATAGGTAACTACTATTATTACTCTCATTTAAGAGAAAAGAAAACTATACAACCCCACAGCTAGTGGTCTTACAGAGAGGAAATAACCCACAGGAGGCCCCAGAGCAGAAGCTGCATAAGCTTAGTTTCATCAGGTAGTTTTGCTGAATTTCAGTTTCCTTGGGTCTCACTCCAGAATCTGGGACAATCCCTGGGACAGCAAGGGAATTTCAGGTTAAACAGGGACAAGCTTGTCACTTATCCTTAAAATTGGTTAGACCCATTACACTGCACTGCGGGAAAGCACATTTATATCATCACAAGCATTTTATGTACAGCTCTCTTTGAAAGTGACAGTGAAAGGGAAAGTCGCTCAGTCGTGTCCGACTCTGCGACCTCATGGAATAGTCTATGGAGTTCTCCAGGCCAGTATACTGGAGTGGGTAGCCGTTCCCTTCTCCAGGAGATCCTCCCAACCCAAGGATAGAACCCAGGTCTCCCGCATTGCAGGCAGATTCTTTACCAGCTGAGCCACCAGGGAAGCCCAAATTGGTTAGAACCATTACACTGCAGTGGGAAAGCACATTTATATCATCACAAGCATTTTATGTACAGCTGTCTTTGAACAATCGCTTAATGTGTGTTAGAGCAAAGAAATTTGTTTTTCGGGGAGGAAAAATAACTTCACTGCCAGTATACCAACCACTGAAGAATTTTCTAAATCAATGAGTCATTGTTCAATATGGTACACAATAAAAAAAAATATTTATATTGAGATTCAATATAAACATCCTTATAAATATTTAAAACAAGATTTTCATGAAATAATATTTATTATAACTACATATAACACACACTGATTATTTTCTATTCAGTCTAGCTCAGTCCTAACTGATCTTTTCTATTCCATTCCATTAAAACAATGCTGGTTCCTATCTACTAAACTGATTTCATGATGCCCAACAGGTTGGTAACCTACAGCTTGAAAAGCAGTATTCTTCAATTAAATCAAGTCATTCTGCCTGTTCTTTAAAAATGAAGCAAAAGCTCGAGTCTGCTACTAGCTAAATGTTTATATGCCTTTTTTTTAATCTTTGAAAAAAAAAGTTAATGATTTCCTGAAAGCATTAGCAGATCAAACTCAACCATGGCTGTTTTTCCCAGTAATGAATGACAAGCAATATGTAAATATTCCCTTAAGAGCCACTTGCTCTGAATTCAAATCAAGAAAGTAGGAAACATGAGCCTTAAACAACACTACAGCTCACACAAGAATTTAACTGGTAATTAGGAATATTTTCAAATAAGACAGATGCAGCTTTTTCACAGGAAATGATTTGGAAGGATTCTTAATTTTTTAAGGTTAGTAAAATTCTGAATACTGAAAAATGTAAGGTGATAAAAAATTAAGACACACAAACCATTTGTATCCTACATTAAAGAAGCTGTTTTAAATGAATATTCTCAGTCTGTTGATGGGTCAAAAAATACTTAACATGTCACTGACTCAATGGACATGAGTTTGAGCAAGCTCGGGGAGATGGCAAAGGACAGGGAGACCTGGAGTGTTGCAGTCCATGGGGTTGCAGAGTTGGACACAACTGAGCAACTGAACAACATATGTCAACCAATATTTAAGAAGGCATAAGGAAGGAAGAAGGAACTACTGCTGAGTCCCTTCCCTCCAGATGGTCCATCTAGGGGGAGAAAGACTGTAAACACATAAACACAAATAGGAGCTAAGAACATCACACACGGGAGTGTTCTTGCGTAGGGCTATGGATCACTACAGCATGTGTCCCCAGCAGCCCTCTAGGATGGTTCTTAGAAGCTGAAATCAGATACAGTTTCCAGTGAAGTCAAAGAGGATATCCTACTTTCAAATCTATATACAACTTTTCCTACTTTTCCTACAGTATGTTCTAATATGTTCTAATCCCCTCTCAGACAATGTAAAAATGAACACTTAATGCAATTTAAACTGAAACAACACAGAATGAAGAAAAACAATCAGAGATACAGATGAAGCAGACTGGGATACAGGGTCCAGACCATCCATTTAAAGGCTCAGTGATTGGAGGCAAGTTATTTAACCTTCAAATGATTGCTTCATCATCTGCATTTCTATCTACTCATACAATCATGGTAAGAGTGAAGTGAGGAACGCACCTGAAAGCACTTTATAAAGCACCACAATGCTATTAGTATTAACTTCTATTAGAATCAGTAGGCATAGTAAAACTGAAAAGATAGTAACCAAATATTCAGAAGGTTTAGAGTTAACACATACCAAGCACTCAAAATGGATCTGTTCGCTTTTCATACCCTAGCTCAAGTAAGGCCTGCAATATGATAATATCTGAATCCAACACCTGGTAATAATAAGGTTGTCCCTCAAATCTGGGACATACTAAGGTTCTTCTCTAATGGCCAGCAGGAAAAAACAACCTAGAGACTGTTAATTAAAGGAAGGGCAAGAGTTCGTGTCACCCCACCCCACCCATGTGGTATATGCATTCTTAGTCCGGCTGTACCACAGAGAGACGGCTCTTTCCTAAGGTTCAGAGTGCTTCTGTGGGAGCAGGGAGCACTCCCTGGGTGGTCAGCAGTGCTGCAGGTCAACCAGCCAGACCCACCCAGGTGATGCCTTCCACTGAATCTTAGACTCTGAACTTGACCAGGAAGGCAAGCTGAGATCGTCTGTCCAAATGTAGCTCTGCATTCTTTCCTATTATGCGCAACTACTTTTTTTAGACACGGTGCAATTCTAGGGTATAAACGGGATCACTGTAATGCACACACCTGGCTTTCACAGGTTGGGTATACAGACTGTATGTTCCATATTGCCTTGGTTGGTTAATACTCTGACATTAACTGTATTATACAGATGGATAAAGTAGATCCCAGGTGGTGCTGGATCCCACCTGACAATGCAGGAGACACAAGAGACACAGGTTCAATCCCTGGGTTTGGAAGATCCCCTAGAGGAGGGCATGGCAACCCACTCCAGTATTCTTCCCTGGATTAATCCCATGGACAGAGGAGCCTGGTGGGCTACAGTTCATGGGGTCGCCAGAGTTGGACTTGACTGAGTGACTGAGCACACAGCAGAAAATAAATAAGATATGGATTATGGGATGTCTTCAAGTTATAAACAAGTTGTTTTTCAAAAAGTTCACTTATAATGCAGATTTTTAGAATCCATGATGTATTTCTGCATATTAATTTACAGTGGCATAAATTAATGTTAAGCTGCCACGACTGCCCACAGAAATCTACTCAGCCCATAATGTAAGTGGCAGCAGGTCAGGTACCTGTGTTCTGTGGGTGCCATTCTGCCACCAAGGTGCCACACAGCCCTGGGCAGCCCTGTTAAGGACAAAATCAGGCTCAAATGCTGCCTCACCCGCCTGCCATGTAATCTCACTGAAGCTATTCAAACCCTTTGAGTCTAAATTTCCACAGCAGTCAAATCATATCTGGGGATGAACCACATACACAAAGAGCACAAAAGGAGCCTACACAAAAGTCACTGAAAGGACACTAAATTCTGCAAGGGCCAAATAATGTCAAAATGAGTGTGAAAGAAGGGAGCCCTGTGGCATGATTGGGGAAAAAAAAAATACAAAATACCTGCCTTCTAACCATGAGAGGAAGAAAGAGGGAGCAGAGTCCATAAGGAATAATGATCACCCTGGAGATAGTACAGAAAGTATAATTTCCTTTAATAATGCAGTTTTTCGTTTGATTTCAAGACTTATCGAGCATCACAGAATACTCACATATATAATATATGACTTGTGTATATACAAATTATTTGGAAAAGTGTGGGAAAATGTCTCATGAATCACGTGATCATGAATAAAAAATTAGAACAAAATACTGAAGAGGCTGAGAAACCAAGTGCACCAGAGCCGGGAGATTCTGAAAGCTCCTTGGGGCTCATCCAGAACACAGTTATCGAGTAGTGATGCTGATTCATGCTTCCATTTAGAGCTGCTGCTGCTGCTAAGTCGCTTCAGTCGTGTCCGACTCTGTGCGACCTCATAGACGGCAGCCCACCAGGCTCCTCTGTCACTGGGATTCTCCAGGCAAGAATACTGGAGTGGGTTGCCATTTCCTTCTCCAATGCATGAAAGTGAAAAGTGAAAGTGAAGTCGCTCAGTCGTGTCCGACTCTTAGCGACCCCATGGACTGCAGCCTACCAGGCTCCTCCATCCATGGGAATTTCCAGGCAAGAGTACTGGAGTGGGTTGCCATTGCTTTCTCCTCCATTTAGAGCTATGCAGCATATTTCAAGATAAAGAAAAGGAAGGATTGGGTGATCCTCAAGTAACTAGTTTCAACCTTAAACTATTAAAATGGGGTCTTTTAAATTTAACTTTGCTTTGATGTTAATTTCAGAAAGAAAGAGAACCATAAACAAAGGGGGTGGGTAAAGGATTACTGACTAAATACAATCAAACAATGTTTATGAAATCACAAGGTAAAATAGTGTACCAAAAAACAGAGACTATTTAACTACTCAGAAGGGTAAAGGGATGGAGACGAGAGTTTAAAAGCAAGTTTTAGGATTTCTGATACATATTGTGGTAGCAGGCAGAAATCAGGGCAGATCTTGCTTTTGCTCTCCTCTGCACACTAGCAGTGGAGAAGGCACTCCAGGCAACCCACTCCAGTACTCTTTGCCTGGAAAACCCCAAGGGTGGAGGTACCTGGTAGGCTACAGTCCATGGGGTTGCAAAGAGTCGGACATGACTGAGCGACTTCACTTTCACTAGTAGATGTTTGTGTAAGGTGGTGTGGCCACATCACTGCGGCTGTACCCTTGGCCTGACTATCTGATCGTCCCTAGAGATCTTGCTTGGAGCACCTGTAAATACATACGCTGGAGCAAACTGCCTTAGGTGGTCAGAAACTTGCTTTCAAGCAGATCCTGTTGGTAATTTCACTTTGCAGAATTCTACGGTTTGTCAGAGGCAGTTGAAAAGATTTCTGATTCTGGCTGCCTCTTTCCTGATAATAAAGTTTTCAGGTTTCTGCTTGTTTATTTGCTGTTTGCTTTTAAAGCTTGGCCATTTAGGGCTACAACAGCATCATAATAGCTAAAATGCAGGTTGAAACAGTTTAAACTGTTCCCTCTTTCATTTCCTAATAACTCATCACAGTGATTTACTATTTAATAGTACCACTGACTGTTGGCCTTGTTCTGTTATTTCTATGCCTCTAGGATCACACCCCATTTTTGAATGTTTTTCTTTTCCACTGTTAGAATACTCTGCACAAGAGGTCAAGATAAGCGTGACAATTAACTTTTGCATTTCTGAGTTGAAAAATACTAGGCTGTTCTTCCAGAAATTCTCAGTTTAAGGGGCTCCCCTCCCCCTGCATCTTAGGAACAACACACTGTTGACCCTGAGCAGGTTGTTCATGAACCACAGCCACCTTTACTGTTGATATCAGTTTGCATGCAGCCTGAGCAGGCGCTACAGCTTGTGGAATCACTATTTACAGCATCCCTAGGCAAAAGGAAAAAAAGAATCTTGACCTAAAGTAACATCTTACATAAAAATTAACTCAAGATGGATAGCCAACTTAAGTATGAAACATAATACTATAAAATGTTTGGGAAAAAAATGAAAGAAAATCTTCAGGACCCAGGACTGAGCAAAGACTTGTTAGACTTAATGCCAAAAGCACAATCCATAAAAGGAAAACCTAGTAAATTGAATCATTAAAGTTAAAATTGACAACTTCTGCTTTGCAAAAGGCTCTGTTAAGAAGCTGAAAGGAAAAGCCACACACTGAAAGAAAATACTGGCAAACTATTTATCAAAGGACTAGTATCTAGAAAGTATAAAGAACTCGCAGCACTAAACAATAAGAAAACAATCCAGTTAGAATATAGACAAAAGAGAGGAAAAGACATTGTGCTGAAGAAGATGGACAGACGGCTAAAAAACACATGAAAAGACATTGTATCTCATTAGTCATTAAAGAAACACAAATTAAAATCACAATGAGCTATCACTACATACCTCTCAGAATGGTTCAAATAAAAAAAGAGTGAGAATACCAAATGCTGATGAGGATGCCAAGAAACTGGATCATTTATACACTGCAGATAGGAAGGAATGGAAAATGGTATAGCCACTCTGAAAAAGGAGTATGATAATTTCTTATAAAATTAAATGTACTTATAATTTGACTCAGCCACTCCACTGAGCATTCATTTCAAATACATTAAAACTGATACTCACAAAAAGAATTTTTTTTGCACAAATGATCCTAGCTTTATTTGTAATAGTTCCAAACTAGAAACAACCCCAATACTACTCAGCAATAAAAAGGAAAAATTATTACATAATTTTTACATAATACAATTATTACATAATACAAGCAACATCTTGGGCAGATCTCAAGTGCTGTGATCTGAATGTTTGTGTATCCCCAAAATTCATATGTTGAAACCTAATGCCCAATGTGATGGTATTTATTAGGGGATAAAGGCCTTCTGGATGTGACCAGGTCATGACGGCAGAACTCTCATGAACTGGTGTCCTTATACAAGAAGCCTGAGAAAGCTCCTTGCCTCTTACCACATGGAAATCACAGTGAGAAGACAGACATGATGGCTCCCTGATCTTGGACTTCCAGCCTCCCGAACTGTGAGAAACAATTTTTGCTGTTTATAAGCCATTCAGTCTGTGGTATTTTGTTACAGCAGTACAAATAGACTAAGATATCAAGGGGATTGAACTGCGTGAAAAGAAAACAATCTCAGAAGGTTAGCTACTGTATGAGTCCATTCATATAATATTTTTGAAATGACAAATTATAGAGATGGAGAACAGCAGTGGTTGTCAGGAGTGATGGGCAGAAGGAAGAAGGTGAATATGGCTTCCAAAGGGTAGCACACGAAATCTTCTTGACGGAACTGTTCTGTATCTTGATTGTGATGGTGGCCGCACAAATCTACATGTAATAAAACCGAACAGGACTAAAACATGCACACGCACCCATACACAAATGAATGCTTGTAAACCTTTGTGAAATCTGAATAAGGTTAGAAGATTGTATCAATGTCAATTTCCTAGTTGTGACATTTATCATACAATAGTCTTGTAAGGCGGGAAACTGAATGAAGGGTATAAGATATCATTCTATTATTTTTTAGAGCTACATGTGGATCTAAAATTATCTCAAACATTTAAAAAAATCACTATATTGTTGTGTTTATTCTAAGTGTCCTATCTTTCTATGGTTCTTTCTTCCCTAAATAACCCTGATACTCTCCGGGGTCCTAACAGTGGAAAACAATGCACTAAAATTGGTAGGTTAATTCTTGCTTTCCGAAAATTCTTATTCATGGTTTAGTATTACTAACTGAAATATGTCCCTTGAATATAAACCTATATTTGAATACTGACTCTAACACTACATGAAATGGACAAAATACTTATTTTCTGAGTTACCTCATTAATAAATGGGGGTAAAACCTATTTCATACTTCTATTGTGAAGCTACATAAAACAGTAAGTAAAGTACTTGGCACAGAGTAGTTCCGTAAATGCTCATTCCCTTCATTTTCCCATTAACAATCTATCCAGACATAAAAATATCAACAAAAAGTTTGGCTTTCAGTTTCCAAGACATTTGTTTGGAAAACAGGAAATGCATCTTCAACAAGCACGCTGGAGTTGGGGATGTGATGAAGCTGAATTGGTTAAGAAATATTTCAGTTTAGGAGATTATAATCATCATTTTAAAGCCATGTTCTCACTCTGAGCTTGAAAACAGTCCAACCATCAGAATGGTTTATGAACGTTCTAGTGTACCCTTCATGTTATTATGAACAGTGACTGGCTGCCATACAGATGTCTCAATCTATCAATAGTGACCAATCATACAGCAGATTGTTTCCATTCAGATACCAACATATGTGTATACGCTGGATGAGTTCAAGCTTTAAAAATGACAGGGACTACAATGATATAATTTCATCCATTCCATTTACCTACAAACATACTTTTTAGTAATAAACACCCCACAAGGTAATAAACTTTAAATATGACATAGGTTTTTAGTTATAGCTCAACCAATGAAGCTAAAGAGCAATAGGAACTAAGTACTTAGGATTTAAAATTCAATGCAGCTTGCTAAACACAGGATTCTGAGCAGTCTGCAACGCAATGCATACAGACGGCTAGACTCTCTGAGCAGCACTGGCCTGAGAGAATTGTCAAAGATAGAAAGAGAAGAACCATATGTTATTTCTCTAGTAAAAATAATAAAAAGATGAAACAAAGTCCATCTAATTGTTCCTGGTTACGTGCTCTCTTTAGAAACAGTCATTAAAAAAAAAAAAGCCAAATGTCCTTAATACTTAAGGACAAAGTCCCCTCAAACATTTTTCAATACTGGTATAAATTTGCCAAACAAATGCTTACCGAGCAAAATAACTTTGTTTCCGTTCCTTCTTCTCTTCCTTGGTATCCATAATATGCGATCAAAAGTGCAAAGTATTTGCAAAATTCCTTTTTAATCAATGAGTCATAACCCTGGTTAAAAAAAAAAAACAAACAAAACAGAGTGACTGTAAATTAAGAAGTTCATTAATGGCCAATATGAAGAAAGAAGCAAAATAGAGCTACATGGCCCCAACAAATGGAAGCTAAACTTTAACCAGTGAGTACAGTCACATGAGTCATATATGAAATACAAGTGCCCCTGCAGGAAGTGGGGGGCAGGACACTATAATTAGAATGGAGGTGTTAAAACAAAATGAAAAGTAGCTGAAAAAATAAATTGAAGTATTTTTCTCATAATTAACAACTATTTCAAAGTGTGCTAAAGCAAAAATTGCTGACTTTGGAAGATTTTAGGCTGGCTATGCAGAAGCTAATTTTTTAAAAAAATCTTTGAATTCATAATCACTATTTTCAAGCCATTAATGATGAATATGTCTCATCCACAATGATGAAAAAAAAAACGATCACTTGGGTGTTTTACAAGAATGTTCTTCCTTTAAAAGTAAAAATAACATCAGTGTTCTATTTTGGAAACATGCCAGCAAGTATCAATACATCTCACTCGAGTGAATGTGGAAATGAAAGCACAAAGCCTGGGGAAGCTATCCCTCAGAAAGGTTTTATATGGTTGCCTCTACCTCACTGTCTCACCCATGCAACTCTCACCTCTGCTTCGCAGGAGTAACCTGGTTAAAACCTATAATAAGAGGTTGCCTCCAGATCAGTCTTCCTTAAATACCACTCTCATTATGCCATCCCCCTGCTGAAAAATTCCTAAAGTCTACTTACTGCCTGGTACACTAATCTAAATTTTCTGCATAGCATTCGCCTTTCCTAAAATCTTGCCTTTTCACCCCGAATGAGTCTCAAAGTAAAAAAAAAAATTTCATCAATCAAAATTATTTACTAATTTATATCAACTCCATAAATAATTTATTTCACAATCCCTATTACAGGGAAGGTACTGTGATAAATGAGTCAAATGAATGAGTGAAACTCACTCAGTTGTGTCCAATTCTTTGCGACCCCATGGACTGTAGCCCACCAGGTTCCTCCATCCATGGGATTCTTCAGACAAGAATACTGGAGTGGTTTGCCATTTCCTTCTCCAGGGGAGTCTTCTTGACCCAGGAATCGAACCCAGGTCTCCTGCACTGCAGGCAGATTCTTTACCGTCTGAGCCACCAGGGAAGTCGCATAAGACATGAGCCTTGCCCTAATGGTGTTCACTGTCTTGCAAGGGAGACACTTAGGATTTCAGCTCTGTGGGATACACACAGCTGTGGAGAAAGCACAGAGCCTAGAGGAAGAACACTGAGCCTTCCACCCTACAGCAGGCCCCACACACACCAAGATCTGAAAGATGAGCATGGGTTCCTAGTTAAAGGACACGGCAAGCAGGTCTGGCTGAACAAAAGGGACATGGAGACACAGTCTCTCTCTGCTGCTCCAGGATCAAATGTGAAGCAGGAGAGTGGTGGGAGCTGAGGATGAAGACATGGACAGGATTAGGGTTGTGAAGACCTTTCATGTCATGCGAAGAGCTGGAACTTTATCCTCGCTGCCCACCCTGTGCTGCCTCCCCTTCCCGGCACCTCTGCCAGCACCATGTCACGAAGGGCTCAGGCTGACCCCACAGCCGCCCTCCTGACAGACATCGCCACAGGGAGGGAGGGCGTGTAATACCCACAGGTTACAGAGGATGGACTTCAGAGGGCTGACAAGAGGGTGAACAGACTCTGCTCGAAGATATCACAGTGGACTTCCGTAGCAGTCCAGTGGTTAAGAATCTGCCTGCCAAGGCAGGGGACACAGGATTGATCCCTGGTCTGGGAAGATTCCACTTGCTATAGGGCAACTAAGCGCGTGCGTCACGACTGTTGAAGCCTGAGCACCCTAGAACCTATGCTTTGCAACAAGAGTAGCCACCTCAGTAAGAAGCCCGCACGCAGCCATGAAGAGTAGCCCCTGCTTGCTTCAACTAGAGAAAGCCCACACACAGCAATGAAGACCCAGCACAGCCATAAATAAATTCTAAAGATGATAATAATACATGATTTTTTTAAAGAAGATATCACAGTCTAACTAGTTGAGAGAGGGCCCACACTTAGGCCAACAGTACTTACACAGAAAGAGGAGGCATGAGTTCAAGACATATTAAGGAGGCAAATGAGTCCAAATTTGGTGACGCACTCCATGAAGACAACATGGGACAGGAAGGAATGATGAACGCCTTCCAAGTTTCTGCCTCAGGGGCTGGATAGACTGTGATACCACAGATAAGATACGATCTACAGGAAAAGGGCAGGCACTTGGCGGGGCGCAGAAGCAGAAACAGATGAAAGATCAGTTTCGGGCACACTGCCTTTGAGTACCCACGGGACTGTTAGCTGGAGACATTCACCAGATGTTAGATTTCATAAAGCACAGGAGTGCAGAGAGGGCTAGAGAAAAAAGATTGAGAAATTAACAGCATATGGTTGCACTTGAGGAAAAGAAAAAACAACATGATGATAACACCCTGCACATAGGACAACTATGCACAAGGCCCCGTATGGTAACAGTGAAGGACACGGGCTCCACTCTGACTACTTTATCTCTGAATCCCTGAGGCAGGGCTGCCCTCAAGGGATTTGCCAACCAGTAAGAAATAAATGTGTGCCCCTGATTAGAATGGATAGTTAGTAACTTAGAGCTGTCCAAAAGAACACAAAGAATCCAGAAGACACAAAGTTCAACTCTGAGGTAACAAAGTACCCCTTTCAGGAGGCAGAGGATTTCAACAGGTAAAAAGGGAAAAGCTAAAGGATTTCAGAACGAGAGAACGGCCGAGCATGAAGTCTGGACATGAAAGGGCAGAGTGGCCAGGGCAGGGAAAGAAAACCACGTTTCCTTTCCATAAGTCACCACTTCAACCTTTTCCACACGTTCTCTCTTTTCATCCCTACACCACATTATGAGTTAGGCATCCTTATTTCCATTAAACTGAGGCTGAGAGATGCTAATTTCCCTAGTTCAACCCTCCCAGCCTTGGTGGAACAGAGATTTAGATCCAGTTTGGTGTACCTTCCATGCCTTTTGATAACCTGTGAGGCCAGAAAGCTTTGGAGATGAGTTAGGAAAAGTGGTCTGGAATCAGCAGCATCTAATGCCTTGGCATACGCTCCTTCAGGTTAAGACCAACGTACCTGACAAGCGGAGGGGCAGCAGGTCAGTGAGACCCCCAACAGGACGGCCTCAATGGAAAAGACCCTGATGCTGGGAGAGATTGATGACAGGAGGAAGAGGGCGACAGAGAATGAGATGGTTGGATGGCATCACCAACTCGATGGACCTGAGTTTGAGCAAACTCCAGGAGATGGTGATGGACAGGGAAGCCTGGCACGCTGCAGTCCATGGGGTCACAGAGTCAGACACGACTGAAGAGACTGAGCAACAACAAAGTGGAGTGGTGGGGGTGGAAGCCATGCCTTCACGAACTAGGACAGTACTCATTAGAAAATTTGAGGAGGAAAACAAAGAGGAAAAAGACAGTAGCCAAGTGACCAACTGTCATCACCTCCATTTCACAAGTGGCCTGAGCCCGCGGGGCTCCTTGCCAGCTCTGTACGTTCATCCTTACTGTTCTCCAGCCTTGAGGTTGTCTTGCTACACTTCGTCTTCCTCTGACCGGATCCAACACGAGATTCAGCCGTGCTTCCCTGACCACTTGTGTGCCCTTCTCTCTCTGCCTTATAAGTGTACTTCACGTGTCACTTATCACTTACTGCGAGGCACTTCATTCTACACCACGTGACAATGCCACTTCACTTAGCCTCCTCAGCCCCAAACAACCTAGGTTCCCTTTAGTCGAAAACCATCATGTTTCATACTCTGCTTGCTGCTGCTGCTGCTGCTGCTGCTGCTAAGTCACTTCAGTCGTGTCCGACTCTGTGCGACCCCATAGACGGCAGCCCACCAGGCTCCCCCGTCCCTGGGATTCTCCAGGCAAGAATACTGGAGTGGGTTGATACTCTGCTTACACTTCCCTAAATACTGAACACAGAACTAGGCAGAAAAACCACATAAAAGCTAAGCAAGGAATTAATCCAGTCCTGGGGATAAGATTAATGACATGGTAGACAGATATCAATCCAAGGATTCCTCCCAAAGTAACAGTTATTTGGGGACTTCCCTGGCGGTCCAGTGGTTAAGATTCTGTGCCTCCACTGCAGGGGGCATGGGTTCAATCCCTGCTTGGTTTGGCATATATATATATATATATATATATGTAATTATTATTTGGAAATGGGGATACTCCAGAAAGAATTAGAACCCTGGCTCTCTGCCCTGCCCTGGGTCAGGTGGTTTATTTTAAAGTTTCGCTTCTGCATGCCATCATATGTGATGATCTCAATTTATTAGATTTCCCCTCATGAATAAAGATGAAGTCATAACCACCTAATTGGAAAATTTTTATATTGCAAGCTGAGCCAGAAACTAATATTTGGTTCTAGTGGGAAAATATTGACAAAAATAAACACAAGGGAAAAAAAAAAAAAGATTAAATGATCCAAGAACTGACATCTGGTGCTGCTGTGTCTGTTTAGAACTAGTGGAGTTCTTTTTCCATTTTCTATTCAACAGATAAAAAAAATATCCAAATCTTTGGTTTCTTTTAAATTTCTGGGAACTGATATATTTCTTAAACCAGATGGATGCAGCCCTTTCAGGTCTGGACACACCAACAGATTAACCAGGAAGAGATCAGCAAAGGATGCTATAAAAATGATTTGCACAGAGCACCACCCGGCAGCCTTCATGCTTCACTGAAGAACCAGAGCTCCTTAAATCAATCTTTAATGGGAACTACATTCTCCATTATAAGTGGCTATAATGGGCTTCTTAAAAGCCCCTCTTCCATTTAATGTTGACTTTCTCCTCACATCAATAAACCCTAGACTCATCCAAACACTGAATTACAAGAGTCTCCTGCATTCAGGGTGCATTACAGACCAAGAAGAATGCTATGAGGGAGTACAAGATGTATCTTCCACCTAAATATTTCTTTTTGTGATCTTAAATCAGTATAGTCAATTTAAATTTAGTTCATTATTTTTTTAAAATGGCATATACAAAACCCTTACCCCATAAGAGCTGTGTTAAAGACAAAGTATTTTCTGTATCACCAACAAATGTTTGATGCTCCCCTCTAATGTGATGCCACTTAGAAGGAACTTAAGGACAGAGCTATCAGACTCCCTAACTCCATCGAACCAGTGTGGACCCACACAGCCCAGCGTGGCTTTCTGGCTTCCCATCGAACACACTGCAGCTCCTTGCTCATTCAGGTATGACCAGTGGAGACTAGGAAAACACCAGAGCACACATAATGTCCATCAGCTGTTTTCCCAACAACATGTTTCCTATTATACAAATGAAATAATGACAACACCACCCTGTAAGCCTTGGCCACATAAGGAACAGGCCAAAATGTACCTTTCTACAAACATTTCCTCCTAGAAAATACTTATACTTATGCTGAAATATGACAGGAATTCAATCTTTCTCAAAGCTCTACTGTCATCTAAACACAGAAAGGGTATTCAGAAATATAGGTGTTAAACAAAGGTCAGAAACTTGAATACTCTAAAAAGAAATCTGGGAAGAAATACATAGAAATAGAACAAAAGCATGCTGCAAACATGGGAGGGAAACATCTAGGGGATGATGTTCCCAGATAAACAAATGTGTATCATAGAAATAAAACAGAACTTAATAGCAACAAAGAACTACAGAGTTATACTTGAATCAAGGTGATGATCAAGGACAGGCTAGAGGTCTGCCACTTGAATGGGACAAAGCCAATGGATGGCAAAATGGAGACCTCATCAACTCCTATTCCATTGTTTTTTGTCAAGGGAACTGAAATTAGACGTGAAAAGAATTAAACAAGTGTGGTTATCAGTGCTCTCTTACCCAAAATAAGTACAGAGATTTCATCAAATCTCCTTGATACTCTAAAGAAAGATCCACCTCTGGGCTTGACAGTCACTTTTTAAGTTCCCTCTAGGAGGAGAATGTGCAAATAAGATTTCTAAAGCATCACTAGCAGGGTCAGGAATTGCTAAATATGTGGAAAAGGCCAAAAGCTTAACAAGATGCAAATAGATTTTAATTTTCAACAAAAGTTATCAAAAAAGTATTCAACAAAACATCATTCGAATCCCCAGCAAAACTTTAGATGTGATAATTAAAGGCAGCTTGGGAAGGACTTACAAGAGGAGGCAGTGAACCCTGAGATCCACGATGTTCACAGAAAATCAACCGTTCAGCAGAACAACAGCAACAAGCAAGCAGATCCCTTTCTGAAGCATCTCCCAGGGAGACACAAAGAGGACAGCATTCACAGGCAGCCAGCTCAGGTGAAACAGGCAACTGACATCCATCAGGTGGTAAGGCAAACGGCAAGCAGTCTGATATTGGTGGTACAAGGAACCACGCAGCACAGAGGGGAAGCAACTACTCTGCCAGGGAGGGAAGGGGAGTCTGGGAAATGCCATAGATGATGCCAGAGCCAGACTGTGAGGGAGGAACAGAGAGTTTGATGATGAATGCAAAAGCAGTTGGTCTCATTAGGCCGAATGAGGATGTACAAGCCATTGGCAGGGAATGCGTGGTGCTCAAGGAGGCCTGGTGGTCTGGTATGGTGGGCATGTAGGGCTGGTAGAGAGAAGGAAGTTCAAGAACGGGGCATAGCCAAACTGTACCGACCTAAGTTCCCTCTTGTACACAGTTACTACTCTAGTGCAACAAGGAAATGAGGCAAACATAGTGTAACTGTACTTGTAAGGCACTTGGTAAGTTTCTCTTGATCTGCTTATGAATAAGATGGATGATGTGGCCTAGACGTGAATGAATGCCCCCAGGATTGGACTGATTACAGAAAGCACTGAGTCACTATACCAAGCGGTATGTGCTCACCACCCGACTGGCCTCTATCTGGAGCTGGGAGCAGACTTCCAACTTCAACCTAAAGGGAGAATGTTAACAGCTTAATGCAGTGTTCTTTCTTAAGCCTTGTCCTCATTAATACATTTACCAATGATGTGAATGAAAATATGTGCTTAATAGACTTTTGAAGAGATAAATAACATCTTGGATAACAGCATTTCAATTCAGACAGATGTCAGCTGTCTGTAGATCAACTCAGGGTTCTACATCTGGGAGAGGTAGAACCTAGCGTTAGCACAAATGAATAGGACAGGCATATATCATGTTTGGGGTGACAGTAAGATTCACATACCCAGTGGTGTGGTTCCAGTGCTTCACAACACCTCCCCCCACCCACCTAGGCCAAAAAATAGAAATAAAAAACCAATGCAGTCAACCCAGAATGAAAAAGACTATGATGGTCTGTCCTACCCTTTTTGAGGGTTATAATATATCATGACTATTGCATTTAGCTCTGGATCTCCTCATACAGGAGAAATAGAAGGAAACTGGAACAAATAGAATGATTAAATAACCTAAAACTAAACTTTAAGCTGTGCTGTGGGCTTACTTGCTCAGTTATGTCCGACTCTTTGTGACCCCATGGACTGTAGCCCACCAGGCTCCTCTGTCCATGGGGATTCTCTAGGCAAGAATACTGGAGTGGGTTGCCATGCCCTTCTCCAGGGGATTTTCCCAACCCAGGGATAGAACCCAGGTCTCCCTCATTGCAGGCAGATTCTTGACCATCTGAGCCACCAAATTTTAAGAATATTAGTCAAAGGAGCTGGTCGGGTTTAGCATGGAAAGAGTTGAGAGGAAAGGATATGAAAGAGAAGTTGTCAGGAAAGGAATTTTCCAGGCAAGAATATTGGAGCAGGTTGCCATTTCCTCTTCAGGGGATCTTCCTGACCCAGAGATTGAACCAGAATCTCCTGCATCTCCTGCATTGGCAGGTGGGTTCTTTACCACTGAGCCACCTGGGAAGCCCTAGAGGAAAGGACAGTTACTTTCAAATATCTCAAGGATCTTATCTAGTAGAGGATTTAGGCTTGTACCAACAGACCCTCAAGGGTCTACCTAGAACCAGGCACTGGGTATTGAGAGAGAGATGTCTTGGCTCAACATAAGGGCTTGATGCAAAGAGCTGCCTCCAGAGAGAGCAGCTTCCTAATCTCCAGAGATGACAGCACAAGCTGGACCACTTTAGGGGGTGGCTGTGGACTGGTACATTTCAATTCTACCAAACTTCAACACCCCTCACCTAATAAATACAGCTGACCTTTGAACAACAGGGGTTTGAACTTCGTGAGTCCACCTACATTCAGATTTTTTCAGTAAATATACTATAGTATCACATGATCTGAAAATACGAAAGAATGGCATGTACAAAGGGCCCACTGAAAGTTACACACATTTTTTTTAAACTACCTGGAGGGTCACCACCCCTACTCTCACAGTTTCCAATGGTCAATTGTATATAAGTATTTTATAACATGCCCTTTGTATAATGCTGAGATGAAGTTGATAAACAATATAACCCATTTAACACAATTTTATGAAGGTGATGTAATGCCTTAAAGGAAAGCAACTGATCACAGGTAGTTCAATATCTATATTCCCAGGTTTCAAAAATCAATATAATGCCAAAAGACAAGTACCTTATAATAGGTAAGTCATAAGTGAATAATTTATAATCATAAAGTAAATTCTCAAGCAGAAGTTCATTAGAAGACACAACAAATGCTCAGATGCTTATACCACCACAAGTTTAGCTATAGGTGAAATGAGATCAGAAATAATTTCATAGAGGGAGGGGGCATATGTATGTCTATGGCTGATTCATGCTGATGTATGGCAGAAGCCAACACATGGATAGACTAATATTTTTAATTACATTTTTATCAAAAATTTTTCATGTCAAAAATTCCTTCAAAGCCGAGATTTTACAAACTTCACACACCTGAGTAGTTCTGTCTTCAAGGTTCTCTGTGCTTTACCTGACTAAGCCCTCTGACTCATGTTAAGGCAGCACAGCACCTTTAAAGGGGCTTCCCAGGTGGCACGAGTGGTCGAGAACCCTCTGTTGATGCAGGAGACCTAAGTGATGCAGGTTGGATCTCTAGGTCAGGAAGACCCCCTGGAGGAGGGCATGGCAACCCACTCTAGCATTCTTGCTTAGAAAATCTCATGAAAGAGGAGTGTGACAGGTTACTGACCATAAGGTCAGCGAAGAGTCAGACACGACTAAAGCGACTTAGCAGGCAGGCACCTTTGAAGCTGGACAGACCCCATTGGGATCCAGACTCCAGCATTTCCAAGGTATAGGGCCTTGAGCAAGTTACTCGATTTCTCTAGCTTCCAGTTTCCTTATCTGTGAAAGGGTTGGTCTAGAAATGAAACATGTCCAAGAGGTGTTTATCGAGTCTAGCATCCCATGGAACAGAAAATTCCCTCCAACTGAGATTTCAACAAGCCCAAATGTTCCTGTGTTCATGAAAATTACACCTATCTTCATCAGCGCCTGCAGAGTTAGATTCAAATTTGCCCCTAAACAAACATGTTAGATCATGAATTAACTCAAGCCAGGCAGCCTAGGAGAATGTAGAGATGAGAGCAGGCAGCAACAGTCAAAACATTTACCAAACATTAACCATATGCACCAGATTTTTTTGTTCAATGCTATCATACACACAGTTTAATCTTTATGACTCTACGAGAGTTCATTTTCTCAATCCTTTTTAGATAAAGAATCTGAAGTTCAGAAAGGTTAAAATGTTTATTCCAGGTCAAACAGCCATAAGAGTTGGAGCCAGAATGATCAGCTTTGTCTGACACTAAACTCAGAACCATTCATAATGGATCTCTAACTCAAGGCTGTAACACTACACAGAATTTTCACATCAGTTGCCTGGTTCTTCCTGGCAGTTGGTTCTACCCACCATTAAAAAGAAGAAGAGGGTGAACACCAGCATTCTTGTCCTTCGTCCTTTAGGACATTGATTCTGAACCACGTTCAAGTTAGGCATTGCTATTCATTAATAAAGCACTGCACTAAACACGTTCACCCACTTAATAAACATTTACGGCTTTTAAAAAGCTAACTGGAATGCACATTCCCTTACTTCATTAAATTAAGTGAAACACCTCTTAAATATTAAGGACTGAAGTAATGATATAACTCACTACGCCGGAAATATATCCCTTAGCCGTTGGCATAGTCTTTGTTTCTGTTGTTATGAAAAGTAATTGTCTGCCAATCCAATTATTTCTCCACTGAAATTAGTGAACACACAGCATCAGGATTTAAAAATGGAATTTTGATCTTTTAAAAAAATTTCCTTATGGATTTTAAGTTACAAAAGTCCCTTTTTTCTTCCCCTAGGGACTAAGACTGATGATTCTTTTTAGAACTAAAAGTTATGATTTTATAAAACTTCTACCAGAGGTCTTTAATATATCGCATGCATTTTCTCATTAATACTTAAAAAGATATAACTATTTAGTCTTAAACAGTTTTCTATCTGTACACAAACACAAATTAAATGGGCAAAATATACAGAAAGTCATGTAAAAAGTTATTGGAGACAATGAAAACAGAACAGAGTCTGTTCTGCTGGTTTCATGTCTCAACCAGAAAACTTCCTCTTTCTCACCATCAGTCACTATTTATTGGGTGTCTGCTCCAGGCATATGAGTGTCCAAAACCCACAAAAGTTGAAAAAAAAAATCTGATGCCTGCAATGTCACGAGGTGATTTCCAGGGACACCCCCTATTGTTGCTCCAGCACTGGAAGATCACTTCAGATCATCTCTAAGGTGAGTCCCAAGGTGGCAGGCTCCAAACGGCAGCAACAAACACATAGGTGAGGGACTTCCCTGGTGGTCAAGAACCTGCCTTGCGACGCAGAGGATGTGGGTTCCACCCCTGGTCAGAGAACTGGGATCCCACACGCTGCAGAGCAACTCAGCCTGCGTGCCCCAACTAGAGAGTCAACTCAGCCTGGGTGCCACGATTAGAGAGTCCATGCTCGGCAACAAAGGATTCTGTATGTCCAACTAAGGCCCGACACAGCCAAATAAATAAATAAATATTATTTTTTAAAAAATGACACAGGACGAAAAATTTGTCTTCAATTACTTCTGGCATTCATTTTAATATTAGACAGACCCACTACTAAAATCCTAGGATCTCTGGCCTATTTGCTTTTTTTTTTTTTTGTAGTTATCTTTCTAGCCCTGGCCCAAAAGGAATTTTTAAAAAAGAAAAGAAAAAAAAAAAAATTCCAGAGTCTTCTGGAGTCTCTATCTACTAGTATAGAATTCAAGCCTACTCCCCAAAGAGTAGGCCTGCCTATTCCCCAAAGAGTAGGCACCAATATCATTCACTGCATCACTACGTTTGCTCACAGCAAATGCCATCACTACTGCAAGGGTCCTGGTCTTGCATCATGCCCCAACTCCTTGAATTTTAGGACAGGAATAAGCATGGGCAGTGGTTACTACTTCTATTTCTTCTTCTTCTTATTATTATTATTAATATTATCAGGTGGGAGCTATCTGTTAGATGAATCTGAATCAGGACTAACTGATGCAAACAAAACCAATAAAATTTGACAGATGGAAGATGTAATAAATGGAATGCCTTTACAAAGAACATATAGGCTGTAAGCACTAGTTTTCAAGAATTAAATCTGAGTGTCTTTTGAAACAATCAAGAGACATAATGCTCACTTTACCAGGTTAATTGCCATTCCACTAAGGAAAAGCCACATGCCTCTTTGTTTTCATGTGGACGGTATTGGCAATTGAATACCATCTTCAAAATACACTGGCATACACTCATACATGTGAAAATGCCAAATAAAAAATAACTGATTTATAACTTTTTAATATGCTTTCAGTATATTTACATACAAGTAAGCAAAGACTCTGACGCTGGGAGGGATTGGGGGCAGGAGGAGAAGGGGACGACAGAGGATGAGATGGCTGGATGACATCACTGACTCGATGGACGTGAGTCTGAGTGAACTCTGGGAGTTCGTGATGGACAGGGAGGCCTGGTGTGCTGTGATTCATGGGGTCGCAAAGAGTTGGACATGACTGAGCAACTGAACTGAACTGAAACATACAACATAAATGTACAAGTCGCAATAAACAATTTACACTTACTCCAAAATTGTACCTTGTCACATACTGACAAGCCTTCTATTCAATGAGTAAGCATTTATAAAGAACCTGTTTTATGCCTACCACTGGACTATATATCTGAAACCTATGCATATAAAGAGGACTCAATACACTAAGAAAACTTTAACATTTTTAACAAGGAAATAAAACTGACATAAATAAAATAATCAGAAAAAAAGGGGTATGATTAAAAAGCCGTGCCAAATAAAACTTGTTTCACACAGAGAAGTAGCAACCAAAAGAAAAGGGCCAGGTCACAGGGGCCAGTGTTCCCAGGGAGGTGTGTAAAGTGAGACATGACCAAAATAACCATTCATGGTGGTAGTTCAACAGTGCTACACAATGGACAGTCATGTGTGTAATCCAGAAAGAGCTGTATCCTTAATGAAAAAGTGCTCTATCAGAGCATGTTCAAGAAGACCGAAATTCCACCTTCCTCTCAGATACATGGGACAAAGATGGAGAGAAGCCTGTATTGCTTTGGTTAGCATAGTACAAAATGTGGTAAAAACACAAACATCCCTTCAGGAAGAGGGCAGGATGAAAAGTGTCTTCAGGGCAGGAAATCTGCCCAACCTAAAGTCAGACCACCATTGGGAGGTACTGTGACCTCTTCTTCAAGAAAAGATTTATGCATATAATGAAGTGAAGCCGCTCAGTCGTGTCCAACTCTTTGTGACCCCATGGACTGTAGCCTACCAGGCTCCTCCGTCCATGGGATTCTCCAGGCAAGAATACTGGAGTGGGTTGCCCTTTCCTTCTCCAGGGTATCTTCCCGACCCGGGGATTGAACCCAGGTCTCCCACAGTGCAGGCAGACCCTTTAACCTCTGAGCCACCAGGGAATATAGTAGTCAATACTAATTTTCCAAGAGATCTGGTTAAGAAACCAAGTCTATAGTTTAAGTATGCTTTCCTTTAAAGGTTTATTCAGTTGTTTGATATAAAAATTCTTGAAGAATTCCAAAGAAAAAGGGCTCTTCGGCCATTTGGCCAGACTGGATTGTTGTCCTCGAGTATGTATTCCTTCCTTGTAACAGAATTACAGACGCACACCCTCCACGATGCCACTGAGTGGTGCTCTGCACTAGCATACAGAGCATGCTGCTCTAAGCCAGTTGGCCATGTGGCTTGGCTTAATCAACAGACTGAGGACAAACAGTGTACCCATTTCAACATAAGGCTCTAAGAGGCCTGCAAGTTTCTGCTCTCTATCAGAAAAGTACGTCCCGGGTAGTAGCTTTTCCTTCTTCCACACGGGTCCCAGGATGAAGACCTATGGAACAGACCTGAATTCCTGCCTCAGCTTTGGAGCCCAGCCCAGCCCTTCTGGACCCAGTCAACGGTTGCCAACCTGTGGACTCACGAATGTGAAATAAACATTTGTGGTTCTAAGACACTAAGCTTTGGATGGTGTTGCTGCTGCTAAGTCACTTCAGTCATGTCCAACTCTGTGTGACCCCATAGACTGCAGCTCACCAGGCTTCCCTGTCCCTGGGACTCTCCAGGGAGGAACACTGGAGTGGGTTGCCATTTCCTTCTCCAATGCATGAAAGTGAAAAGTGAAAGTGAAGTCGCTGAGTCGTGTCCGATCCTTAGCGACCCCATGGACTGCAGCCTACCAGGCTCCTCTGTCCATGGGATTTTCCAGGCAAGAGTACTGGAGTGGGGTGCCATTGCCTTCTCCGTTGGATGGTGTTAGGTAGTAGTTATCCGGCTTCCTTGGTGGCTCAGATGGTAAACAATCTGCGTGCAATGCAGGAGACCTGGGTTCAGTCCCTGGGTCAGGAGGATCCCCTGGAGAAGGGAATGGCTACCCACTCCAGTATTCTTGCCTGGAGAATCCCACGGACAGAGGAGCCTAATGGGCTACAGTCCGTGGGGTCACAAAGAGTAGGACACAACTGAGTGACTAACACTTTCACATGCAGTATAGTATCACAACAAAAACAAAATCAACACACCTTTAGAAGTATCCTGATCCACAAATTACTTTGTGGATTTTTACCAAGAAGATCAAAGCCACATAGTACGTATTACTATCCATACGCATAATTCTACCAAGGTCAGGAATACCAAAGCCGAGACAAAAGCAGTCAATTAACAAAAACAGCCAAGAAAGCATCCCTTCCTTCCATTTCTCATTTATCCCATAACCCATGTGCATGGCTATGCAAGTTTAACTATAAGAAGACATCACTTAACACCAAGCGAGACTTATGTACATCTTGGTACATCCATCTATCTGTGTGTGTTAGTCGCTCAGTCACGTCCAACTCTTTGCAACCCCATGGACTGTAGCCCCCCAGGCTCCTCTGTCCATGGGATTCTCCAGGCAAGAACACTGGAGTGGGTAGCCATTTTCTTCTCCAGGGGATCTTCCCAACTCAGGGATCGAACCAGGGTCTCCCACACTGCAGGCAGATTCTTTACCACCTGAGCTACCAGGGAAGTCCAAAAGTGAGTGTATCATGTCTGACTCTTTGTGACCCCAGGGACTACAGCCTTCCCCCCGCCTCAGGCTCCTCTGTCCATGGAATTTGATATTATTTATCATTAGGGGTTGAACTGCATCACTGCACACCCCACAATCCCCCCAAATACAGTGAAGTTGTATCCACTGTATTCCAGGATATGACCTTATTTGGAAAGAGGTCATTGCAGATACTTTCAGTTGAGATGAGATCTTATCGGAGTACTCCGGGCCTCTAATGACTGGCATCTGTATAAGAAGATAGCCATATGAAGATCAAGACACACAAGGAGACCACCACATGAAAACAGAGCAGAGGTTAGAGTTAGGCAGCGATAAGCCAAGGAATGCTAAAGGCAGCCAGCGAATCACCAGAAGCCAGAAGCAGCAAGAAAGGATCCCTTTACAGGTTTCAGAGAGATCGCAGCCCTGACAACACCCTGATTTTAGAGTTCTACCTTCCAGAATTGTGAAACAATGAATTCCTGTTGTTTTAGGCTACCCAGTTTTTGGTACTTGTTAGAGCAGCCCTGG
Source organism: Bos indicus x Bos taurus (assembly GCF_003369695.1). Taxonomy (NCBI): domain Eukaryota; kingdom Metazoa; phylum Chordata; class Mammalia; order Artiodactyla; family Bovidae; genus Bos; species Bos indicus x Bos taurus. The sequence continues at coordinate 25,614,867 of NC_040084.1, forward strand.
AGAAGGTAATGGCAACCCACTCCAGTACTCTTGCCTGGAAAATCCCATGGACGGAGGAGCCTGGTAGGCTGTAGTCCATGGGTCACTAAGAGTCGGACACGACTGAGCAACTTCACTTTCTCTTTTCACTTTCAGGCATTGGAGAAGGAAACGGCGACCCACTCCAGTGTTCTTGCCTGGAGAATCCCAGGGACGGGGGAGCCTGGTGGGCTGCCATATATGGGGTCGAGCAGAGTCGGACATGACTGAAGTGACTTAGCAGCAGCAGCAGCAAAGCAGCCCTAGGAAACCAATTCACTTGTCTTAAATCTTACATACTATAACTATTCCAAAAGGATACTGCATCAAAAATATGACTTCCCCATCATGTCTATTCTGCTACTTTCTCTTATACTTTAAAGGAAATCTGCACATGCAGTTGAGAGCATTGGTAAATATTATTTTGAATATTAGAGGAGAAAGCTCACACAGTTAACATTTGTACCCAGGAGGTAATTCAAGTACACTTTATTGAGTAGTGGACTAAGAACTCACCTAATTATCAAGGAAAATCCTTAACAAAAAAGGAGCTTTGAAATCTTCGGAGAATGTAGCATCACCATGTATTATGGCGCTCTTACCGTACTTCAGCAATTTTAGTCTAACAAACTCATGCTGCTAGCTTTCTTACACACACTTATGCTATCCTGTACCATTTTCTAATGAATGGCACCTCTTGCCCACATTTTCAGTCAGACCGTAAGCTCTCAAAAGGTAGGGAGTGTGTGGTATTTTACACACATGAGCAAGAACTAGAAAGATGGGCAAAATGAAGATGGAACAGAAAACTCATTAAGTCATTGCCTAAGAATGTTATCAACACAACAAAAACCAGTCTTCTTGTGTTCCATCTGTGTGCATGTGGACAACATTTTGCTAGAAACCTGAAGGGCATGGAGTATTATAAAACACAACCCCTTATCAGCTTAGGGGTTTCCTTGTAGCCCTCAGGGCTTTCCTTGTGGTTCAGACAGTAAAGAATCTGAAAGTGTTAGTTGCTCAGTCGTGTTCAACTCTTTGTGATCCCATGGAAAGTAGCCCACCAAGTTCCTCTAGCACTTTCACTTTGCTTTATAGCTTAGTTCTACGGTAAGCTGATAAATGTGGAAGTATTAACCGCTCAGTCATGTCCGATTCTTTGCGACCCCATGGGCTGTAGCCTACCAGGCTCCTCTGTCCATGGAATTCTCCAGGCAAGAATACTGGCTGCTGCTGCTGCTAAGTCACTTCAGTCGTGTCCGACTCTGTGTGACCCCATAAACAGCAGCCCACCAGGCTCCCCCGTCCCTGGGATTCTCCAGGCAAGAACACTGGAGTGGGTTGCCATTTCCTTCTCCAATGCCTGAAAGTGAAAAGTGAAAGTGAAGTCGCTCAGTCATGCCCGACTTCTAGCGACCCCTTGGACTGCAGCCTACCAGGCTCCTCCGTCCATGGGATTTTCCAGGCAAGAGTACTGGAGTGGGGTGCCATCGCCTTTTCCGAAGAATACTGGAGTGGGAAGCTATTCTCTTCTCCAGGGGATCTTCCAGAGCCAGGAATCAAACCTAGGTCTCCTGCATTGCAAGCAGGTTCTTTACTGCTAAGTCACTGGGGTGAGCTATAAGCTATAAAGCAAATCTGTATTTAATTTGTAGTACAAATCATTAAGCGCAGAAAGAAAATGAAATTAGGGGTAGAGTAGATGTCCTAGAAAGTGTTGATGGAATTAAGTATCAACCTGGTACAGAATACTGGCTTTCAAGAAAGAAATGTATGAGGAAATTCAGATACAGCTGGCAGTCAAAAGCCTGAAGGCAAGAATTACATGGTTGTCAGGGTTACTGAGAAGCCTTCTGATCCTACTAACTTGCTGAATGTATGCAAGTGGGGCTAGGGAGATAAGGCTGGGTGCCCAAAATGTGGAGATAATATAATGCCAGGATACAATGCCATCACTGCCTAAGCATTCTCTGGCTTAAGTTTCCATGAGAAAGCCACCACCATGAATATCTCATAAATCATTTCACTAGGTCTACTTATTCTTGAAGAACTAGCCTTGAGGCTGATCTATACATAAAACAAGCAAGCAAGCTAAATGCAAGAAAATATCAAGCAGATGGCATGTGGGTGAACATGTGGAGGAAGTGAAATATTAGCAGCTTTGAAAAGAGGAAGAGAAAGTAAAATATGTCAAAATGAATATGCATTTTATAAAGAAAACTCAAGAATATAAGTCCTATGATATATTAATTTCAATTATTTCTAGCAATATCATTATAATACTTATGATAAATAAATGTGAAATATTTCACAAATAAAATGTGTAAATGGAAATGCTATATACCATTACTGGGGACAAAAGTCTGAATGTTTTGTCACTTCCGTCTTTTCTGCTATGCAACTGCATTTATGAAGCAAATTAGGGTCTTTTTGTATATACAGTTTGGTATGCTATGCTAAGTCACTTCAGTCGTGTCCGACTCTGTGCGACCCCACAGACGGCAGCCCACCAGGCTCCCCCATCCCTGGGATTCTCCAGGCAAGAGTACTGGAATGGGGTGCCACTGCCTTCTCTGACAGTTTGGTATACTGTCTCTTAAAAAAACTCCAATTTTTACAATATCAACCTTGCTAATGAACTAATACTTATATAGTTGCTTATTCTGTGACAGAATTTCAAGTACTTTATATATATTAACTTATTAGCTAATTCTCAATACAATGTGAGAGGTGGATGCTATTATTATCTTCATTTCACAGATGAGAAAATCAAAGAGAAATTAACTTGCCTAAGTTCACCTACCTGATAAACGGTGAAAAAGAACTTTAAGCCAGGAAACTGGCTCCAGCATCCTCACTCTTAACCCATCTACCATACCACTTGCCTCCCAGAGACAATGTGCTTATCATTGAAACTAAGCTTCATCTCTGATTTTTTTAAGGATGTACTCAGAACAGAATCATGGCAATCCATTCCAGTATTCTTGCCTGGAAAATCCCATGAACAGAGGAGCCTGGTGGGCTAAGGTCCATAGCGTCGCAGAGTCGGACACGACTTAGCGAGTAACATCAACAGAACAGAATCACAGGGGCCAAGGGAGCCTATGAGCTGAACTGCTCTCCATCAAAGGCATAATACCCCCATCTAACCTCTTACCTGTGGAAAGGGAAATGACCCAACCTCATCATTGTTACGGACTTCTACAATCTAATTACAATCTGCATTTCTTTGATGCAATGAAGGTGAATATTTTTTCATGTTTTGGCCATTTGTAGTTCCTGTTTTGTGAGCTTTCTATTCCCACTATGTAGTTGGTTTATGTCCCCCATCCCCACCCCCAAATTCATACACTGAAAACCTAATGCTCTAGGTGATGGTATGAGGGAGGGCACTGAGGAGGTGACTAGGTCATGAGGGATCCCCTTCCACCATGTGAGGACACAAACAAGAAGGCCCTGAGTCTACAACTCCAAGAGGGCTCTCACTAGAACCTGATCATGTTGGCACTCTGATCTCCCAACTTCCAGCCTCCAGAACTGAGTAATAAATTTCTGCTGCTTATATGCCATCCAGTCTATGGAATTTTGTTATAGCAGCCCAAATGGACTCAAATGATTCCTTCCTAGAATGCTTAGTAAAGTGTGTTCAATTGAAACTATTTTAAAAGATACCAGAGGGTTGCTAACTAGCTGTTTCAGTGGGAGCCTATAGATAGACAAGTACCTCAGGGGAATCACCGGGACCCAGGGCTGAAGGCTCAGCTGTAAACACCTGGGGCCATAAGGACTGAGCAGGCTCTCCCAACACACTAACAGCCTAAAACTGTGCTTTATTCCACACAGCAGGGGCTGTACTTATCCGAAGGCTGGCACAGTCATTAATGGTACTCGAGACACTCAATTTCTCGTATCAACATATCTGGGAACACAACTCAGTAAACCTAATGTTTGCTTATAAGTGTGTGTAAGTTGCTCAGTCATGTCTGATTCTTTGCAACCCCATGGACTGTACCCGCCAGGCTTCTCTGTCTATGGAATTCTCCAGGCAAGAATACTGGAGTGGGATGCCATTCTCTTCTCCAGGGGATCATTCCTGACCTAGGGATCGAACTGGGGTCCCCTGCACTGCAGGCAGATTCTTTACCATCTGAGCCACCAGGGATGTTTGCTTAGTGAGGTCAGAATTACAGAAGGAAAATGAAAGCTCTACAGGGATCTCACACCTACAGAGCAGTCTCACAAATTTTTCCTATCTTCTACATGGCTAGCGTGGTTGGTGAACAGAATCATCCACTAGTCAGAGGATTCTACCGGAACAGTGGGGAACCAAAGCTATTAAATTCTTACCCACTAAACCCTCTGTTAATCAGTTAACAATTTACCTCATGCCAGGCACTCTGCAATAAAATTGAGCACCTAGGACACTCTCTGATTACCTGGCTTGGAAAGAAAAATACCACATTTGCATACTTAGGAGTCACTTCTTAGGATGAGCTACTGTCTCCAGATGGTTCATGTCATCTATCAGGACTGATGGTTAACACTTTCAATTTTTTAAGGGTAGCCCCATACATGGAGAGTTTCACTCCTTTATGTACCAGCTAGAGAGGCAGAGGCAATACACACACACACACACATGCACACACATACACATGCACACACACACATGCACACACACACATACACACACATACACGCACACACATGCACACACACACTCTCTCTCTCAGGGACATAATAAATATGGAGGTTTTTTTTTAAATGAGTGTTAACACAAAGTTTGAAAATTAGTAAAGTAAGGTAGGGATGCTCAAGAAAATAAATCATATGGACATGTATTTTACTGAGCGTTGGGCAATGAGTAGTAGAGGAGAGATGACTAGTTAAATAAAGCTTCAACCTTCAATTTTTTTTTTTGGACCCATCAGAGCATGTTATCCAAAATCACAATTATTTTTCTACTAGCAAGGCAGTTGTGCTATTGATGAGAAATGCCTGTTCCCAGTATGGACGCCTACTTGCTACACTACATATAGAAGGCTCCATGAGTTTCTGGAATCTCAACCAAGAATGGTCCGTACCAAGAATGGTCCGTAGAGATGACACCAGAACTGAGTGTGGCCTGCTAATGAAAATAGTAGGACAAGGGTTCCACGCAGAGGAAATGGCCTGGAGAAGAAAAATCATATGCAATGCATGCGCAGGAAGTGACAGACAGTTCTGTGTTACCAAAATAGAGATTCTGAACTCGGGGTCTGTAAACAAGGACACAGAGGCAAAGCAGTGTGTTCAGTGTCTGGTGAGACCACGAGCTTTCATCAGATATATTTTTTTAAGTATCCCTGATTGGGGATGGGGAGATAAGTTAAGAAAAACTGTGTGCCAAATGCGTGACAGGCGGGGCAGGGGACAAGAGATGAATTCCTCAGGGGCCACAAGACCAGGCTGAGTCATGCTGGACTCCTTTCTGTACAGACTGGGATCCTTTAGTAGAATGAAAAGCGATGTGTACAAGGCTGAAATGTAGGCGAAAGTGAAGTGCAGGCAACAGTCCAAAGCACCTCAGGAGCAAAACAAGAGCAGTGGGAATGGAGAGAAGGGAATCAGAGAAATGATTAGGAGACAAAACAAGCAGGCTGAATATTCACGTTCGCTTGTATCAATGTATGCACAGAGTGTCTCCGGGAGGATTCTCAATTAACTGATAACACTGGTTGCCAGTGGACAAGGGAGGCGGGTAACCAAGAAAGAGGATGAGAGGGCATCCTTCCCACTGTTTACCCATTTGTACCTTTTGAATCACACGAAGGTAATGCCTACTATAAAAATAAAACGTTTTTTAAAAAGACATGGAGCTTATCATAATGAGATGCCTCTATTTAAAAATTTGATTTTTTCTCTCCAAACCCCCTCTCAGTGTTTCAAGTTGCACTTCTGAACTCAGATTATTTTTACCTCAAAGGCTCCTGGACTGCACCCATGGTTGTCCTTTGAGAAGGGCCAGTCTCTCTGTTGACGGCGGTGATAAATGTATGAAACTGAAGTGGACACCATACAGATGTAAATAAACAACTACTTCCCTGGTTACATTCAACCAACTTAACATGTAGTTGTCAAAATACTCGAATGAAGAAAGTCTGATCAATTAACTCAGGGACCTCAATCTTCTCAATTTTAAGATAAGAGCTCAAAGAATCTCTATGATTAGTAAATCATAGTTTACTAAATACAAAGTTTTTTACTAAATACAAACTAAATACAATAGTTTACTAAAAACAAAGATGAATCAAATAAATTACTGATGTGAAGGAGATCAGATGTGAGGTCCAGTGTGGTGAGTGTTAAGCTAATATAGGCTAACCCTTTAGCCTATATTAGCTTTTTTTTTTTTTAATTAAATAGGATGAATCTCCTATTCAGCCTGATAACAGCATATAAAGCAGGTACTCCAGAAATAACTGACTTAAAGTGAATGGTTTGACCAATTTTAAATTAGCCAATAGCAGACATAAATTTAATAGTTAAAAAATAAGTGGATCTTAGCTTTGCAAAACTAAATAAGTTTTTATTTCCCATTTGTTTCCCATTTGGCCATAAAGCTCAAATACACTAAACTTGCGATACTTGTTCAAAGCATAGTTAATGGTACCTATTAAACTTATTAATCAAAACATACTGTGTCCAAAGATCAATTCTGCAAATGTTTCCATTCATTGATTTTATGTTTTATATTTTGACTTGTTCTACAAAAGATGTTGTGAGTCAGCTTAAAATAATAAATTCAATAAAACGGGAAACTCTATTAGGTAAAAAAATCAGAATAAGAAAAAAAGGTAGACCAGAAACTCAAGACCAAAGGGAGAGTTAGATCATCAATATTAGCTCATAGGTTTTTACAGGGTTATTAAAATTAAGTTGCAAATTTGACTCTGCATTTCCTAGTTGCAAAGCAGAAAGGGAAACTTAATCGATTATCTAATTCTAGTTCTGCATGATGAAAAGAAAAAAGGACACTCAATAATTATTCATGGGAGATAAAGCTTTTCTTTGGCATTTAGAGTTGAATGGAATTTCTTGCATGAGCCTTCAAATAGGAGCTGTAAAATGAACTATGATCTTAATAACCCCATCTCTTAAGTAACTTAACAGTAGGTTTCTTGTGACTGTCTTTATTAATAGAGCGCTTCCTTGTGAGCACGATTTGGGGGGAGGGGTGCAAAGAATGCAAAACAAAGTCAACAAAGTACACAGTTTCTGAAGATCTGGCTACACACCTGGCCTAACACCTAGGACTGGAGGGGAATGGGTGGACATCACAGCCTTTGTTCAGCCAGCTCTCTATATACACATTTCTCTCATATAAGCTTCTGATCAAATTTATGAGCAGACAAGTCATAGTCCCCAGCACTCTATACCACCATTAAAGGGAGATTAGAATACAACAATTATTCTTCATCCACTAGTTCCCCATATTTGAAACTCAAGATTATATAAATTTTCTTTTCTCTGCTTTTTCTGCAACCATAACAATGCTCGTTCTAATATAGGTGAATTGAGTGGATGTTACCGGATGTAAACAATAACAAAATTATCCACTGGGATTTAAAAAAAAGGACAGTAAGGACATTTAGTGGGCTTCCCAGCAGTCGCTACTGGTAAAGAACCCATTTGCCAATGCAGGTGGCAAAGGAGATGTGGGTTCCATCTCTGGGTTGTGAAGATCTGAAGGAGGGCATAGCAACCCACTCCAGTATTCTTGCCTGGAGAATCCCATGGACAGAGGAGCCTGGACGGCTACAGTCCATGGGGTTGCAAAGAGGTGGACACAACTGAAGCTACTTAGGATGCACGCACACAAGCGACATTTAGCAAGGAAGGGACAGGGGTTTTGGTAATAAAACCTTAGGAAAGATATAGAAAAATAAGATAGAATAAATCCAGGTCTTAGGATTGAATTCCAGTGGTGCATGTGGAGGCAAGGAGCTAGGGGACTCAGTGGTCAAACCCAGGTAGTGAGTCATTCAGTTGCAGAGGCGCTGTGCACTGGGATGCAGGTCTCAGAGAGAAAAATGCCTCTTTCATTCTGACATTAGAAACTGATTCCAAGGCCAGGAGTGCCAGCACAATCAAGCTATCTGCAACAAAGAGAGTTTAATGTAACTGCAGGGGAGGGTTCTTTTAAGAAGTTTAGAATGAGCAAAGAAGAATGATATAAATTAACTGCTCAATATCCTTGACTACAAATTTAACATGCATAAAATGTAGCTATCTTTATGTCATGAGAGAATTTTTGCTCTGTTCAAATAAATCATAACGTATTTTTCATAAGCTCTCTCCTACTGTTGGTTCGCCCAGTCTCGCCACCTTTTACATAAAAGTGTTATTTCCTCACCATCTAACAAGAGCCCAAGTAGGCTGGAGGAGCAATAGTAATAACTTTTGTGGAAATAAGTTTTGGGGGTAATATGTAATAAGGATGGTGAAGAGTATTAAAATGATAAAAAAGGAAAGGAAGAAAAAGGAAAGATAATAAGTGACTGGATCATTCCCAGATAATTTTGTTAAACAAAGTGAAAAAAGGTTAATACTGACTCATAAAACTTACATAATGGAAAAACAAAAACAAAACTGGAAATACCATAGTGCAAAAATAAAGCAAATGAAATGTAATGCAGTTATCCTTGATGATTTCAAGACAACATAAAATTAAAAAGGAGAAAGGAAACAAACCTTCCAAACCCTCGATTTCACAACCACTTTGGTTCTCAAACTTGAAAACTGATATGTTTATATACTGAGGGAAACCCATACTGTTGAAAATGTGTATCTATATCATGTATTTTGAATCATTTAGGAATCACAGACTCTTCTAAATGTTTTATTTTCACCTTTACCTGTAATAAATACATTATAATTAGGTCAACCACAACAACTCAACCCTAAAATAAGTTAATATGTCACTTATTAACCAAATCACTGTTATTCCTGGAGTAACCTGAAATTTACTTTACACAAGTTGCACTTTTTAATTGTGTTTTAGAGTTTAATTAAAATAGGTCTGATTACCCATTAGAAAAAATGTGCAAGCTTAAAAATGAAATTAACTTATATTAGCATTTGGGGAGAATTACCTTATTTAACAACACATTAAAGAAGGAAAACATATGGTCCTAAAAATGTCAAAGTAAAAGTAAATGTTGCTCAGTCATGTCCGACTCTTTGCGACCCCATGGACCGTAGCCTACCAGGTTCCTCCATCCATGGGATTTTCCAGGCAAGAATACTGGAGTAGGTTGCCATTTCCTTCTCCAGGAGATCTTCCCAACCCAGGGATCGAACCCAGGTCTCCCACGTTGCAGGCAGACGCTTTACTATCTGAGCCACCGGGGAAGTCCCAGTGTCAAAATTCAACTTAAATGTTGAGATAACTGATTTTGACTATTTATGCAAAGAAGTAATTTTAAAAATACAGTTAAGCTTCAACCACCATAGGGTAAACAAATATGTTTTAAACCTAAACTGTCTTTAGATGAAGCCTGAAGCACAGCTCATTTCAACAAATAACCCATGAGCACCTATTATGCATCAGACCAGGGGATTAGGACACTGAACAAGAGGAAGTCTCTGTCCTCCTGGAGCTCTCAACCTTAATACGTTAATAAAATCGGAGCGTACAATGATCCACTTTCCCAGACTCTAAACTTTACTGCTTAATACGAAATTTAAAAATGATAGCCTGTTTAGAGATAATCTTGCCAAAAGGTTATCGTTCGTTCTGATGTACGAAATTTACACTTGGCAGAGAAGAAACAATTTATAGCCAGTTTCTCAAAAGTACAAACCTTATTAACATCTAGCTGGAAGCCAGGCTGCGCCCAAGGCTGCCTCTGCTGGCGGACTCCGAGCATCTTTCCAGCAGATTCTAAACTCCCTACACCTGTATCAAACTTGCCATGCTCCCGAACACATCTCTTCATGAAAGCTGAAGGCTCGCTCCCAGGTAGGCAGCACGAGAATTCCCCAGCCTCATCTAGCTCCTGAATATCCGATTTCTAAAGGGGCCTTCTCCAACTGGCCCTAAATGACTGACTAGAAGAATCTGAGACGTCAATTTCACGTATCAATCAGCTAGCTCCGAAATACATCAAAATCCTGAGTGACTTCTACCTGCCGCTAGAATAACTCTTTGCGTGGCTGCACACTGGGAGAAAACAGGAAGGCATCTGTTCATCAGGCCGAAAAAATACGGTGACATTTATCCACCTGAGTTGCTGAAAATTCGGCGGTGCTCCCTCTCTCCATCCCCCACTAACCCTCACACCAATCCATCCTCCCCACCCCTGCAAGCAGCGCGGGCCCCTCTGGGCCCAGGGGCTGGACGGGGAAGGGTCACGCTCTCCTTCGCCACCGCTCGGCCTCCCGAGCTCAAGAGGAGGCTGTCAGGTTAACGGGGGGGTGCTGCGCCCAGCGCCATTAGAACACCTCCGAGCGCCGCACCGAGCTCCGGCGGGAGGCAAGTTTCGCGGGTCCCGGCCCCGGCCCCCGGCCCCTCCGCAGCGGCAGCATCAGCCGCGGGTGGCGGCCAGGGCTGGTCCCCGCCTCGCCACCTACCTACTACAGGGCGGGGGCGCCGGCTCCTCGGGTCCCGGAGAAGGGCGTCGGGAGCTCGCATTTCTGGGAGCGGTGGCCTCTGCCGCTGGGCGCGGGGGAGCGCATCCTCCGGGGTGGGTGGGAGGAGGGGTCGGGGGAGGACCGCGCGGTGACGCGGAGCTGGGGCAGGAGGGAGGAGCGCCCAGGCGCGCGCCCCGCGGGACCAGCGTCCCGTGCTAGTGGACGCGGTGGCCAGTGCCACCGGGACTCCTCAGGCCTCTCCCCTTCGCGCGGCGCCTAGCCAACCCTGCGGGTACGCCCGCGAGTCAGGACATCGGCCGCGACAGGCTGCCGGGCCCGGCTGGAGGCGGGGAGCTGCGGGTGGAACGACGCGGTGCAGACGCCCGCCTCTAGCTCCGCCCGGTCCGCGCCACGCTCGGCGCCCCTCCGCCGCGGCGGGGGCCGGGGAGCTCGGCGGTTTGGCTCGGTCGCTTGGGCTGCAGCTGCTGCATCCTCCCCGCCCCGGCGATCTCCGGGCTGGGAGGCTGGGGGCACCCGCGACTGCTGGCAGCCTCGGCGGCCCGGGCGCAGCCCCTGACCCGGCCCGGCGGCCCCGCCCCGGAGAGCTGCGCGCGCGGCCTCTGCAGGCCGCGGCCCTTTGTGACGCCTCCCGGGAGCGAGCTCGTGGCGCTTCCCGCGGCTGGCCGGCCGGCGGCGGAACCTAAGAAGGTCTTCTTACCTCACCCCGGGCGGGTAATCCCCTACTGCTGGCCACTACACTCAGTGTGAATACGGCTTTGAGAGCAGAGCTCGAGTTCGTGTCTCTCGAGCATAAAAACCTTGAGGTTCCTTGTAGCTCGGGGACCGCTGGTCACAGTAAATTCATCCTTCTGTCCTTTCCGGCGTTGTGTTTCGCAGTGGGGCCCCCATGTCCTCCCCCCTCCCGCTCCCATCCTCCGCACAGCATCCGGGGTGCTGCCAAATTGCTGTCATTGCAGCAGTGGGGACCGAGCAATTGAGCCCTCCAGGCTGACTCTTGGCAAAGACCCGAGGGAGCCTGGGTTGGGAAGCTTGGCATCAGCTGCGGGCCAGTGCCTGTGAGCTTCCCATCCCCATTGGGGAGCTGTTCCTTCTAAGGTCCCATGACCAGCACTGCAAGATGACTAGGAGGATTTGGCCGTGAAATTGACCCTTACGTAAGGAAAAGACTTAATGGTGGAGCCTGCAGCTGGTGCGATAACACTGGTGTATCAGAGGCCAAACACACAGGCCCAAGAGATAGCAGCCTCCGCTGGCTTGTTGCTGCTGCTTATGCTGTAACAGCCTCTCATGAAAGACAAGCGAAGCATTTCACAGAGATGGCTTTGGAATTTCAGTTGCAACTGCTCACGTTATACTGTCTTGCAAAATATGGAATAATTACCCAATTCTGCACTGAGCATGTATAAAACTGGACCTCGGGTTTACATCTTTTTGCTTTGAATGTGAGGAATTGGAAATTTTCCTCTTTTTTTTTTTTTTTTTTTCTTTAGGCATTATGTTATTTGTAAATGACTTCCAAGGGAAAATAAGGCTCCTGCAATTTAAAGAGCTGATTTCATTGAATCAGAAGAGGTTTGGGACCTCCAGAGAAACTGAGAGGCTCTCACACTTCTTTGATGTTTTTGAAATCTAAGATTAATGTAAAAACTGGCAAAGACACGTTCCATAGCAGTACAAGCTGTGGTAAAATCGTGATAAAACTTTTAAGATGAATTCTTCTAAGTACGTAGACATCCAGTGGGGTAGGACCTGTGTTGTGTATGGGTCAGGAAACACAGGCCACAAGCCTCGGTTACATCCAGAGACTGATTTGATCGAGAGCCCCATTTTATTTTCAAAAGTACCTATTATTATTCATGATATTTTGCCCCATATTCAGAACAACTTGACTAACATATGTATATATGTGATGAATAAGTGAAAGAATGAAGTCACCCAGTGAGGTTTGGCAGTTGCTTACTCTTAACAACATTTGTTAAGAGGTCTGCTTTAGATTGTAGTTTGTGCAGGAAATGTCCCTTGAGTTGCAATTCTGGACTGTTTCCAACCTTCCACCAAAAGTCCCCTTTTGTTTTTCTCTCTATGGACCCCAGATTTTGTCAAGAAAAAAACAGCGATCTTTTTTTATTAGACAAACATATTTTAAAAGTACTAACCATCAATTATAAAATGTTTCTCTGCCTCTCAAAAACATTGCTTCTAATTTAAGGATCCTCTTTACTATCTTCATGAACTGCTCTAGAACTACAGGCTACCTCACATGCTTATTATAACATTTTATTACAGTGAAAGTTTCGGTAGAATAAAGACTTCTGCCCTTCAGTTTAAAGAGGGAGAAAATTCCCCCTTAACTATTGTTTTTTCATTTACTCGACGTTTACTGATTTGCCTAAGCCTTGTCTTTACAGAGAAATCCAAAGAAATAAACCATTTCCTTATGCTCTAGATCTGTGCTGTCTCATACAGTTCCCACTAGCCACATGTGCCTATTTAAACTAAATTTAAAATGTAGTTTTTCATTCCACTAGCCACATTTCAAGTGCTAAAGAGCTACGCACGGCTAGAGACGACTCATTGGACAGCAGAGAATAGAAATTTCCGTTATTTCAAGAAATCCTTTTGGACAGCACTGCTCTAAATAGAAAGTGAAATTTTAATTGAAATAAAAGATATAGTATATAAACTTATTTGGGAAATCTTAGTACAGTACAAATCAAACCTCAGTAGAATGTGTACTTCTTAACAGGGTAATCTCTAAGATTTCAGGCTCTGACTTCAGACTTCAGCTCCATCACATGCTTACCTTGGGTAAATAATTTAACTTCTGTTGCTGTTATCTGTAAAAGGCAGACGATAACAGTCACAAATATCAGGATTGATATAGGGCTTCCCTGGTGGCTCAGATGGTAAAGAATCCACCTGCAATGTGGGAGACTTGGGTTTGATCTCTGGGTTGGGAAGATCTGCTGGAAGAGGGCGTGGCAACCCACTCCAGTGTTCTTGCCTGGAGAATCCCTCTGGGCAGATGAGCCTGGCGGGCTACAGTCCTTGGAGTCACAAAGAGTTGGAAACGACTGAGCTTCTAAGCACAGCACAACACACACAGGGATTAAGGGCTTCCCAGGTGGCTCAGGGGTAAAGAATCCACCTGTCAATGCAGGAGAAGCAGGTTCAGTCCCTGGGTCAGAAAAACACCCTGAAGAAGGAAATGGCAACCCACTCCAGTATTCTTGCCTGGCAAATCCCATGGACAAAAGAACCTGACAGGCTACAATCCACTGAGTCACAAGTTTAGTTCAGTCACTCAGTCTTGTCTGACTCTTTGCGACCCCGTGGATGGCAGCATGCCAGGCGTCCCTGTCCATCTCTCAGAACCTACTCAAACTCATGTCCATTGTGTCAGTGATACCATCCAACCATCCTCTGTCACCCCTTCTCCTCCCGCCTTGAATCCTTCCCAGCATCAGGGTCTTTCCCAATGAGTCAGTTCTTCGAATCAGGTGGCCAAAGTATTGGAGTTTCAGCTTCAGCATCAATCCTTCCAATGAATATTCAGGACTGATTTCCTTTAAGATTGACTGGTTGGATCTCCTTGCAATCCAGGGTCAGACACAAATTAGCAACTAAACAACAGCAAAAACAATAGGAATTACATGAGATAATTCATGAATGATGTTTAGACTAAATTCTGGAACATGACTTCCAAGAAAGGTACTTTTACAGCAATATACGTTATTATAAGAGTTTTTTTTTTTTTTTTAATTATACCCTTAGCACTCCTCACTGTACTTGGGTAATAGAAAGTGCTTGGTAGACACTGAGTTGATGAGAAATTATAAGGCAACACTGATTTTATGTCTTTGAGGGCCTCGATTAAATATGAAAACAGACTTTTCCATCTCTATTGCAGGTTAGAGGCCATTCTAGAACAATTTAGGTAGAACTGTCATGTCGCTTTTCCTGGGGTAAAGAACCCTGTATGATGAGACTTTGGAGCAAATAGAAGCAGAGATTTTTTTTCAGCCCTTAAAGGAAGAAAAGAGAGTCGGTTGCCCACCTCTTTTTTGCCCCTCAGGGTAGGAATGGGATAATGGGACCCCTATCCCAGAGTTCAGGCATCAGGTGTTCTCCCAAGGGACTTTCCAGAGGCGTGAGTAGGAATTCCACAGCTAAGGGAACATCACCAAATAATAGCAACCATTACTGCAAATGTGTTCTGTATTTTTCTTACATAGCTATCCAAGAATAGTTTTGTAATGAAGTATGACCAGTGCGCCTGCTTCTAACCACAATACTAGTAACCTCTCATGAAACGGGAATTCCAGAAACAGAGGCAAATACTGCTGCAGCACTTTGTCAAAATGAAAACCCCCCTGGTAAGGAATGAGCTCACAACCACAGAAAGACCTGAAACTTCTATGGGAGTATTCTCTGGAAAAGAAGAGATTTTTTTTACTGGGTACTAAATTTAATCTACCAGCACTAAGACAGTTCATTCTCAAGTGGTTAAACCAATCCTGCTTTTTCTAGCACAAAGAGAAAAACATATCTGCTTTCACACATCTGCCTTAGGCTGGTTGAGACACAGGAGTTCCGTAGGAGGGAATACTACCTCTGGGAGGTCTGTTGGAAAGTTAACTTGCACCTAAAGATGCAGATTAGAGTTCACTGTTTAACAGTGTTGAAGGCAGTGGCTCTTTTTCACAACTGGGGTCATTGGTCCAGAATATTATAGATAACTATCTTGAGTTTTGAGGAGAATGCAAACAGCTTCTTTTGTGGGTCCACCTAGGTTCAGGGCTTTTCTCAGCTTGTTATAAAGAGGAGGTAGAAATCGTGTCTAAAGAGGAGGGGGAAATTTTCTTGTCATTTTAAAAGAGGAAGAGCCTGCCAGAGCACACTGAGAAAGAAATACTGACATATATAGCAATGAATTGCTGTCTGGGTGCCTGTTAGCGAGCAGAACTTATGGCTGATTATTTAGAATAAGCCCAAATATAAGAATTCATTATATTTTTCAATTTAATTTCTGAAAAACTAGTTTAAAGAACATAGTGCTAAGATAATTATTTAAGATATAATTTAAAATTCTGAAATGAAGCCCTAAATTCAAAGTGATGTTAAGTGGTGACTGTTGTTTGGACTTATTTGAGTCAAATTTACAGTGCGGTAAGCTAAAAAGGGGACTTCCCCGGTGGCTCAGATGCTAAAGAATCTTCCTGCAATGCAGGAGACCCGGGTTCCATCCCTGCGTTGGGAAGATACCCTGGAGAATGGAATGGCCACCCACCCCAGTATTCTTGCCTGGAGAATTCCATGGACAGAGAGGAGCCTGGCAGGCTATAGTCCATGGGGTCATAAAGAGTCAGCCACGACTAAGCAACTAACACTTTCACTTTTTTCAAGCTGAAAAGGGAGTTTTTCAAAGGAAATAATTAGAGATTCATAAAAAGTTGCAAAAAATGTACAGGGAAGGCCCGGGTTTTCCCCTATTTATCCCCCAAAGATAACATCTTGTGTAACTACAGTACTCTATGAAAACCAGAAAATGGCGCTGATTTAATCTTTAGAGCTCATTGCCTCTGTGTGTTTATGTATGTGTGTGTGATTTCTATACATTTTATCATCAGTACAGATCCTTCTACACACAATAAGATATAGGACCAGTCTATCATTCCCACAAAGGTGCCACACCTGCCCTTTACCATCACCTCCATCTTCCTCCCCACCGCATCTAATTCCTGTAAATCACTAATCTGTTCCCATCTATATACTTTCAAAAAAAATTCTATATAAATGGAATCTATAGTATATAACCTTTTGTATTGTCTTTTTTTTCCCCATTCAGCATAATTCCCTTGAGATTTATCCAAGTTGATATAGGTATCAATAGTTTTTTTTAAATATTTCACTGTGTGGGTGTACCACAGTTTAACCATTCATCCACTGAAGGATGTTTCAGTTGCTTCCAGTTTTAGGTTATTATGAATAAAGCTGCTATAAACACTTGTGTGCAGATTTTATGTGAACATAAGGTTTCACTTTTCTGGTATAAGTGCCTAAGGGTACAACTGACTGGGTCATTATATTATGTGCATACTTAGTTTTATAAGAAACTGCCAAGATATTTTCCGAAGTGGTTGTACCATTTTACATTCCTATCAGCAAAATATGTGTGATAAATGGTACATTGATGATCTATTAAATGAACTTATTAAATTGAAGTACAGTCAAATGCTTCTTTTATCAATATTACCCACTACTCTACTAACTGTAATTGCTTGTTTACTTGAACCCTGACAGACTAAACTTCAAGATCAGGCATCCTGTACCTAACATAGTGACTAACATATATTAGACCGTCAGTAAATATTTGTTCAGCAAATCAACAAATTAATGAACAGAAAAAGAATAGCTGAATCAGTTTGAAATCAAAGTGAAAAACTGAGTTATCCATAAATTATAACTAGAACTGAATTTGAGCTGGATACCATGATTTTTTTTCCAATATATAACATTTTCCAGCTAGAAATTGGCACTCTATAAGGTAAGTCATTTGTAGGTCAATTAATCAATAAAAAATATGTCAGGCCAAGGTTATTTGCTGTAGTACTTTAACAGCAATACATTGAAAATAAATGGCCAATGATATAAAACTGCTTTGATAAAATATCTATACAATGGAATACAATTCAGTTAATAAAATAATCAAAAAACTATGTAAAGAATGGACACCTTTCAAAAGAAATTAATAAAAAGGTTACAGAAAAGTATGTGGAGGATGCCCATTCTTATGTAACAATTTAAACAAGGAAATTTAAAAAGATATAAGCATTAAAGATGTTAATATTCCAAATCATTTACAAAGTATTGGGTGTGCCTGGACTACCTTATGTCAGAAAGCAAATAAATGCTAAGAAATTTACAGGAACATGTTGAAAGAATAGAGGAGAAAGCTTAAAGGGACTCACTGTGGCCATATTTAGGACAATTTAACTATTAAGTGAATAACGACAGCAGTAGATTATAACACATTGACTAAAAACACAAAAATAAAAAAAGAATGTGAGTCCAAACTGTTATTTTATAAATAACGGAGGAGAGAAAGCGAAGTTCTTTCCATGAGAATGATAAAATAACACCGTTTTGCAGTTACCACGGTAGTAACTGATTCATGCAAGGATCATCAGTGGATGCTAAAGCCAATGGGTGAGATTTTGCAGGGGAAGAGAAAATCCAAACATTTTCAAAGTATTACTCCCATGGGTGATGTTTGCTTTTTTTTTTTTTTTTTAATACTTGTTCATTACAAGTGTAAAGGGTAACTTTACAATGGAGAAATATAGCACATACCTTCACCAAATGATCCAGCTTACTGTGTTTGTTTCCTACTGGTGCTGTGAAAAAAATCACCACAAACTTCCTGGCTTACAACACCACAAATTTATTATCTTACGGTTCTGGAGTCCGGAATTCTGACATGGGTCTCACTAGGCTAAAATCCAGGTGTTTGTTGGCAAAGCTGTTTTCTTTCTGGAAGCTCTGGGGGAGAACCTTTCCCTTGCCTTCTTCAGCTTCTAGAGGCCCCTTGCATTCCTTAGCTCATGGGCCTCTTCCTCCACTTTCAAAGCCAGAAAAGGCTGGTTGAGTCTTCTTGGGATCACATCCCTGGATGTCCTTCTGGATTTAAAAGGACCCCTGTCATGATTCTGGGCCCATCCAGGTAAAATCCAGGATAATCTCCTCTCTCCCTCTCTCTCAAATTCCTTAAGTTAATCACACCTGCAAAATTCCTACTGTTACATGAAGTAATATCCATGTGTTCTGGAGCTTAGGACAGGGACATCTCTGTGGGGTTCATTATCCTGCCTACCACAGTTACCATTAGAGATAACACATCAGCATTATTTGAATTATGATGTAACGTACTGAGAATAACACATCACTTAAGGTAGTTGTCTGACAAAAGAAATACTTGTCTAAACTGAAGGACTTTCTGAAGCAATTGTCCTCCACTATTCAGTGCTGTCGATGGCACCCCACTCCAGTACTCTTGCCTGGCAAATCCCATGGACGGAGGAGCCTGGTAGGCTGCAGTCCATAGGGTCGTTAAGAGTCAAACATGACTGAGTGACTTCACTTTCACTTTTCACTTTCATGCATTGGAGAAGGAAATGGCAACCCACTCCAGTGTTCTTGCCTGGAGAATCCCAGGGACGGGGGACCCTGGTGGGCTGCTGTCTATGGGGTCGCACAGAGTCGGACACGACTGAAGTGACTTAGCAGCAGCATTCAGTGCTGTAAAAAAAAAAAAAAATTGGAAAATTGTTTCAGATTAAAGGAAGAAGACTACAGAAACAAGACAAATACAATGCATAATCCTTGAGTGGACCCTGGATAAAAACAAAAAAATATAAAAGGTGTCAGACAATTGGAAAATTTCACTATGAACTGTATAATAAATAATATTGTATAAAATTCAAATTCCCCAAGTGTCATAAGTGTACTGCTTGTTCTTAGGTGTAGTATTTCAAAGTTAAGTATCATGGTGTCTGCAACTACCCTCAAATGGTTCAGAAAAAAGATCAACAGAAAGTAAACATGGCAAAATATTGCTGCTGCTGCTGCTGCTGCTGCTGCTGCTGCTAAGTTGCTTCAGTCTGTCCGACTCTGTGCGACCCCATAGACAGCAGCCCACCAGGCTCCCCTGTCCCTGGGATTCTCCAGGCAAGAACACTGGAGTGGGTTGCCATTTCCTTCTCCAAAGCATGAAAGGGAAGGGGAAAGTGAAGTCACTCAGTCATGTCCGACTCTTAGCAACGCCATGGACTGCAGCCTACCAGGCTCCTCTGTCCATGGGATTTTCCAGGCAAGAGTACTGGAATGGGGTGCCATTGCTTTCTTGGGCAAAATATTGACAACTGTTGAATCTAGATTAGTACTATAAATTAGAATATAATGCAAGCTATAAATATAATTTTAAATATTTCATCAGCTACATTAAAAACAAAAAATAAAGATAAATTAATATTAATAATTTAAGTTTTAATAATATTTTAATTCATATATTCAATTAGCATTTAAAATGTACTCAACTATTAATGAGTGTTTACATTTTTTTCCATACAAAGGCTTAAAAATCCAGTATTCATTCAACAACTATAGAACACCTCAACTCTTACTAGTCACATTTCAGTGCACAAGTCACACAGTGGATGCTTGTACCACTAAATTAGCACAAGATGGATGAAGGGGTATATGTGTGTTTATTGTTCTATACTTGCAGTTTTCTGTAGGTTTGGAGTGTTTCAAGATAAAAAGTTTGAGGAGAAAGAAATAGATATTTCTAGGAAATAGAAAATAAAAACAATTTAAAATAGCACAATTTCCAGGAGGATACAGAAGAAACTGTTAACAATGGTCAGCTCTGGACAGAAAACGTGGAGTGATTACAGGATGAAAGAGGGATGATGTTTCTTGTACTCTTTCTACCGCTTTGTACAAGATTGTCACCAAACCTATTACAACTTAAAATTATTCTAAAAGTACTATCTGCTTTATCTTTTTATCCAAAACCAGATACTTAACATTGTAAGCTCTGAAAATCCCCAATTAAGACTAAGGGCTCCACCTAGAGCGCCCGATTTCCGAAAAATTCCTTGATACAGGAAAGGAGTGTGGGTCCCATCTAAAATATAGTCATTACGTTTCGAAATTTCTTCTGGTGATGCTTCCATCTTTATTTATTAAGTCATTTTAATCTTCCTGTTTGCGTATTATTAAATAATTTTTGACAAATTTTATCAAGAATGTAAACTCCATTTCTGAATTGCTGAAAACAAGAACAAATTCTGAAGTCTACGGTGATGGGCGAAGGCTGTAATTCACAGCGGCGCCGGATGTTGCGAGCAAGTTCATTACAAATTTATATCTGTTTTACTTAAGCCTCCTTCCATCTTGCAGCGGAGCGGGGTCTCTTGGGTTACATCAGTCCAACTGAACGGTTGGCACTTTCAAAGCTGAGTTACATGCGATTGCCTTCTGCTCCTATTTCATGAGGGATTCTGAACTGAGGCTGCGCTGGAAGGTTTCTTGATTCCTTTGGTAATTGCATCATTCCCTGGCCTTTTCTCGACATAACAAGAAGTGAAGTAACTGCCCAGATAATAACAGTTTGAAAAATAGGAGGCAATGGAAGCACAGTGCAAAACGGTTTACTTGGACCCGAGTGTACAGGCCCGGGTTCTTCACTAAGCAAGACATCCGCAGCCGTCCTAGCTTCGTTAATCTGACTCCCCAATAAATAAAACAGTCGCGTCCTAAAAGGCCACGAAGCCCTTCATCGTCCACGTTTACCCCGCATGTGCTCTGTGCCAAGGTCGTGTGCAGGGTCGCACCGAGCTCTATACCGGGAAACGCTCTCCGCCCGCGGCAATCAAACGTTCCATTTCGTAAAAAATGTAGTGGGATTTTAACAACTGCGTGAGAAGGAAAGACAGAAAGACATATACCTAAAGAGATTAGATTTAGAAGGAGGAGCTAAATGACTTCGAAAATAATAAAGCAAATACAAGGTTCTGGACAGTTCTTTTAACATTGTCCAGGTATAGATATTTACACGTCATGTAATTGGAATACAATCCCAGGACGTCTTTTGCAGCGTGGCAGTCCGAAGAGGATTCGATTTGGAGTCTCCAGCCTTGGGAGCCGTCGCGGAGCTAGCCTAAGAGCGCTGAGAGTTTGCTGTAGTTTCAGAATCTGAAATCCGAAACAAGAAAGAAGTAGGCAGGGTTTAAAGTCAACAATCTTTCCCGCCATTGGTCCGGTTTACGTAGAGACTTTTAAAGAACCAAATACGCCAGGAGTGAAAACTAACTCAAGTTCCCTGGTGGTCTAGTGGTTAGGATTCGGCGCTCTCACCGCCGCGGCCCGGGTTCGATTCCCGGTCAGGGAAATGTGTGTTTTCTTACTTGCAGTCGAGTTACTGAATTTTTTTTTTTCTCCCCGTTATTGCTGTTTCGAGTTACTGATTTCTCTCCCACTATAGTTGTTACCGACTTTTTTTCCACTATAAAAATTCAATCCGTTTCTTTTTTAATATTACTAAACCTAAGACTTAAAATACACCATACCTTTTAACAGATAATTGCAATCAAACAACAAAGTGATCTCTGATTCTAAAATACTCTAAAGACAACTTAAGCCACTTATAAAATTGCATTTTCCAGCTTTGGAAGATAATTTGGATGTGTATACAAACATTAATTTATTGAGCCTTGTTCATTTGGAGTTTCCTTTGACTAAGAAGAGGATGAAAATAATTTTAGGAGGGATTCTCTCTATTATACATCATACTAAGAGTCACGTTTCATATATTTGGATTATGTGTTTTGTAGATTGCATATAGTTGAACTGTTCTTATCCTGTTCTCCTTTAAGATCTTTTTTGAGGGATGTTGTTGGTTAATTACCAAGTAATTGTTTTATATTTCCTCTTACCACTCTTCTACCTAACCATTATGGTTAATTATTTTACCTGTTTTATTTTAACTTTTCTCAAAGACATTCACACAAATATGACAAATTTCTTGCCTCCAGTGTGTCAGTTCCCTATAGATTTATCATATAGACAAAGAAAGACTCTTGGGGTTCCACAAAAGAAAATATGGAAACGCTGGCATCAAAAAGAAGATAAAATGGTGCTATTAATATATAGACATTACATTTTTTTAATCTAGAAATTTCAAAATCATTCTAACCTTTGCTATTTTTTAAGCTACTGTTTTGTTTTTTTTTTTAACCATTTCATGTTAAGCCTGAAATTTCACAGTAGCATAGAAATAAACTAAGAGCTTGATTACAGCTCCTATGGCTTTGTCTTCAGTCCAGTTCAGTTCAGTCGCTCAGTCGTGTCTGACTCTTTGCGACCCCATGAATCGCAGCAGGCCAGGCCTCCCTGTCCATCACCAACTCCAGGAGGTTACCCAAACTCGCGTCCATCGAGTCAGGGATGCCATCCAGCCATCTCAGCCTCTGTCGTCCCCTTCTCCTCCTGCCCCCAATCCCTCCCAGCATCAGAGTCTTTTCCAATGAGTCAACTCTTCGCATGAGGTGGCCAAAGTACTGGAGTTTCATAGCTTTGTCTTACTTACCTTTAATCTGTGCTGAGACTGGTTTGGAAGATGAAAATGTTTGGCCCAGGGGTTGGAAAAAGCAGAAGGGTTTAAGGAGTGTTTCATGAAGGATTTAAGACACAAATATATTTGTTATTATTGTTGACATTAACAACAACAACAACAAAGGCACCGTTTCTCAACAGTTTGCTGTGTGGTGTGGCTCAGTGGTAAAGAATCCAGCTTCCAATGCAGAAGACACAGGTTCCACCCCTGGGCAGGGAAGATCGCCTGGACAAGGAAATGGCAACCCACTCCAGTATTCTTGCCTGGGAAATCTCATGGATAGAGGAGCCTGGCGGCCTACAGTCCATGGGGTCACAAAAGAGTGGGACAGGGCTTAGTGACTAAACGACAACAAAGGTACTTCAAATAATTGAAGTACGTGGTGAGGAAAGGGAGAAGGAAGTGGATACAAGAATGAAAATAGAACTGAACACTGGTTAACCAAATAACCTAGAGGATCTGGAAAGCCTGAGAAAGGGAGCGTTTAACCTTAGGAGCTCCAAAGCCTGGCATCTACACCAAGGGTGGCTGCACCAGGCTGGCCATAGAAGGGCACCTGTGCCAGGGAACAGTGCAGGTCCAGGTCAGGCAGGTTAGTGTAACCACATTATGGAGGACCTGAAGACAAGCTGCTGCTGCTGCTATGTCGCTTCAGTCGTGTCCGACTCTGTGCGACCCCATAGACGGCAGCCCACCAGGTTCCCTGATCCCAGGGATTCTCCAGGCAAGAACACTGGAGTGGGTTGCCATTTCCTTCTCCAATGCATGAAAGGGAAAAGTGAAAGTGAAGTCGCTCAGTCGTGCCCGACTCTTAGCGACCCCATGGACTGCAGCCTACCAGGCTCCTCCGCCCATGGGAGTTTCCAGGCAAGAGTACTGGAGTGGGTTGAAGACAAGCTACAGAGTCACAAAGGGAATGCAACAAGCCTAGGTATTCGACAGGACAGAAAAGCTTAAGAATAATAGGGAGGAAGCAGTAATGGCTCTGGAAGTTGTGTTCTGTGTGGTTAGTAAAGTTGGAGTGGCCTGAAATGTGATTAGGAGGTTGAGGTGGGGAAACAGACTCAGAAGAGAAGTAAGTCCACTTTGATCCCAATAGAGGCAGCACAGCTAAATGGTGGTTGGAAAAACAGGAAGGCACTTAGGAAGGTAAGGGATTTTGGAGCTATTAGCTTAGAAGTTTGACAAGATGTGGGCTCTCTTTCAAAAAGAGAATCTATAAAAAGGACAGAAAACCAAGGAATGAACCAAGTGAAAATATATTATAGGAGAATGGGAAGAAGTAGAATACTATGAAGGAAACACCAAAGGGGCAGTAAGAGAGTTTATAAGCAGATCAAAGAAATTTAAGAAGGAAGTAGCAATGAAGAGAATAGGATATTGCAGAAAGGTTGGAAATGTCAAGGAGAATTATCAAGGAAATTAAGCAAAGACCCGTGGTAAGACATGGCTTTTGGGTGCTGCATAGATCAATGGAAGCCAGACCACAGGAAGTAAGTCTATTTAGGAGGCCATAGCTTTAAATGGGGCTTTCCAGGTGACACAAGTCGTAAAGAACCTGCCTGGCAATGTGGAAACTAAGAGACACAAGTGCGATCCCTGGGTTGGGAAGATCCTTTGGAGAAGGGCAGGGCAATCCACTCCATTATTCTTGCCTGGAGAATCCCAAGGACAGAGGAACCTGGTGGGCTACAGTCCATAGGGTCGCAAAAAGTCGGACACGACTGAAGCCACTAGCACACACATGCAATACATGCTGAAGGTCTGAACTAGTGTTAGAAAGAGACAGCAAACCTATCAACAACTAGATGTCACAGAAGAGCAAATACCAAGAAGACAGAGAGGTCTTAGGAAAGCACAGAAAGCACTCCTGTTCAGGAGCCAGAGACTGAATTAATCTTGTCTGTCAATAGCAGCTGAGTTATCTTGATTATTCCCTGGTGGCTCAGATGGTAAAGCATCTGCCTCCAATGAAGGATCCCCAGGTTCGATCCCTGGGTTGGGAAGATCCCCTGGAAAAGGAAATGGCAACCCACTCAAGTATTCTTGTCTGGAAAATTCCATGGACGGAGGAACCTGGTGGGCTACAGCCCATGGGGTTGCAAAGAGTTGGACACGACTGAGCGACTTCACTCACTCACTCACTCTACCTTGGGAGAGTGACTCAGCTTCTCTGAGCCTCTGGATCTTTACCTGCACAATGGAGTTGCTACTAGCTCCCATGCACACTTCACAGAGTTGTTGTCATCCATTCATTCATTGGTTTAGCAAGCACTTACGAAATTTTCACTCCCTGTCAGTCACTGATCTAGGCATAGATAAGAAAGGGCAGTAACTGTGTCTAACACAGTTGAGTAGGAATCAAAGGAGAAAGTGACTGAGGTTTTGATATGGCCTATGAAAGGGTGCTGCTTCGGATCGAGGCACAGCAGGAAGTCATGTTGCCTTTGGGTTTGGACTAAAGAGAAGTCTTCAAGTGAAGCTGTCCTGAACGTAGGTTGACATTTTTTTGACTAATGATAGATTCAGAGTAGACTCAGCTTTGAAGTGAGAACGGAATACTCAAGAATGGAGATGCACACCAAGAGACTGAATGCAGCAAAAAAGAAGAGCTGAGGTTTGCAGGACTAACTTGGGGAGAATAAAGAGGAAACTCTGAAGGA
This sequence comes from Bos indicus x Bos taurus, assembly GCF_003369695.1. Lineage (NCBI taxonomy): Eukaryota > Metazoa > Chordata > Mammalia > Artiodactyla > Bovidae > Bos > Bos indicus x Bos taurus. Next base: position 25,640,358 of record NC_040084.1, read on the forward strand.
GCAGAGTCAGGATAAGTTAGGATCAAGGAAGTCAAAGAAGAAAGACCCTGGAGATTGTAGGGTAGTCACTGATAGCAACAGCACATTTCTCTTGCTTGGTTTATTTTTTAATGGAATTTTATTTTCTTTGATTATGGTTAGAATCATTTTAATTGCATTTTATCTATTTTATTGCTATTTTTGTCAGTTTTTATACATGATATTGTGATTTAGACACAAAAATATCACATATTTACAATAGCCAGGATACGGAAGCAGCCTAGATGTTCAGTGACAGATGAATGGATAAAGAAGATGCAGTACTTATATACAATGGGATATTACTCAGCCATAAAAAGGAAAAAATGTCAGTCAGTTGTAGTGAGGTGGATGAACCTGAAGCCTCGTATACAGAGTGAAGTAAGTCAGAAAGAGTAAAAGAAGTATCGGATATTAACACATATATATGGATCTGGAAAAATGATACTGATGAACCTAGTAGAGAAAAGACTTGTGGACACAGCAGGGGAAAGTGAGGGTGGCGAGAACTGAGAAAGTAGCATCGACATATATATACTGCCAGGTGTAAAATAGTGGAAAGTTGCCGTATTAATACAAGGAGCATGCTTGGTGCTGTGTGATGAACTTGAGGGATGGGATGTAGGGAGGGAAGGGAGGCTCAGGAGGAAGGGGATACATATATAATTATGACTGATTCACACTGTCATATGCCAGAAATCAACACAACATTGTAAAGCAATTTTCCACCAATTAAAAAATAAAAAACACACAACCTACACAGAGCACAATGTTGCTGCTTTGCAGAGATGGTTTACTCCATTTCTTGCTTTTTGAAGAGTGGGGAAAAGCTGAAGGACTGTCTGCAGAAATACTCCACATATGAAGAGGTTTCTTAAGGGTAAAGGAATAGAAATTAGTTAATGTGCACAAAACATAGCAAGGGTTATTTGCTGTATACCAAAAGATGTATTTCTGTCAAATTGCTTTCTTTAAATAATCATCATTCACCCAAAGATGGACCTTGGCTCAGGCTGACAAATTCTAAAATTATAAGGATGTCTGAAAGTAACCAAGGGTGTGGGGGCAGGGCTGGGGGACTTCCAACAGCATCTAGTACAGTGCCTGACATATGGTTGGTGGTAAATGAATGAATTAACTGATCAGTTGAGCCAAGTAGGTTGCAGGATCTTCACTTAAAACCTAACCCCTTATAATACGTTTTTTTATGAATCACACCTTTATATTTTCACTGAGAGCAGAAAGTAGAAAAAGAATTCAACTGCATCATCCTGAATAATGGCTATCGCTACTAGGTTCTTTCAGATGATTTCTAAATTATTTCTATGAATTTCTATGACATATTTAACACAATAGTGTGTCTAATAATTTGCTATTAAGTTATGTGTAAGTTATGGTTTTGAATGCTGAACTAAGCACTTTATCCACAATATTAGAATCAATTCTCATAATAATCCTTGGTTTGTAGTTTAGGAAATTTAGAAAGTTTGTAACTTAAAGTCCACAATTATGTCAGGCAACCAGGATTCCAACCTGGACTTGCCCAGCCTAAGTTGTGTATTCTTTAAGATTCTCTAGTGACAACCAATTTTCTGGTCATACTATGGAGTGTTCTTTGGAGCAGTCTTTACAAATAGGGTGGTTCATGGGGGTGTTCCATAGAAAGAAAAAGAAAGTATTTAAGGTTCTCTTTCAAATGTACAATTGAACTCTACATATTACAACTTTAGTTAGAGTCAACTCTAGCAGCTGCTTACTGGAAGCTACCAAATTCCCTAAAAACTTGGGGAAATCTTATCAAGAAATAAGTTTAATAGAAAACACAGCATACTTGCAATTTTTGAATAAACATGTTGATTTGTGAAAGTGCTTTTTTCTTCAGTTTAATTTTTATTTAATTAAAACTAATCTTTGCCACATCTCCATGTAGATCACTATTATTGACTTAAATAAAAATGGTTCTTTTTATTTTTTCATTTTCCTCCTTTAATTAGTAGGCTATATAAAATAATGTTTTTACATTAGTTACATAAAACAAAAACAATTTGTTTCAACTATGGACACACTTGATCAATTATTTTTTCTGCTTATTACATTCTCTCAATTTTTATAATATATAACAATAATATATAGTACTTCCAATAATTTTCTATTGTTCTGTGTAAGTTATGACTTTGTAAATTCCTTGAAGTCAGAGTTCATAAAACATACTTGTCTTCTAAAATGATAATCACAGAATTGTGCTTCAAATTATTGTTGTTTTCTTGGTCTTGATAATTAGTTAGATCCCTGAAGGCAATGAAGTGATAGAAAGTCAGGAGCTTCATGAGGACAGGCTCTATGTCATCAGTTCAGTTCAGTTGCTCAGTCGTGTCCGACTCTTTGCGACCCCATGAACTGCAGGACGCATGGCTTCCCTGTCCATCAACAACTCCCAGAGCCTACTCAAACTCACGTCCATTGAGTAGGTAATGCCATCCAACCATCTCATCCTCTGTCATCCACTTTTCCTCCCGCCTTCCACCTTAAGCAGCATCAGGGTCTTTTCCAATGAATCGCTTCTTCGCATCAGGTGGCCGAAGTACTGGAGTTTCAGCTTCAGCATCAGTCCTTCCAATGTATATTCAGGACTGATTTCCTTTAAAACTGACTGATTGGATCTCCTTGCTGTCCAAGGGACTCTCAAGAGTCTTCTCCAACACCACAGTTCAAAAGCATCAGCTTTTTGAACTTCTTGAACTTCGGCACTCAGCTTTCTTTATAGTCCAACTCTCACATCCATACATGACTACTGGAAAAACCATAGCTTTGACTAGATGGACCTTTGTTGACAAAGTAATGTCTCTGCTTCGTAATATGCTCTCTAGGTTGGTCATAGATTTTCTTCCAAGGAGCAAGTGTCTTTTAATTTCATGGCTGCAGTCACCATCTGCAGTGATTTTGGAGCCCCCCAAAATAAAGTCTGTCACTGTTTCCATTGTTTCCCCATGTATTTGCCATGAAGTGATGGGACCAGATGCCATGATCTTAGTTTTCTGAATTTTGAGTTTAAAGCCAATTTTTTCACTCTCCTCTTTCACTTTCATCAAGAGGCTCTTCAGTTCTTCTTCGCCTTCTGCCATAAGGGTGGTGTCATCTGCATCTCTGAGGTTACTATTTCTCCAAGCAATCTTGATTCCAGCTTGTGCTTCTTCCAGCCCAGCATTTCTCATGATGTACTCTGCATAGAAGTTAAATAAGCAGGGTGACAATATACAGCCTTGACGTACTCCTTTTCCTATTTGGAACCAGTCTGTTGTTCCATGACCAGTTCTAACTGTTGCTTCCTGACCTGTATACAAATTTCTTAAGAGGCAGGTCAGGTGGTCTGGTATTCCCATCTCTTTCAGAGATTTGTGATCCACACAGTCAAAGGCTTTGGCATAGTCAATAAAGCAAAAATAGACGCTTTTCTGGAACTCTCTTGCTTTTTCCATGATCCAGCAAATGTTGGCAATTTGATCTCTGGCTCCTCTGCCTTTTCTAAATCCAGCTTGAATATCTGGAAGTTCATGGTTCACATACTGATGAAGCCTGGCTTGGAGAATTTTGAGCACTACTTTGCTAGCATGTGAGATGAGTGCAATTGTGCAGTGGTTTGAACATTCTTTGGCATTGCCTTTTTTTGGGATCAGAATGAAAACTGATCTTTTCCAGTCCTGTGGCCACTGCTGAGTTTTCCAGATTTGCTGGCATATTGAATGAAACACTTTCACAGCATCATCTTTTAGGATTTGAAAGAGCTCAACTGGAATTCCATCACCTCCACTAGCTTTGTTCATAGTGATGCTTCCTAAGGCCCACTTGACTTTGCATTCAAGGATGTCTGGCTCCAGGCGAGTGATCACACCATCATGGTTATCTGGGTTGTGAAGATCTTTTTTATATAGTTCTTCTGTGTATTCTTGCCACCTCTTCTTAGTATCTTCTGCTTCTGTTAGGTCCATACAATTTCTGTCCTTTACCTAGCCCATCTTTGCATGAAATGTTACCTTGGTATCTCTAATTTTCTTGAAGAGATCTCTAGTCTTTTCCATAGTGTTGTTTTCCTCTATTTTTTTGCACTGATCACTGAGGAAGGCTTTCTTATCTCTCCTTGCTATTCTTTGGAACTCTGCATTCAGATGCTTATATTTTTCCTTTTCTCCTTTGCCTTTAGCTTCTCTTCTTTTCTCAAGTATTTGTAAGGCCTCCTCAGACAGCCATTTTGCCTTTTTGCATTTCTTTTTCTTGGGGATGGTCTTGATCACTGCCTCTTGTACAATGTCACAAACCTTCATCCATAGTTCTTCAGGCACTCTATCAGATCTAATGCCTTGAATCTATTTGTCATTTCCACTGTATAATTGTTAAGGGATTTGATTTAGGTCATATCTGAATGGTCTAGTGGTTTTCCGTGCTTTATTCAACTTAAGTCTGAATTTGGCAATAAGGATTTCATGATCTGAGCCACAGTCAGCTTCTGGTATTGTTTTTGCTGACTGTATTGAGCTTCTCCATCTTTGGTTGCAAAGAATATAATCAATCTGATTTCGGTATTGACCATCTGGTATGTGTGTAGAGTCCATGTGTAGTCTTCTCCTCTGTTGTTGGAAGAGGGTGTTTGCTATGACCAGTGCATTCTCTTAGCAAAACTCTATTAGCCTTTGCCCTGCTTCGTTTTGTACTCCGAGGCCAAATTTGCTTGTTATTCGAGGTATCTCTTGACTTCCTACTTTCCCATTCCAGTTCCCTACAACGAAGAGGACGTCTTTTTTGGTTATTAGTTCTAGAAGGTTTTGTAGGTCTTCACAGAACTGTTCAACTTCAGCTTCTTCAGCATTACTGGTTGGGGCATAGACTTGGATTATCATAGTCATCTTTGTATCCTCTAAATAGTGACAGTACTTGGCACATAGCAGCAATTAAAATGATTCTTGAGTGGATAAATTAAAGAATGAGGCACAAAATCAGAACTGGCACTTTTCAGAAGAAACATGGGTCATCAATAAACATTTGAAAAGAGGATGGACTTCTTGTGTCATCAAGAAATGCAAATTAAAACAAAAGAGATTCAGTTTATACCCATAAAGTATAAAAACTGGAGGAAAACCTAACAATATTAAGCGCTTTTAAAGACGCTGAACTGAAATGTGTATACACTAGTGGTAGGAATATAAATTGGTGCAATAAAATAGGTGAAAAATAATTCATTATCTAGTAAATTTGGAGGTTCTCATACCTAGCAATTCAAACTCCTGGGAGAAATCTTCATGTGAGCACCAGAGGATACATACTAGAATGTTCACAGTAGCACCATCATAATAGACCCAAACTGGAAGCAAGTTAAATATCCATCAAGAGTAGAAGAACTAGTTATGCAGCAGCATGGATGAGAGGGGAATTTGGGGGAGAATGGATACATGTATATGATGGCTGAATTCCTTTGGCATAAATACCTGAAACTATCACAACATTGTTAATCGGCTATGCTCCAACAGAAACTGTATTTTATTATTTTATTAATTGTGTTAATTTTGTTAATTGTTTATTAACAATTGTTAATTGTTAATTTTGTTAATTAATAATTTGTTTTATTAATTGTTGTTAATTTTATTGTATTAACAACATTGTTAACCGCTATACTCCAGTAGAAAATAAAAAGGTAAAAAAAAAAAGAGTACAACCTCTAGATATATTGTGGTATAGTCATTCAGTGAAATACTACAGAGTAGTGAAAACAAATGAGTCACAGCCTTTCTTATCAACATGATGAATTGCAGAAAAATACTGTATAATTCCAAACCCAAATCCAATACAGAATGATATCATTTCATATGATGTTTTAAATGCTAAATGCAAACTATTGCTTAATGATATGTATATACATGCGTGCTTAGTCATCCAGTTGAGTCCGACTCTTCCTGACCCCATGGCCTGTAGCCCAGCAGGCTCCTCTGTCCATGGGATTTCCCAGGCAGAAATACTAGAGGGGGTGCCATTTCCTTTTCCTGGAGATCTTCCCCACCCAGGGTTTGAACCCAGGTCTCCTGCTTTGCAGCAGACTCTTTACCATCTGGGCCATCAGGGAAGCCACACTGATAGGTACATGGACGGTAAACTATACATAAAAACAAGGTAGTGGGTATGCCTGGTTAATGGAGAAAACAGAGAAAGGATAAAGTGAGAGGTGCACAGGCACACAGGAGTCTTTCTAAGCACTGGCAGTGCTGATCTGGGTGGTGAGTACACAAGTATTAGTTTTTATTTGATTATTTATAACATACATATGTTACACTTTTTTTCTATCAGTTCAATATCTAATTAAAATAAAAAGGAATGGATGATAATATTAGAATAAAGTCTTTGGGATAATGATATGAAAGCAATTATTTATTTGACCAAAAATTCCACTCCTCTCTGCTGCTATAGTTTTAATGGGTTTTTTTGGTCAAGTATTAACAGAAAGTTCTGGGAAGATTGAAAATTATAAATGTGAAAATAAACCACAAGGTGGCGCCCTAGACTCATGTGTTTCATTCAGACACATTTAATCCAAGTAACTGTCTAGTCAAGGCTATGGTTTTTCCTGTGGTCATGTATGGATGTGAGAGTTGGACTGCGAAGAAAGCTGAGCGCCGAAGAATTGATGCTTTTGAACTGTGGTGTTGGAGAAGACTCTTGAGAGTCCCTTGGACTGCAAGGAGATCCAACCAGTCCATTCTGAAGGAGATCAGCCCTGGGATTTCTTTGGAAGGAATGATGCTAAAGCTGAAACTCCAGTACTTTGGCCACCTCATGCGAAGAGTTGACTCATTTGAAAAGACTCTGATGCTGGGAGGGATTGGGGGCAGGAGGAGAAGGGGATGACAGAGGATGAGATGGCTGGATGGCATCACCGAGCTGATGGACATGAGTTTGAGTGAACTCCGGGGTGGTGGACAGGGAGACCTGGCGTGCTACGGTTCATGGGGTCGCAAAGAGTCAGATACAGCTGAGCAACTGAACTGAATTGAACCCATACTTGGCTCAGGTGGTAAAGAATCTGCCTGCATTGTGGGAGGAGCCTGGTAGCTATAGTCCATGAGGTCGCAAAAGAGTCGGACACAAAAGTTGGACATGACTGAGCAGCTAGCGCACACACACACACACACACCCCATAGTTACTTTGAGAATGTTCAGTTCAACTGCTTAGTCGTGTCCGACTCTTTGCGACCCTGTGGACTGCAGCATGCCAGGCATCCCTGTCCATCACCAACTCCCAGAGTTTAGTCAAACTCATGTCCATTGAGTCAGTGATGCCATCCAACCATCTCATCCTCTGTCATCCCCTTCTTCTTCCACCTTCAATCTTTCCCAGCATCAGGGTCTTTTCAAATGAGTCAGCTCTTCACATCAGCTGACCAAAGTATTGGAGTTTCAGCTTCAACATCAGTCCTTCCAATGAACACCCAGGACTGATTTCCTTTAGGATGGACTGGTTTGATCTCCTTGCAGTCCGAGGGACTCTCAAGAGTCTTCTCCAACACCACAGTTCAAAAGCATCAATTCTTCGGTGCTCAGCTTTCTTTATAGTCCAACTCTCACATCCATACATGACCACAGGAAAAACCATAGCCTTGACTAGATGGACCTTTGTTGGCAAAGTAATGTCTCTGTTTTTTAATATGCTGTCTAGGTTCATCATAACTTTCCTTCCAAGCAGTAAGTGTCTTTTAATTTCATGGCTGCAGTCACCATCTGGAGTGATTTTGGAGCCCAAGAAGATAAAGTCTATCACTGTTTCCACTGTTTCCCCATGTATTTGCCACGAAGTGATGGGACCAGATGCCATGATCTTTGTTTTCTGAATGTTGAGCTTTAAAGCCAACTTTTTCACTCTCCTCTTTCACTTTCATCAAGAGGCTCTTTAGTTCTTCTTCGCTTTCTGCCTTAAGGGTGGTGTTATCTGCATATCTGAGGTTATTGATATTTCTCCCGGCAATCTTGATTCCAGCTTGTGCTTCTTCCAGTCCAGCATTTCTCATGATGTACTCTGCATATAAGTTAAATAAGCACGGTGACAATATACAGCCTTGACATACTCCTTTTCCTATTTGGAACCAGTTGAGAATGTTGGACCTGGTCAAAATCTAGAGTTTATTGTATTCATAAGGAGCAATATAAAGTTCTTTTTCTTTTAGCGTCTTTCATCTCGTTTCATCAAGTATGTGTGATTTTACCTGCATATATATTGCACTATCAGATTAAAGTTTGGGGAAAACAATTCAGATAAACTCAGTGCAACAAGAATGCAGGTCTAGCATATGACATTTATTCCCTTGTTCTTCATTCCATCAGTCACGCATTTATGTATTCAGTCATTCATCCACTGTTACACGTATTTTTTGAGCTTCTCTTCTGCACCAGACACAGGGCAAAGAGGCCCTGGAAACTTAATGGTGAACAAAACATATTTGTGCTCAGCTGTTTAGTTGTGTCCGACTCTTTTCGAGTCCATGTATGTAGCCCACCAGGCTCCTCTCTCCATGGGATTTTCCAGGCAAGAATAGTGGAGTGGATTACCATTCCCTTCTCCAGGAGATCTTCCTGATCCAGGGTTCGAACCAGCATCTCTTGTATCTCCTGCATTTCTTTACCACTGTGCTACCTGGGAACATAGTCACTACTGTTTGCTTTCAGTGTAGTGGTGGAGTAATCATACAGTAACGAATTTAAATCGCAACTCATACATTCAGTCAAGGAAAAGTATGTGGTTCAAGCCATTCCACAATATGGTTTTGAACCAACTGGAGATGTTAGAGGAGTGATCCATCTCTCAAGGTTTAAAAAGTAAGATAATTTACCTAGGTAAGAAGGAGAGAAAAGAACATTCAGAGCAGAAGGAATATGTACAAGACCTTGTAGCAGGGGAGAGCAATGAGAAGAGGGCTGGAAAAAAGGCAGATGGCTGGGTGGTGAGTTAGAAGTAGCAGAGATCGGGGGGCGTGTGTTTGCTAAGTCGCGCCAGTCACATCTGACTCTTTTCAACTCTATGGACCGTAATTCACCAGGCTCCTCTGTCCATGGGATTCTCCAGGCAAGAATACTGGAGTGGGTTGCCATGCCCTGCTCCAGAGAGAGGTAAGGAGAGGTTTAAAAAGTGGGCGGGGGTCGGATCTTACATGGTCTCCTGGCCTGAGGTTAAGGATTTTGTCTTCATTCTAAGAGCAACAGGGAGGCACAGAAAAGAGGGTGCGAGCAGCTCAAAACCCCTGCCCAGTTGCTAGTGAGACAGCTTCATCATTGTGTATGACAGATTCTGCCTTAAGTGCTAGATGGCGGCACGACTCTGCTCACCTATGCATGATCAGTTTTTCTATAGTGAAGGATGTTATTTATTTATTTACTTTTAGGCCATGCAGCATGGGAGATCTCAGTTACCCAACCAGGGATCGAACCTGTGCTCCCCGCATTGGGAGCATGGAGTCTTAACCACTGAACTGCCAGGGAAGTTCCCTCATTAAAAAACAGTAATATGATTTCAATCTCAGCTATGTTAGATTTCAGATTTTTCTTTTAAAGAAACATGACTCCATCATATTTGTTTTGAATCAAACTAGAAACCATTGCTTTTGAAGACAGGAAATGTAAGGTGTACTTCTTAACAAATAAATAGGCCGATTTTGCACATCCACAACAGAATAAAAACCTTTGGCACCTAAAATATAAAAGGTATGAAAGAAAAGGTTTAGTTTATGATCATGTGTTAGAAATCAGGAGACCTGGGTTACGTGACTGTGGGAAAAATTCTCTAACTTGGCTGAGTCTCTGTATTTTTCACCTAGTAAATGAAGCACTGGTCTAAATTATGTTCTTCTAAGTCTGAAATTCTATCCACCTTAAATACATTCAAAAAGAAATATGTACACGCCACTAATTTAATGTAAAGAGAATAGGTCTTGCTGGCCTACCTGGGCACATATTTGAATAAAGTTGTGTGAATGGGACCAACTGAGACTTAATCTGGATCTTAAGACACTTTCAACAAACTAAATTTGAACGAGCAACACTACTGTTTATTGATTAGCATACCATGTGCCAGGTCTTTTGAACATTATCTCATTTAATCCTCAGAAAATCCTTGTGAGATAGGTGTTTCTTTCTTGGTCGGGGGGCTTTGCACACAGCATACAGGATCTTAGCTTCCCCACCAGGGACTGAAGCCACTCCCTGGAGTGGAATTACCGAGTTTTAACCACTGGACTGCCAGGGAAGCCCCAGATGCTGCTTTTTAAATCTTATTTTACTGATGAGAAAAAGCTGACACAGATACGCTCATTTGTCCAAAGTCATACCGTCAATACATCTCAAGATCTGACCTCAGAACTTGTCCTTTTAGTCATTATATGATGTATTCTATTCATTGAAGAGGTGAGATTTTATCAATGACTTACCAACGTTGAGTAGAATAGAGAGAAACTGACTAGACTTATAAATATGGATTTCAAGTTATGTATAAGTGATCTGAGTTAAGTACCGACATTTTTAATAAGCTACCACATCTTAAAACTGCTTACCTGACTTAACTAGTTAAACATATGGTAAACTGGACAGTGTTGTGGAGTGGCACTGTCATCTAGCATGTATGTTAATATGTCTTTCCTGTATCAATAGGGGATATGCCTACAGAATTAAACCCCTATGCTATACATTTAAACTTCCCAGGTGGCCCTATGGTAAAGAAGCCACCTGCCAATGCAGGTAGATGTAAGAGACCCAGGTTCAATCCCTGGGTCAGGAAGATCTCCTGGAGGAGGGCATGGCAACCCACTCCAGTATTCTTGCCTGGAGAATCCCAGGGACAGAGGAGCCTGGCGGGCTGCGGTCTGTAGGATCACAGAGCGTTGGGCACAACTGAAGCAACATAGCAGGCAGCACGCATACATTTAAAGGGGACATTAAATGAGCAACTTTTATACTTCTCTGGCTTGTCATATCTTGAAAATAAACAGTACTGAATTTTGTTTATTCTCCTGTCTTAAGCTCCTGATACCCAAAGCAAGAAAGCTGGCTGCCAGACGTCAGTGTCTTGGGAACTGACTAAAGGCACTTAAACACTGAGTTATTGCTCCTGTGTTGTTCTGTCTGCGGCTCCCGCTGCTGGGCACACTTGGGGTTTGATGGTCACATCAAAGTCGGTAGACTGTGTTGTGAGACCTGGTCAGCATGAGCCAGATTATTCATGGGTTTATTGCTGAGACCTGTTCTCCTATAGTCACGGTCAGGTAGTACTTGGTGTTTAGGTATGCTCTCTTGGTGTAACACATATGCCTTAAGCCTGCTTAATGCCTCAGCAATTGTGGACTCATGGACATCTTTTGGGGGGTGTTCTGTACCTTGAAAGGGAACGCAGTGTCCCATCAAGCCTCTTCATTGTAGCGATAAAGGATGTTGTCACCAGAGACAACGCTTGCCCGATGAGCTTGATAGTATCCTCATGAGATGACAGTACCCTTATCCGAGGTCACCAGGCTGTATGTGGGTTTTGACGTTACCACACTCCACCATTTGCACTATGCTATGCTTATCTTTCGGCTGTCAGAAATATGTCAAAATAACAAAATAAATTTGACAGTGGCTGCCTGTGAGACAAAAAAGCGACTGGCTTAGTTCCTGTTTGGAAGGTGGCTGGTGACTGCGACTGAGAAATGTGTTATGACGATGGTGACATATGGTCTCTGTACCTCTGTGTTTTACCCTCCTGACTGTGGCCACGTCTCATGGGAAGCCTATTTAAAGCAGCTGTGCTGGGACAGACTGGCTAGGATATGGGAAGATGACAGACTTTGCTGGCCCAGGAGAAAGTCTACACGAGCAGCTACATGAAGCTCTGTTCATGTTGTTTTGCTGGGGAAAAAAAAAGTCTTTGGTTCTCTGCACTTAAGGAAAAAGGCTAAAAAAAAAAAAAGCAATGACAGACATAGAAAGCAGGCAGAGTTTTAGTTTTATAATGTGGTAAATAATATTCAGCTCAACAACTTATAATCAGAACAGGCGGGATTAACTCAAAATACTCAGTTGTTTTAGGAATTTGTGAGAAATATAAAATTCATCATCCCACTTACACAAGTAAAACATTATGAATAATAGCCATTCTTCTTTGCAAAATAGCTTTTCTTCCGCATGAGAAAATTTGACTTTGTTTTCACTGCAATGAAAACACAAAATGACTGCAATGCAAGCTTAAGGCAAGAAACTTTAGAGTTAACTTGCCTCTTTCAGTCCCTTAAAAAAAAAAAAAAGCTTATGAGGCATTCTGTTACATGCATATTTCATTTCATATGCATAAATCTCTTCATTCCCACAGACTAATAAAATGACAACAGAGGTCAAGGATACAGAATATTCAGTTCTCAGAAGACTGAGAATTTAGAGGCATATAAAAATGTCTCTGGATATAAGATTTTTGAAAAATTATACACATATAAACTGTTAACAGTTATAGAAAGCATGCTTAACAGCAGGTGGAAAATTTTAGGTTAGTTAAAGAGCCCTTCCTGATAACAAGACTTTTTAGAGTGAGTGGATTACTGAGCAGGTCTTCATAGGCCAAACGAAGAGTGTTGTTTTATGACATGATGGACCTGGAATGCATAAACATTCAGAATAATCCATCATTTTCCCCTCAAAAAAAATCCCTTAACTTTTATATCTAATGGAAGACAGGAATTTTTTTTCAAATTCAATTCTCTCAGCTATCTAGCCACTATTTTGCCTCACTTTTGTCAGCCACCTTGACTGAGATGATAGAATATTTTTTGATAGCTTTTACAGAGGGTAACTTCACTGATTAAGATAAGCAGTTCAATACTTTAACTCTCAACTGCTTGACAGTTTAAAGTTAAAACCAGGGAACTGCCAAAATAATTTCCTTTTATGTTGCATTATTATAAAGTGCAGTTATTATTTTTTATCCTTTCATATACTAAATGGGAGAGATGATAGTGATTTTTATGCTAATTTACTCTTGTCTTTAGCTCAAAGTGATCTCAGGCAGGTTGAAACTTTTGGTTAGTCTGAATAAGTGAGTCCAAAAGTTCTGCCAGAAGCTACTGCCTAGAGGTCAAAGGTATGGGCTTAAGAATCAGAGAGGCCTGGGCTGACTCACAGCTCAAACTGCTAGGTTTGACCTTGGAAATCAACCTCTTCTCCATTCCTAACATGTAACGATAATAAAACTATCTCCTCTATAGGACACTTAACCAGGCTTCAATGAGGTAACAGATGTCAAGCACTCGACATGGAGCTTAGCACAGAAAATGGAACAGTATTAATAGTATTACGACATATTTGTTTCTAGACTAGTGATTTACAGCGAGTTGTTGATTCTGTCAGTCTTAAAAGAGGACCAGACTCCCTGACCAACCAACCCCATTCCAGTCTGTTCTTCTAAAGTTAGAAGAGGGGGAGAAAGTGCCACCTGGTACCTGAAAAGCCATTTCCTATCTGCCTCTGGCCTCTTGTACAAGACTGTCTATGGAAGCTAAGGGACTTTTCTTCTTTTAAAGATATCTCATTCAAGTTCAAAGACTTATCCTTCACTCCAAAGAACACAAGCTATAGTCACCGTTTATGATGTCCTATGTGCTGTAATGCTTTGTTGTAGTTGCTAAAATATTCACAACCTCGGTTATTGCTTAGATCTTAAAAGAATTACAAGGGGAAGTCAAACTCCTTTCTTCAGTAAAATGCAGAACTAGGAATAGTCCCATTGGGCAATAAAAACATGAAAAGCTTAAAAAAATACATCTATCTTTAGATCATTAAACCATTACAAGGTCAATCCAGATTCTTTGATTTGACTAAGACTCTTGCTGATATTTTTAAAGAAAGCTAAATCCCCCATGTTTTAATCTATGTACATTTCTAGCCATGGACTTTTAAAATCACATCTGAATATATTATTATTGTATCACCTCAAATGCAAGATGCAATTTTTTTTAAAGTTTCACACTTTGGAAATTGGGATATGTAAAATTATGTTGTGGTGGTACTTTTCCTTAAAATCTTAAATAGTGTACTTTGTAATTAATGGAGTCTTAGACTTACAGAGATATGAAATTCTAAAATCATCTTGCTTTGTGATTACTCTTACCTTGCATTAATTATTGGTAAAAGGGACAAGTTAAATAAATAAGAAAGATAATTTAAAAGGCATCTTTAAGACTGAGGATACATTTGTACATGTGGATTATAAGCCAACAATCTGGTTAATATTTGGACTCTATGTTTAACCATTACTTTAAAAGTCCCTTAGATTTTTCCAAATATGATAGGAAATGTCGTATTTGTAATTGCAAAAGATCCCAAGGAGAGAAAGAGCCTCCCTAGCTAGTTTCTAGAAACCCCTTTCCTCATTTTCAGGGCACCTGTTTCTTTTGAGGGTCCCTGTGAATAGCTAGGGTGGCAGTCGTACCCAACACTGTCAGGCTGCAAGATCACACAGCATTGGAAAGTGAGTGTACACAGCACAACGCTGGGCACACAGGAGCTATTCAATAAACACTTTCTGGTTCACTGATGTGAAATACAAAACTGGGTTCTAATTAGCCACATAGAGCTTTCATCATCTGGGGAGAACTAAATTTCTAAAATTGTTCTTTTTTTTTTTTTCTTTTTTTTCCCCCCATTAAAAATCCTTTAACTTTGGGACCAACTTTTACCCAACTAAAAGCCACCAATAAATCAAACCCTAAAAGTTCTTTTTCCCTTGAACTATAATTTTTTTTTAACTATTTTGGTAGTGAATGCTGAAAATTCCCACCCTTAAATGCAGAACACTGCTTTCACAGAACACTGAATCAGAGAGGGAAAACTCAATGATAAAGTTAATAGAATGAAATACGATGTTAAAAATTGAAGATGTAAAACATTGATCAAGAACCAATGAAATTTAAACGATTGAAATTACTGATGATTATCTTTGGGAATACTGACAACCTTAGCAATTATGTAACATGCTGGCTGGCAAATATTTTAATCAACTAAATTGAAAAATAATAACCAATATCTAACTGAAACAGGAAGAGAAAAAGATGAAAGAAAGAAGGAAGAGGGGATTTACTTTCAATATTTAATTCAAATTAAAAAAAATCCTGATCACTAAAAGTTTACAATCTACAAAAAGTTATTTGAATGCTGTCATTACAACAGGCACAGAATCAACTATTAGATCCTAAATCAAAATTATTTCTATGCCTGTTATCCACAAATCATGACTAAGAAACAAACTCCAAATACCACTAAACCCATTTTGTTATTTGTTACCTAATCCCATCAGAGCTAACTGACATAAAATAACCACAGAGCTTACAGACAAGGAACAAAGATGATCTGTTTTGGCTCATTTTTTTCACCCACTTACAGAAAGAAAAAATAAACTATATGCTTGATTTTTCAAAATTAAAATTATTTAAGAGGTCTCCCACTTTTTCCTTTAACTCTAAGCATAATTGATAAGCATAATAAGAACATTAAAAAAATCTTCTTCTATGTTTGGCCCAATAGTTTCAGAAACTCTGAGAGAATCTATTTTAGGCTTCACTGAAGAAGGGATCCCTGCATAGTTTCTACAGCATCAAAAGAATCTTGAGGTAGGTACAGAGCATGTGATATTTTAAAAACACTCTATAAATATTTGAGTTACAAAACGTATGACACAAACGCATTACCCTACGTTCAGTATACTATTATTTGACGTTCTGCTATTTGCTCTTTTCCAAGAACTATGCTAAAAATAAAAGGCAGAGGAAACCAATCACTTCTTGCCTCCAAATGGTGTCATACTCACCTATACTTAATTGATTTACAAACTCAAATACCTGTTATTTTCAAGGCTGTGAATTATACCAAATGACTTAGAAAAAGAAAAGCCAAGGCTTAATTTGTTAGTGAAACAAGGCCTTTCTTGAAATTCCTGTAAACTTTCATTCTGCAAAGCAACTCATCCACATTAAAATGGTCAAAAAGGACTTCATTTAATTAGTGATATGTAGACTTTTGCATAGAAAAAGGTTACAAAGTAATGCATAGAAGACTAGGTACAGTAATTTTTAAAACAAATATTTAAAAGTATAATTTTGCATAATGTTTAACATTCTCATAATGTTTATTGCTTTCTCCACACAGCAGAGAAATGAAGTGCATAATAATACATGCTGTGTCTTTGTCTTTCAAACATAAAATCTCATGTGCTCAATTTCAAAGTATTAAGAGATTATTTTGTCGTTAAAACAAAAACAAAACCAAAACACATTATGTAGCACTAGTCTAGGCATGGACAAAAATAATTTATGTACATCCCATTGAATACATTCATCTTGATTTGGGATCAAATGCAATCACAGGCTTGACAAAGGACATTTAAAAATCGTGGCTTTTCTCTTACCATTGTTCTCTCCCTGCCTCATCACTTCCAGAAATGCAACTTCTCTCCAAAAGGTGACAATAGATTTTACATGTTATTGGGATGAAATCAAGAAGATAAATATGTAAAAATTGTCCAAATGATACAGAATAAATTAAACTTTTACAACCAGAGAGTTTTCAAGTTGGCATGAGTCAGATAGCCTCTGGTGGGCACATAGTAAGTAACTGCCTCTAGGTGCACTCTATAAATGCATGGTTTATAAAAAGAAGCAGCACGTTTTGAGCCATGAAAGAAAATGCCTGGGGGTTTGCAGGCAGGGCAGAAATGCTTGTTAATCTGAGCACTGATGTAATAATTGCTTACACTAATGCATTGCTAAATGTCACCACTTGGCAAGTCTGTACAAAGAAAGCAAACTAAGATAAAACTAGGACTTTCAACTTGAAAATTATTTTCAGCAATCCTTTTGGCCAATAAAAACCTGCTGGTTTCAACCGAGTGCTCTTCTCTTGTATTGTACTAAAGTATCTGCAGCCTAATGCAGGACTTCTGTCCCTTATCCTTTCTTAACCCAACCTCTACACTCTTCTTTATTTGTGCAATGTTGTATGTTCAAAAGAAAACTTTACTAGCTCAGGCACTTATGAAACACAAATATTTTTTCCCATCTAGTTTCAAGAGAATTGAGTCAGGTCATTTTTCTTCCCCAATTCAGACATCCTGATGCACTGCTGGATGGTATGGTCCATATATTTTCCAGGAAACTTCTAAATGGAAACAAGTGTGAAGTTTTCAAAAGTTGCTGATGTCAAGTTACAAATAGCCTTAAACCAAAACAGAGGGAAAAAAAAGATACCACATTTCCACTTGTGAGATTTGTGTCTCAAACAACTTTTCTGTTCCTTTGTGGGTCTGCAGACATCTCTATGGCTACTTCCAGGGTTGCAGAGGTTTTAAGCTGACTCGGAAATGAAGGACATTCAGTTGCTACTGCGAGGAATTCCGTGAAAACTTAAAAAGCTCCTACTTCTGTGCCCCAGGGTCGATAAGGTTTACTGTTTGTTCCACTGCCTGTCTGCTGAGGGCTGGATGTGGCTGATACCGACAAGGGCGGGCTGATGGCTGTTGCAGCTGCCACGGCGGCAGCTGCGTTTGGGGGGAGCATGGGGAATGCCCCAGCAAAGGACAGAGGGAAGCTGTGCGCAGCTGCGGTGGCCGCTGCCGCGGCCGCGTGGACAGTGGCGGAGAGGGACAGCAGAGAGGTGGAGAGAGGCGGCACACAGGGGGCGACGCTGCCCGTCGAGGGCATCCGCAGGGCGGAATCCGCGTGGGCAAACGTGGCGGTGAGGAGGGCGGAGCCATGGGCAGGAGGCACTTCCGAAGTGGTGGAAAGGCGACAGGGCGTGGACTCCGAGGCGTGGAGTCCGTTGGGTTGGAGCAGGGCTGCAGGGAGGTGGTGGAAGGCCGCCGCCCAGTGGTGAGGATGCAGGGGGTGATGGTGGTGGGCCAGGGAGGAGGTCATGGCCGCCGCCTCCCGCTGCGAGGCGCACGAGCTGAGATGCGAGACCAGGCGCACGCGCAGCGGGTCGGAGGAGTCCAGGCCTTCCACGGAGCTCAGGTACCTCGCCACTTCTGTTAAGCACTCCCGGAATCCAATGCTCATGAAGTCCATGGCAAGGGCGTGTGCATCAAAGTAGCCTAAAAAGGGGTTCGAGCACAGTGCGGGCCAGAAGACACAGCGAGGGAGAGAGAATGATAACCATTATGAAAAGTAACCACCGACTACGTTCCACCCTCTCCTTCAGAGATTTAAGTACAACTAGCGGTCCTTTCTGAAGATGCTGCCAGCTATTTATGGCCGTAATTTTTGCAGACATTAAGAAAGTATACTTTGCAATTCACATGTGTGACAATTCTGGTAGTGCTATACACTACAGCTGTTCTTGCAACCAAATATTACAGTGGGGGGAAAAAATTAAGAACATCTGTGTTTCAAACACTTCCAGAAAAAAAAAAAAAATGGTGTCTCTTTTGTATGGTGGGACAGTGAAATTCTCTAGTAAACTTTTGCACGGGTATTACAGAGGACCAGTCTCTCTGTCTCTGTCACATGAGTTAGAGATTAAAGGGTTTATCGGAAACATCCTCACTCCCTTGGCATTTGTAGCTGAGATGTGAAAAGCATACAACCAGATTGAGGACTTCGTTAGAAATGTGCTAGAACTGCTTAATAAAGTCATACATGCTTCGTGACTCATGGTGGTTTTTTTTTTAATCGACAAAATGAAAACACCATTCTTTGTATGAAAAAAATTTAAAGAAAGAAAAATGATTTTTAAAAATGTGGTTACTAATTTGAAGATCGGATTTTTCTATCAGGTAATATGAGGCTCTTTGGCTGCCATGAGGTTACTATAACTCTTAGCTTTCCTGAAGTTCAAATATAAATTTATTTCATTGGTTGTCTTAGTTTAAGTTTTTTCTGGCATTTATTCAAGAAAATAAATGTATGTTAATTATGTCCTTGTGTATGCATGTACTCCTACACATAAGGTTATTATCATAAAAATGGCTAAAGTCCATCACATTTATGAGAATCTCTTTTTATCCAAAGATAATACATTAGAATAGAAAATAATAATATCTGACTAGTATCAGTGCCAATTTAGGGTACTGATAATAATCAGAGATTTGGGGAAATGTCACCACTTGGAATTAGTGACCTATAGTACAAACACATCCTTCTCAGATTTTTTTTCTCATTTGCAAGTTTTTTTAAAAACAATTTTCAAATTAAAATTTAGTCTACTCACTTTGGGGATGTGTGTATATATAAATGACAAATATCACATTCAAACAAGGTTATTTTCATCTAAGGCATTTACTGTATTATCTTTTTTGTTTTTGTAGATCAAAGTATTACCTGTTTCATTTATCATCTATTAACATTTAAACTTATTCTATAGTTTGACTCTGGAAAAATAGTTGTCACAGTAGTCAAAGTTCAAGAGCTAGAATTCCAAGAGAAACTTGGACGTCCCAAAAAAGAAATTTGGGGAAAAATATATACATTAAGATAGTAACAGCACAAAGCTGACATAAGAGAATATCATGAAATGTGGAAGATAAGCAACAAAAATCGTTATCATCCCAGGCCTTCAGCACAGTTAGTAATAAAGCCCCTGACATTTAGGAGGTAAAGTTTTTCCTGAAGAAGATGCCTCCAAAGAAAGATTTCACATTAAGTGTCCTTAGGGTCCTCTGTAAGGCTTTGCAGACTTCTGACTTCCATGAGAGAACGGAGGTTATCATCAGAGTAGACAGAGTCCAGAAACCCAGAGGGATCCAGAAATTTAGGTTACTCTAAATCTTCTCTAGAAATTACTGCCTTAGCAAAACAGACTAAAGAATAGATCAAAAGAATTGAACCCCAAGAGCTTCCAAGAATTTTCATGACTAGGCACAAAGTAATTGAAATTTGGTGATTTGCTGGCTATATATTGTTCAACATGGCTGAGTTCTCTGTTGTATCTTAAGGCATATAAATTATATAATTCCTATTCTACCGCTGAATGCAGAGGGAAACCACGATGAGCAGCTGTTTCCTGTGACTGGATCTTGGGCCAATAACAATAGCAGAGGGGTTCACGCTGCTTTCCATCACTGCACTATGGGCTTTAAGTGACTAAACTCACAACAACATTGTGAAGCAAACACTCTCACTGTCCTCATTTTATAGATGAAGAAACTGGGCTTCAGAGAAGGTTAGTAACTTATCCAGGGTCACAGAGCTTAAAAAAAAAGAAAAAAAAAAAATAGCAGAGCCAGGATTTGAAACCAGGCAACCTAACCGCAGAGTCTCTGCCCTTCGCCAGTACATTCTGAGGCCCCATAGTTGCTGTGAGTCTAACAACTTGCGCCCACACCGCCAGCCCCTCCTCCCCCCAAGGCCCACACATTCTCTGGTGAGGTGACCTCTCTAATGACCGGGCAGTCAGGCGACTTGTGTGGAACTTGCTCGCAAATGTCTGTTCACAGACTATTTTGGGACGGATTTTAGGACTGTTCAGGTAGCCGAGAATAGCAACCAAGATGGAACTTCGTTTTTATACTAAGGCATAAGAACAATATTACTCTTTAGAAGTATAGCTCATGCCAACTATTTGAAACACTGATCAAAATCCTTAGCTTTACAGCTAACAGTGCCAAGAGAGGTAAAGCAATCAAACAGCTTTCCCCTGCAGCATCTCTAACTCAGTCAGTCTCCTAGTATCTTGAGGGAGCTCGTGTAGAGACAGAATCATGGGGCTGCGGGGACTCTTGAGAATTCAGTGCTGCTGGTACAGGCCTCCCCATGTAGCTTAGCACCTCTGTCTCGGTTTAAAGGTAGGGGCAGTGGCTAAGCTGGGCTGGATCACTGGCATCTACAATTTCATCCAGTTCTCTATTATGTAAGAATATTTGCATGCTTTGCAGAGGGTTACATTTTAATGAGAAGAAATCACAATTCCATACCCATTCAGTATGTTTATTCATGCAGGACAGTTCCTTGACCAAGGACAACAGAGGGTAAGTCACACTGGGCTGAGGGCATCCCTTTACCATGATCACCCTCCACCTGACACAGGTAGAAAGATGGTGATGCTCAGAGCTGATGTTCTACAGGTCCTCAGCTGGAGTTAAATACTGAAATACTTGGGCACCAATTGGTAAACAGCTATTTCTCTCCAGTGCCCTGCTTCTGCCCTGATCTAGGGAAAACTCTGGTGCTCTGCACTAAAAGTCTAATGCTGAACAGAGAGAAGCCTCTAGGGTGTGGCTGCAGGGCTTCGTCTTTATGGTACCCTCTCCTCAGCCAGTTATCAAATATATGGACTAGCACCCTTGGGTAAGACGAATACGGAAGGCCTTCTTGAAGGGGAAGAAGATACAATGGGCAAAATCAAGTCTGAGGATACGTGAGAAGTACGATAATGAAATCTGAACAAATCAGCGTCCAGGATCTCAAGTTCATTTATACCATGAAGTGAGGGTCCGTCCCCGAGACCCCTGGACTATTCCTCCCTAAGTCACTATCTGGTACAGAATACATCTCTCCATGGCACTGGGCCAGGGCACCTGCTCCTGTTTGCTCTCTGCGGGAATGACTGTTGCATCAGTGGTTTCCAGGACAGAGATTCACTACCTGCACTTCAAATGCTCTATGTGGTCTAAATCCAAGACCAATCAGACTCTGAAAACAACAATGAAAATTCACTTCTTTTGGAATAGCTGCATGATACTGAGTCCTAGCCTTGATTTAATGGGTGGAGGGGAGGGCGGTGGGGGAGGGAAAGAAGAAGATAAAAAAGATTGCCTCTAACCTCCTGTTTATGTTTGGATGTTTGTGTGTTTGTTTTGTCTTTGGTACAAATTCCAGCATGCACTTCTGAAAGTCCCAAACAAATCTCTGACCAGGCTGCTGTGAATGAAGCCTTACTCCCACAGTACTATGAAAGCAAACACAAGCCCAGGGTCAAGTGCTGCTTTTGTTCCAGAAGTTCTTTCCCACGAGTTCAATCCTGCCATTAGCATTGATTTCCACGGCTTTAATCTGGGACCTCCTATCTCAGCTTGTTAAAGAGCTATTCAACTATGACTTCCTTACAATCTTAAGGAGAAAAAAATGAAAAGAGAAAGGCAGAAAGGAGGGGAGGAATGAAGTCACCGACTTACCTTTACCCCCAGTTGCCTGCAGCATCTTTAAGTGATCTACTGTCATTTGAAGTATTTCAGCTTTTTCTAACTTTGCAGATCCCTGAATAAACAAATAATGAAGTCTCATAAATCCTATGGAAACAAATTTGGAACAATTTATCCTGAATGTTCATTTTCCCTCCCACTAAGAAATTCTCAGTTTAATTTTTTCATAGAAAAAAAAATCTGAACTCCTTCCAAATTTCACATGAAGACACTAATTATGTCACACCTAGTGACAGACATTTGCCATTTTAACTCTTAAAGAATAAAAGGCATGATAAGTAATTTTTAATCACAAAAACAATTACACTAAGATCACTCCACCCAAACTATTACAACTGCAAAATTCTCAAACTTTGCATCAATCTCTGCCCTGGTTAATAATATACTTTATTAGGCGATATATAATAGTCTTCCCTGGTGGCTCAGACAGTAAAGAATCCACCTGCAATGTGGGAGACCCGGGTTCGATTCCTGGGTGGGGAAGATCTCCTGGAGGAGGGCATGGGACCCACTCCAGTATTTTTCCCTGGAGAATTCCATGGACAGAGGAGCCTGGCGAGCTACAGTTGTTGGGGTCACAGAGTTGGACACGACTGAGCAACTAACACTATAGGGCAACTGACACTTAAAAGTCTGGATCAGTTGAATCCAACCCTGGAGGAAAAGGAGATAGGATCTCAGAAAATTATTGTCAAAAGCATATTTTTCAAAAATAGAATTCTAAGATGCCTTTAAGGTAATTCATACTACACTACTGCTGTAAGAAGTACCAAAAGTGCAAAAAGGGAGACTTTCAAAGCTTTTTCCCCCAATAACTACCAGCAGGTGTCACTGTAAATTCCAAGATCATAAACAAGAAAGCATATCTACCTCTTTATCTAGTAAGCATCAAAAATGCTTAAGGATATCTGAACGCTTTAAAACGGCTCTTAATAAAACTGTCTTGGAAATATATTTTATGCCCATTCCCCCATTTTAAGGCACCTCTGGAAACCAACTGGAATATGCCACTTCAAGCTGTCTCAGAGGGCTGTGGGTGGCTTCTAATTTCTTGGAAGAGCGAAATAATTAAATCAGTATGTTTTCTTGAAAAGGAAACTGAAGTTTATTTCAGGTTCCTATGCTTTACTTGTTTTGTGAAAATTGTCAGCACCCAGTACACGGTGAGAGTGCCAGAGTTATTTAAACTGCTCAAAAGAACACTCTTCTAATCATATTGTGACACAGCCAGCTCACCAGGGTTGGTCGCCAAGCTCAGCAAATGGGAAAGCCTGTGTTTATGGTAACTAACTGCCAAACTACTGAGGTCTGCTTTTAAGGTTTGTTTTAAGTCGACAGTTAAGGGGGAAAAAAAAAAAAAATCTAACAACCCTCCCTCTTCCCGCAAAAATCACCGAACTGTACCTCATAACTGTAGACATTTCAGTACTGAAAGTAAAAAATGTCATTGATTACTGATATTTCAGCGTGTTGTGGGAAATGCTACTAATCAAAACTACAACTTGCCCATTATATTTAGCTTATCAGTTTTAGCATACAGAGTGGGTGTCTTTTTTCTTTTAAAAATGTGTAATCAATAACACATGACACCTTGTACTTCTGTTCATGTTCAATTTTTCCATGAAGATGAACAGGAGTTTCAGTGAAAGTGACTAATAACAAAACTGCAGTTTCTGGATAATTTCCAAGGACTTTGTGGGGCTTGCTTTATAATGTTTGTGGTTCATGAAACAACAAAGTGGAATAAACAAACAATGGATGTCTTATATCCTATTTGAAGTTAATTGAAAGTATAACATCTTCAACAAGCGTATGATGCCATGATGTTTGAAAGATGCTGTTAGAACTCTGACCGTCAACCATGGAGGCCGAGGGAAAACCACAACTTTTCCAAAATGACAGAGGAAGATTTAAACATTTGGCTTCCTACTTTATCAAGTGTGCAAAATATTTTTTCCTTTTTCTTTTTTTTTTTGTAAACAAACACTTGAATTCTGAAAAGGGGAATTTATGGCTAGTTTGATTTTTACCAAACTTTCACAAATATGCCTCAAAATAAACATGATTCTATTAACCCAGGGATTAAAAATGAAACCAAGTGGTTTGGTAAATAAATTTTGTTAGTACTATTATTTAGGAAATAGAATGAGAGATGTTACTTCCTTGGCTTTGGCTGGTTTTTTTTTTTTTTTTTAAATAAAAAAGCTTACTTAAAAGAATAGTTAAAAATAGTTTGAGACAAAAAATGAAATTTCACATAGATATCTTTTTTTTTTTAAGAAGACTACTACATACAGCTCGGTTTTAAACCACTACTGGTATTCATAGAAAGAACAGAGAAAGCATGAACATGTTACCCTGAAGGGGAAAATAAGCTAGAGAATGGAAATGTTTTTCAACTTCATGATGGATTATGTTTTTAATAGTTTTGCCACAACAAAGCATTTTATTGAAATAGCTGCTGTGTGCCAGATCAGGGCACATACACCATTATTTTAATGAGCTTTAACAAGAACCCACATTCCCAGATGAGAGAATTAGATTTTTTGAGCTCTTTGGTGGGATGGTCAGGGGTGGGGGCAGCTTACTTGTTTTTCAAAAGCGGTTGGCACCAGTCGTCTCAACTCAGATAAACTGTTATTTATCCGATCTCGACGCCTTTTCTCTATTATCTATCCCCAAAAAAGCAAAAGAACAACAAAAATGTATGAATACACAGATGATAAAATGATTCATAATGGAAAAATACAACCGCTACACGTTAGGCAGGATTACAGGAAACAAAAAGAAAAAAAGAATCACATACCCCTCTCCTTTTTTTTCTTGCCATAATCTGAGATGTTGTTGTTGGCGAATTCGACCTAATCACAGAGCTAGTACTTTGCCTACGAGATAAGAAGAGTTTGTCAGGTGCTGTATGAACATAACAGTTGTTTCTTCTGGGTGCTTGAAGGCACCCATGAAATAATTCAGAGAGAGAGCATAGTTTAGATCAGTGTTATTTTATTAATTCTTATTCTTAACAAACTTTGCTTTCAGCCCTTTCATATCTTTTCAGGAAAAGAATCATGCCATTTTTTTCTTTTAATGAGTAATCCAGATGCCAAATCTACTGGCAGAAAACATCTCTAAACTTTTATTGGTCTCCCCATGAAATACTTATGGGCAGTCAGGGTGAGAAGTTAGATATTAGTACTTCCTAGTTCCACTCATAAATGTTTCTTAAAAGTCAGCTAATCTCTAATAGCATCCCTCCTTCTCCCTGAGGACAGACCCACTAAACAAAGCAATGCTATTGTAAAATAAAGGCCATGTTTAGCAGTATTATCAAACAGATATACAGTCACCGTATGTCAAACTGCTGTCCCTAGATGCAGTCTTTAAGATAAACAGAAGTTATCTATTTCAAAACTCCAATTAGTCATACAGAAAGAAAAAAAAGACAAATTCAATGTTTTCTGTGTCAATTTTCCAAAAGAATGACCCCAAATTAAACATTCCACTAACAGAAAAATTAAAATTAGATCAACTATTAGGTAAATATTTTACTTTGAAAATAAAACTCTAGGTGACTATCTCTCAGCCTTCAATCTAAGCTTAAAACTCTGAGTTGTAACCCATCTTGAGTTTGCTAATAAAAAAATATTTTGTATCAAAAGTTCAATCAAATCACCGCACTGTCACATAATTTTTTATGATACATTCTAGTTGGTATCTGTTTCTCTTCATAATTCATGGATACTCTGCTTTTTCATGTTCTCAAATTCTCCAGGTTCCTGTTATTTGTTCTTTCATTTTAGAAATGTTGTGCACACCAGGTTCTTATTACCTCACCTTCTCACTTCTGGATCTTATTTCTGAATTAACTGTTCCCCTCATTTCCACCCCTTCTCAACTGGTTTCACCTTTCACACATCTTTTGTTTTTCAGATCTCATTTTTTTAAAGATGACACAACACTTTAATAATTATGATACTTTGGAAACAATATTTCAAGTAAATATCTTTGCTTCTGCTGATTCCAGGCTAGCTAAGGTCTGTACATATTAGACTAATATTGAAAGAAAACCAGTTTTCTAAAGGTAGAAAGAATTTTACTCTTGAGTGACAGCTGCAGATAAATAATTAAGGTGCTTCTGGGGATGCCAATTAGAAGCAATTATCATTTGACCCGCCTTGGCACTAAAACGCCTCCATAACCTCCCTCTGTCACTGCAGAGTGGAGGGCTGGCTTCTGTGATCACGACCCCGATCTTTTCCAGACTTAGGAACAAACAGTAAGAGTGAGGACGTCCGAAAGACTTGTCACTCACACCTCCGTCAACCAAATTACACTCGACCAACCTGGAAATCTCAAACTATTTAGCCTTGCCATCGCAAACTGCTTTAATTTCTCCAAAAAGCAAGTCATCTTTTAGCATCTTTAAAAATTAAAACAATCTCCCCGCCCCCCTTCGCCTGGCCCATTTTGAAAGTGCTCCCCAATACAATTTCGGTGGCGGGTGCGTCGCGGGGTCGCCCGGACATGCCAGTCCGCGTGTCCAACGCTGACAGCCAGGGGACCCTCCTTCGCCAGCCCCTGCACACTTCCAGCCGCGTCCCCCGTCTTCTCGCCCCACCCCTCGAGTGCAAACCCACAT
This sequence comes from Bos indicus x Bos taurus, assembly GCF_003369695.1. Classification (NCBI taxonomy): domain Eukaryota; kingdom Metazoa; phylum Chordata; class Mammalia; order Artiodactyla; family Bovidae; genus Bos; species Bos indicus x Bos taurus. The sequence goes on from NC_040084.1 coordinate 25,667,186, forward strand.
GCCTCGCCCCACCCCAACACGCGCTCCGCGAGCGCCCACCACTCAAAAGTATTCCAGGCAAAACTTTCCCCTGCTAGGTTAGAAGGCGGCGGCGAAAAACCTCGGGATTTCCAACGAGCCGTTGGTACACAAAGCTCCCCGATGCCTCGGGCTCCGGACAGCTCCCGCCGAGCCCGCGCTCACCCCGAGTAATTGTTCTCGCTCCCCACGTCGATGGTCTCGTCCATGTCGCTCTCAGAGGTCGTCTCCTCGCAAGGGCGCTTCATCGCGGAGAAGACCGCGCGGGCGCAGCCGGGCCGGAGCCACGGACGCCGAGCGGGACGCAGCGCCCTCCCTGCCTTCCTCCTCCCGCCTGCCCTCCCTGGGCCCCGGCAGGCGCGGCTCCGGCGGCGGCGCGGTCAGCTCCTCGCGGCTCTTTCCCACGCCGCAGCCCAGCTCGGCCGCAAGAGCCGGCGCCGGCCACGCCTCCCTTCCCGCGCGGGCGGGGCCCCCTCGCCCGCCACCCGCGCGCAGGCCCCCGCCCGCTCCGCCGGGCACCGCCTCCCCGAGGGCTAGCGTGGTCTGGGATTGGCTGAGGCGGAGGGGCGGGGCCGCGCTGGCCAATGCGGGCCGCGGAGCTCGGGCTTGAGGCGTGGGAACGCGGCCGCGCCTCGGCGGCCCTGGAGCTGAGCGCGGGTGGGGAGGCGCCGCGGTGAGCGGGAGCGCGAAGTTGCTAACCCTAGATAGGGAGGCGCGCGGACGTGGGCACGGGCGCCGGCGCGGGCGCGGCGGGGGCGGGCCGGAGAGGGGCGGGCTCTGGACCTCGGGTTTTGGCGCTCCTCCGCACCCCGCCGTCTGCCCGTGAAGTTTCAGCCCTGTGTTTAAAGAATAACCCCAAGCGCGTGGCTGAGTGTGAGCGAACGTGTGTGACGTCGGGAGGCGCCGTGGCTTAACCGAACCGCCCCACTCGACTGTCCCTTGTCTGGACCAAAACTGCTGACTGATTGACCCTGGCGGTCACATTTGCCCTCTGGGGTTTTTGGAAACCCTAAATCAAAGTTGCTTTTCTCCCTGGCAACTCGCACGGCTGCTTCCGCGGCCTCTGGGCCGAGAACAGATAAGGACGCGAGTTTCCCCGACCAGGTACTTAAAACCGCTGGCGGTCGGAGGGTCTGAGAGACAGGCCACCAAACGATTTTCGATTTGCTCTGAATCAGTTCTTTCCATTTGGCCACCCGGGCTGTAGGCTGTAGATAATAGATCCCGCTGAGTAGACCTTGGGTCGGAGTTGTGTCTACTCTAGTGACAGGAAGGACAAATCAATGGTGCGGGTATTTTAGGATACAGGTTTAGTAGTTTTTCAAGTTCGAGTTTTTCGGGCTTGGATGATCCAGATAATTGCAATTCTCCACAGTCTCTGGTTTGGGTAGTCACAGCGGTAGAGCTAATTAGAATCCCTACGTGAAAGAAAAGAACAAAAATCGGGCTTGGAAACTTGTTTTCTAAAAGACGAAATTCGTGTCCAGTTTTTTGTGCATTGGACAGCGTGGGTGTATACCATTTAAAATGTGCCCTCAAAACACGTTTTCAAGCTGCTCTTTCTCTCCATGATCTGAAGTAGTATCTTTGGAACCGGCGGCTACGCGGATGTATCTGCGAGGGCAGCTGGAGTCGGTTTGCCCGCCCGGGGGCCGCGGTACCGGGAGGCGGGCGCCGGGTCGGTCCGGGTCAAGCCGAGACTGCAGTCATCGCGTCCCGGCAGCTCTGTGCTAAGTGCGGAAAAGCCCCTGAGAAAGAGGCGTCAATCAATCGCCAGAAGCCTGCGCCACGGACGGATTCTTATTTTTCTGGGGATCTGCTTAGGGTGTCCCTCTCACACTGCATTCTTTTCACACAAGACCGGCCCGGGGCGGGGAGGAGAAAAGGAAGGGACGCGACTTGAGAAGGCCGAGCCCTGGCGGGAGCTGGGCAAGCGGGGAGCGAGAAGGACCTGCAGTCCGCAGGTTAAGCCCGCGTTAAACCACAAAACCCCTTCCCCACAAGCCCTCGTCTCTTTTGTAAGGTCTCCAGCGCGGCGCCTGCAATAACCGTGTGAATAGAAACCCGAAACGTTCCATCCTGACTTCTGAAACTTAACACCCGGCAAAGCACAGAGTCTCCGGGCGGTTGCGCGGGGGGAGCAGGCCGGGCGGGGCCTGATGGGGCTGGACCGGGTCAGCTCGGGGCCGCGGAGGACGGTGACCCCCCAGCTCGGCTATAGGCTTCTGTTCTGTGCGGGTCTCTCGGCCTTTGCTTCGCTGCCGCTCGGCTGCCCGAGCCCGCTGCAGGGAGCCGAGCGGACTCGCGTACCTGCGGCTCCGACCTCCCCCGACGCCACTCGGCTCCCGGTCCTCTAAGCCCCTCTAGGATGAGCGGGTGTGCGCGGGTGGCCACTCGCTCCTCCCCGGCGGGTGTGCTCAAGTCCAGTCTGTACAGGCCACTGGGAGACACATCGCCTCTGACCTGCGATCTCAGCCTTCACAACCTTCAGCGAAGGCGGCGCATTTTTCTGAAAGTGAATGCCTACAGGTGCCATTAACCTTGGCCACGCGATCAAATTAGCGGGCGCTTCCAAACGCCCGGGGTGCAAAATCGTCATTGAAAAAAAAAAAGTTCTTTCTCACTATACGGCTGCATTTAATTATAATAATTGCGAAAAGTTGCAAAGAGGGAAATGACTGGCTTGCAATAAAGTTGCAACTGGTTAAAGTTTTTCCGTATTTGTCTTTGAAGACTTAACCACTGTACCCATGTTATAAAGAAAACTATGGCAAGGACGTTCGAAATGCACACGCGGATTTAATGTCACTTAGAAATACTTTTAAAACCAAAGAGGGTCGTGTTTTAAAAGCATTTGGAATAGTGTCTGGTATATGGTACGCGCTGTATACGTCTGTTAAATAAACATGAATACTTAAGGCAAAAGACCTCGGCGTTTTGCACATGATCAAATTAATAATATGCTCACTTATCTGCAACATACTTAATCGTAATTAGGCAGCACGAGATTTTTCAATTAGGTCTTTTATTCCCCTTAAGTATCGTATTTGCCTATCCCCTGGTTAGGCGCCCTAACACTGAAAGAGCTTCTCGGGTCAGAGGAAGAGACAGAGGAGATGCCTTAAAACACACTTAAAAACAGTGGTGAATTGTTGCGAGTCGGGAGGTGGTGGGGAGACGGCCGAGGTGTAGGGGTGGCGTCTTCCAAGAGAAAGAAAAAAGAATGAGAAAACCGCGGGATTTCAAGCCTCATCGCTCCTCAGCGACATCCTTTTCAGTGAAAGTTGGTTGAAGGCTTAGTTAAGAACCCCGGCAGAAAAAAAGATGTCCGCGCGCAGAGCAAACCGCAGTTCGTTCCCTTTCAAAGATTTGTACAATGAGATAATTAGACCGAAAGATGTGAGGAACTTCCCTACAAAAGAAATGCCATTAGGAAAGAAAGGCCAGAAAGACAAATCTGAACGAAACGGAGGAGGGGAGACAGCTGCCTTCTCGAAATTGGTCCTCTCGCCTCTTTTTGTCTTTCTGTGATTTTAGCTCACTTAATGACATGAGTGAGATGTCCAATGCCGACATCTGGAAACATCAGACTCAGTGGTACCCATCCTCCCCAAGTCTTCCCTCAACTATTTAATATAAAGTTGCAGTTTTTGCACCTATATACGCCTGGCCACCTTGACCCTGTTATTTCTTGTCCCACAAAATTTGAGTCGTTGCATAAATTAATGAAGTGATTACTTTGCAGCATTCTAAATTCTTCTGCAGCATTTTTTGGAAGAGATCTGGGATCTTTTTTTATTCTTGGTCTGCTTTTTTCCTCTTTAGAGCCCTCAGATTTTTCAAGATCAGTGATCGTACTTCCTTATTTGTTGCTTCTCTGAATCCTTTGAGATGCTGCTTACAGTTACTTAAAAAGTGTCAGCCACTCCAGTGTTTGGGTTCACTAGAAAGTCACTAAGGCATGACACACTTTAAAATATGTTTTAGTTTAACTTCTTAGTGAAATACAAGCAACTCTGTCATTTAAAGACCCTTGTGTTAGTCTGAGAAGGCTAAGTGTACATAGTTCAAATTGAGAAATCTAATATTTTGCCTTTTTGGAAATATAGTTATTTACACAGCTTTCTCTTGCAAATGGAAGACAAGCAGGTCGTCTAGATGTGCCTGCTAGTGTATTTGCAATTGTTGGGGCAGGTGACCCACATCTCCAGGCAGCCTTGCTGGGCTGGCTTCTCTGACTACAAGGTTATTGTGAGCTGGCAACACTTTATAGTGTGTGAGAATGCTGCACCCTGAGAGTGAAGGCCAAGGGCAAGATCCTTGTAAATTTCAATAGCTTTTCCAACAGCAGGCCAGCAGCAGGCAGGCCACCCTAGGGTCAGTGTGCGACTGGTATGTATTTGCAAGCCGGTAGAGCAAAACAAAGCTGAAAGCAAAGGCAAATTTAGGCCCACCAACCTTGAAGTCATCTCTGAAAGGGAACTGCTTTACCAGTTAACAATGGTACTTGCCTGGTTAGCCACACAAAGTGCATTGTATTCCTTGGTTTGACCCAGTAGGTACTGCTTATTTGTTACATCAGAAGCTTTAAGGTAGGGAGTCTTAAGACCCAAAACCCCCTTTCTTGGGAGTTAGAATGTTTAAGTTGATCTCTTATTAAGGGGCAATTTATTTAAAAACTTTTATTTCATGAGTAATATTATTAGTACTTAGCACATGTCTAAGTATAAAGGCTGGTTTTATTCTAGGACCCTTGAAAAGAGGGTTGTATAATTAAGTAATCAGTTTTCCATATCCCTGAAAGCAACAATCAAAAGATAACGATACTGACTATATTAACTTCCTCTTTGTGAGGGTTAACTTGAGGTTGGCAGGCTTTTCTTGTAAGAAAATTCTTTTAAATTTTCATTTAATTGAAGTTGATTTGACTGATAAATTTTTCCTCTCTCTTATGAATACAGTACAAATATTCACTCCTCTCATGGACATCATTTTTTAACTAACTGCATCTCCATCCTCTAGACTAGAACAGTGTCTGACACCTAATGGACACACAATAAATGGTTTGGAATTAATTTCTAATTGAAATGAATGAATTCTTTGCTTCTTTCCATATATATATATATATATATATATATATATATAGTCTATTAGATACATCAGAATAATAAAATGGAAATAAACAATTGTGAAGTGAAAAATCATGAAAAAAATGATGAGAATATATCTAAATATGAGCAGGAAAGCATTTATTATAATGGGCCATTAGTTCACCCCTGAGCTTCCTGGCAGCCAAGTCAGAAAGGGAAACATAGTGAGTTTTCTAATTCTTATAATCAGAAAAGAGAAAGCATATTATGTGTCAAAGAAAACTATATCCAACTGCTAAATTCTAAAACAACTACATGATTGCCTTGTTCTCAGGTTTTAAGATTTAATTTTGTTGAGAACAATTAGTTTCTTTATCTAAAATTCTTCCCCAAGTATCTACATTAATTATTACATGAACATTCATATGATGTATAAATGAAGATAATAATTTATCTCCTACTAGCTGAATAAGTCATTATCTATGCTCTCAAGTTTAATAAAGTGACATTAATAGGACCAGTGCCTCACAAAGTTACGAAAATGTGGATTCTCCATAGGAAAATTTCTTTCAGTTTTAGAAAAATTTATATCAAAGATTCCTGGATCTGGTTGGTTGGCATTACTTGATAAAAGTGAAAGAAAATTTTACTTTTTTTAATCAAGAAAAAATTTTACTTAATAAAATTCTACAGATTTCTGAAATAGCAAGTCCTATGGAAAATTATTTCCCACTAGAATGCAGACCACGTATATTTTTCTTCACGCTTTTATTAGAATACTTTAATTAGATGTGCGCACATTTAGGCCCTTATCTGTTTATTTTTAAATTGATAGAGAATTTATGGGGGAAAACCCTCATAGATTGAAATAAGAAGTTGCTAATTTTAGATTTATTATGGAAAAATACAGGCTATTTTTGGACCTTCATGCTTTGTAAGCCTATTGACGTAGTACTTTACAAGAAACATAGAAAATAGCAAGTTTTGGCATCTATTGGTTGAGGGGACAGCACCAAAGTTTTTTCTTCTTTTTCTGACTTTGCTAAGTCACGTCAGTCGTGTCCGACTCTGTGCGACCCCATAGACGGCAGCCCACCAGGCTCCCCATCCCTGGGATCCTCCAGGCAAGAACAGTGGAGTGGGTTGCCATTTCCTTCTCCAGTGCATGAAAGTGAAAAGTGAAAGTGAAGTCGCTCAGTTGTGTCCGATTCTTAGTGACCCCATGGACTGCAGCCTACCAGCCTCCTCCATCCATGGGATTTTCCAGGCAAGAGTACTGGAGAGAGGTGCCATTGCCTTCTCCGTTTCTGACTTTAGCCTTTAAAATAATTTAATAATGCTATAATGTATTGGTAACATATGACTAAAATTTTTTAGAGGTAGATTTTGGTTTTAAGTAATAGCTCATTCTATTCCCAGGAAATGAATAAAGAAAATAACAGTTCTGTGAGCAACTGCAGTATTCATCAGGACAATGCAATCTGTATGAAAGCAAAGGCCATGGTGCTTAGTAGAGAGCAAACTTGCTCAACTGCAGTGTAAAGAAGGGCTGTGTACTCTTCCTTGAATATGTAAGAAAAGTGCACGGAATGTACATTTCCATAGCACTTTTAATCTGAGAATCCTAGGGCTTTATTGAATCACAGCACTGCAATACTTGTCAAGGCCAGCTATCAGGACTTCACTAGAATAACAGTCTTGATAGGAACATAAATAGAGTCTGAAAGTAGTAGACCAAGTTATGGATAGAAAACAGAAAACCAACACAAAGGATGTATTGGGAGTGTATCTATCTATCTATCTACATACAAATGGATAGATAGAAGTATCTCTATGTTACACAGAGATTCTTCTAAGTATCTCTATATTACACATTCTTCTAAGTATCTCTATATTATACAGAGATTCTTCTATCTACCCATTTGTATATAAATAGACAGATACATATACTCCTACATACTTAGTTTATATTGATTTTCTGTTTTCTATCCATAAGTTGGTCTTCTATTTGTAAAAATAGATAGCTGGTGAGACTGTGGTATAAACCAGGGAGCTCAGCTTGGTGCTTTGCAGTGATCTAGAGGGGCGGGATGAGGGGTAGGGTAGGAGGGAGTTTCAAGAGGGAGGGGATATGTGTATACTTATAACTGATTCATTTCATTGTACAGCAGGAATGAACACAACATTGTAGACCAATTATACTCCAGTAAATATTATCTCTCTATATATATAGATATAAAAGGCACAAAATAAACTTTTTTTTAATTGACATGATTTCATTGTTAATGTATAAATGTCTACGGTAATAATCTGGCAATGACCAGTAGCTCACATCACAGGAAAATGTTGCATGTTGTAATTAAACCACTGTTTGTAACATGAAATTTACAAACTATGTATTTTTGTGTGTATTTTCTGCACTTTAAAAAATTACATTCTCTGTATTCCAGTTGATATTTTAGATATTAAATTTTTTTTATTGTCTACATTTCAAGTGTTTCCTTATGTAATTTATAATTTATTTACTTTTGGCTGGGGTGGATCGTCATCGCTGTACAGGCTTTTCTTAGGTTGTGAGCAGGAGTCGCTCTCCAGTTGCAGTGCGTGGGCTTCTCACGGCAGTGGCTTCTCTTGTTGCAGAGCAGAGGCTCCAGGATGAGAGGGCCTCAGCAGCTGTGGTTCCCAGGCTCTTGAGCAGTCTCAGTAGTTGTGGCACACACGTTTAGTTGCTCTGTGGCACGTGGGGTCTTCCTGGCATGTGTGCTTAGTCGCTTAGTTGTGTCCAACTCTTTGTGACCCCAGGGACTGCAGCCCACCAGGCTCCTCTGTCCATGGGGATTCTCCAGGCAAGAATACTGGAGTGGGTTGCCATGCCCTCTTCCAGGGGATCTCCCCAACCCAGGGATCGAACCCAGGTCTCCAACATTGCAGGTGGATTCTTTACCTTCTGAGCCACCAGGGAAGTCTGGGCCAAGGATCAAACTCGTGTTTCCTGCATTAGCAGGCAGATTCTTTACTACTGAGCCGCCAGTGAAGCCCTTCATTATGTAATTTAAAAAATGTAGATCCTTAGAAAAGTAGACTGGTAGTTGAGCCTCTTGGTGCAAGGTTATGTTAAAGGGTTTTGTTATGTTAAACGGTTGGGAGAGTGATTCTTTCTGGTGTTCAGATGAACAACTGAAGAACCATGTTCTCTTTACACGAACCCATGAAATATTGATAAATAACTATATTTGCATGCATAGCTTCTAGTTAAGAGAATAAAGATTTGAGCAAGATTTAAAATGGAAACATACTAACCATAAACTTATTTGTGTGTATCTATGTGAATTGAGAAAAGCTTATCCATACTTTAATTTTAACAAAGAAACTCTTTATTTTCATTCAAAACTGTAGTCTGAGAACTAGTACATTAGGAACATCACAGTGGGGACTAAATAAACAGAAGTGTGGGAGGAAATAATCTGAAAGTAAAGCCAAAGAGATTACAGACAGAGATCATTGACGGAACTATGAGTGTGTGTACTTGAAACTAATAAGGCTAACTCATTAATCATGGCCTGATTTTTCAGACTGTGCCTCTCAAAATTGGTCTCATAATTTGTTCTCATCTCCAGGCCACTAAATGTTGAACACCCACTTCGAGTGATGCTCTCTGTTAAGCAGTGGGGGTGATACCTGGTGAATAAGCCTCCAGTCCTGTTCTCAGGAAAGCGCAAGTGAAATAACACAGGCGTCTAAACACAAACAACTGTTACCAAGATGGGATGCAGTCAAGGCCAAAGTAAAAGGAAAACCAAATGCTATGGGCACAAAGTGAAAGAAGATTCATTTTTAAAGGGAGATCGAATCAGTGGCAGTGCCAGATTTTTTGTATAAGATTAAAGGCAGCAACCCCATTGGAAGGGTGGAAGTGGCCCAAGGACTTTGGTGTTCAATTTCCATTTATGTGACAATCACACTCTTCTTAGTTACATATTGTATTTATTGAGATGTCTTTGTATAGCTGTTAAACATTATGAGAAGCAGAGGTTTCTAAGCTCTCATCTATCCTTTGGTGCAATCATAAGATTAAGTGAGAAAATGAAAAGAGCCTTGAGGGGTGTGCAGAATAGCTACAGTCACAAATACAGTCTCATGGAGAGGGATCAGAATCGCCAAGACACCTGAAGAATGCAATCGATTAGATTCTTAGGGGAATATGGATGATTCTCTGCTGACTTGAGAAATAAGGAGGAAAGTGGGTGGAAGGGAAAGAGTTGTTTGGGGAAATGAATTAGGCTGTAGCCAAATCATGGTGGAGCTTGCATGCCAAATGGGTGTCCTGAAGTCATTTGAGAGGCACTGGAGGATTTTAAGAAAAGTGACATGTTTAGAGCTATAATTCATTAGATTGATCCAGTGAAGTCTGTTCCTTGGTTTAGTTGTCACTAATTTGAATTGAAAACATTATAATAGAAGAAAAACTCCAGGGGGGTTTGTCCTCATAAATGGAATTCTTCCTCTTTGTTTCTCAGTGCAAGTCATTTAGCCACCAAAGAGCAATGTCAGATAGGACTGTTAACTCAGTCCTTGGGAAACTCAGTGCTTTTAATTGGGTTCTTTGGGTTTATTTAATATGTCCTGATTTAGATGAAAGAACATGTTCACTACCTGTTTTGTGGAGTATTCACAGAATTATGCCAGGACTTGCACATCAATATTTATACATTTGTTTTACAGTCTGTCATGTCATAATTAAAATAGCACACTGTTATACTCTCAAGGATTAAGAGAACTTTCTAAAGTGAGGTTTCAGCTTCATTGACTTCAAAGCAACAGATCACATGAAATTTGCTAGCTATTTTAGATTTATACAGATTGAATACTTTCAGTGAAAGATTGAGCCAGATTCTTTCCTGCTACTTTCTTGCTGAAGGAGAGAAATCGATTGTAGTTACATTTCTAGAGGATGTCAGAAACAAATATTCAAGGATGTTACAACTTGAGTTTTGATTAACAATTTTTTAGACTAGTAAAATTCCATCCTTCCCTGAGAAGCCTTGTTGAAATGAAAGTAACTTGTATTTAAATATTGGATATGTTATCAGTAAACAGCAATAATGTTTGTTTAAGAAATGCAAGAGAGTCTTAACGTTGTGATTTTCTTTTAGTCACTGCATTACAGATGAGAATAAAACAAAGTTCCTATTAGTGGACAAAGGTTAGCAAGGTAGGATTCTCTTTGAAATTGAATCAGAGCAGAGAACTTGAAGTGCAGAGACTTCTCTTCAGATAATACTTCACATTCAGCTTCAGTCCACTGAACAAACATCTAGTGTACTCATTAGGAAATTCAAAAGCAATTTAACATGTGATTTTTTTTCCCTTGGAGAGTTTACTGGCTAGAGAATACATTAATGATGTGAATAACTGCCATTTATCAAATGCTTGCTTTATTTCAGATATTTAGCTATCAAAGTCCTATGTGGATTAGTTTATTTAATCCTCATCAAAACTCCTTGAGGTAAGACTATCATTTTATGTATGTATGTTTGCCTGCATGCTTGTGGGTTTAAATTTATCTATTTATATTTTTTCTTCCAGTTTTATTGAGATATAATTGACATAGAGCACTGTAAAAGTTTAAGGTACATAGCATAATGATTCAACTTACATATATTTTGGAATTATTGCCACAATAAGTGAATTTCTATTATCTCATATAGATACAAAATTAAAGAAATAGGAAAAGATCTGTTTCCTTGTGATGGAGATTGTTAGAAATTATTCTAACTTTCATGTATAATATACAGTAGTATTAGTTATATTTACCATGTCATATATCAATCACATCCCTAGTACTTATCCTGTAACTAGATGTTTCATTGTCTTTATCTTATTGGTGAGGAATCAGACCCAGTGATGTTAAATAACTGCCCAAGATTTTATGGATATTAAGGGACCGGTCAAGCCAGGTTTAACCCAGGAAAGCCTATTTTAGGCCAGTGTTCTTACCTGTTACTGGACATTACCTCTGAGAAGAATTTACATGACACAGACACAGATTGTGCAACTCAGTAGAAGTGATGCACACTTGAAGAAAAATTTGTTAACTGACACAATTTGTTAAGCAACTGTACTCCAATAAAATTTAAAAAATAAGATAAAACAAATTAAAAAAATTGTTTCCCAAAGGCAGTTTGTAAGTGTGTTGTTTAGAATGCCAAACTTTTTTTTTTTTTTTTTACAGAAACTATGATATCCGGTGGTTAGTTTTTTGAGTCTACTCTCAAAAAGCCTAACTACTTCCTAACAGACCCAGGAAAGTTTGTGGTTAAGAACATAAGCCTTTGCATCAGACAACAGGGGGGAATTCCAGCCTCTGCCACTGGTTGCATAGCCTTGAACACACTCCTTTTTCTAAACCCAGGACCTCATTCACGGGGTTAATGATACCTAATAAAAGAGTAGGATCAAATAAAATAAGAGTGCCAAGTGCTTAGTAATGTGCTTGACACAGAGAAAGAGACAGGTTTTAAAGCAGATTAGCATGGGTTCTGTGGAGAAGGAAATGGCAGCCCACTCCAGTATTCTTGCCTGGAAAATCCCATGGATCGCGGAGCCTGGTAGGCTACCGTCTATGGGGTCGCAAAGAGTCGGACACGACTGAGCAACTTCACTCACTCACTCAGCATGGGTTCTGAGAACAGGGGACCAACTTCGTTATTTTATTTCTTTATTAAAATTAAGGACATCTTTCATTGCTTTTATATTATAGTAGCAGTATATATTCATTGCAGAAAAATTAGTAGATTTTATTAGTAATAATTACATTTAAATTGCCATTTAAACTGACAGAGACAATCACCATTGATATTTAGATAATTATTCTTTCAGTTTTGGCATTTTTTCCTTTTCACAAAACATGGAATCATTTTGCCTCATAATATTTAATAATCTGCTTTTAAACTTAAAAATATAATGAGAATTTCCCTCATTCCATTAGTCTATAACATTTTTTTCCTGATAGTATAGAATTCTTTGTTATGGATGTAGCATAACTTCACTTAACCATTATCTCTGAACATTTAAATGTTTACAACCTTTTTTTCTATTATGAACAATCCTGAAATAAACAGCCTTGTAGGTAAAAAATGTGTATTTGTTTTAAATTATTTTTAGCTTTAATCATTAGAAATAGAATCAGGTCACCAAATGGTATTCACATTTTAAACACTTTTGGTATTTCCTGACAAATTACCTTACATAACTGTTGTATCAATTTATATCCTTTCCAGCAATGTGTGAGAATGTTCATTTCTTTGAATCACCAACACTAGAGAGTATGATAGTTGCCAACCTGATAGGTGAATAGTATCTATCATTTTAATTTTAGTTTCTTTGGTTATCAATGATGTAAGATTTTTTCATAGTCTTTTTGGCTACTAGTAGTTTTTATGACTTGATACACTTTCTTTTTCTCTTGAGATAGTTGTCCTTTCATTATTGAGTTAAAAGTGCTAATTATAAATCAAGGTACAATGTGTGTCTCATATATTACAAGTGTACATAAATAGTTATTTAAATTTCTCATTTTCTCTTCAATCTTATTTATGCACCTTTTGATATGTATGTGTAGAGGTTTTTACTTTTTCAAGTTTGTCACTATTTGATTTTTTTCCATGAAATTTGATGTCTTTAAAATGAAATTAAAATTTCATTTAAAATTTTCAGTTAAAATTGTATTCAATCGAGAATTTATTTTAGTATATTTTGTTATATAAAAATGATTTTAATTCATTCAACAAACATTAACTAATAATACATGCCTACAGTGTATACCAGGTATGATTTTGCTTGGGCAATAATTGGTGTACAAGGCAGGCAGAATTCCTGCCCACAGGAGGAGCTCCTCCTTCAAGTGGCTCATTAGTTATGTTTGTACATTACTTTCCTCTCACTGACTTAAATTCCTCCTTCATTACACACCAAATACATACGTATAGTCAGGTATGCTTATACACTCTCTATTTGATACTGTTTATTTGTTTCTGTGTTTCTGTGCCAGTATCTCACTGTTTTAATGATCATAATCTTAAAACAATGCATTTTAATAAATAGCAAGGCAAGAACTAATTTCATTCTTCTTGCTTTGTTCTTTAATTTTTTTCTTGATTTGTCTCTTCTATTTATTTTTTAAATTTTTTTCTTGTGTCACAACATATATAACATAAAATCTTCCATTTTAACAATTTTGAAGTGTATGATTCAGTGACATTAATTATATTCACTGTATTGTGATATCCCCACCATTATTTTTTTCTAAAACTTTTTATCACCTCAAACAGAAATTTTCTGTCCATTAAGCAATGATTTCCTATAATCCCCTTTCCCCAGACTCAGTTCAGTTCAGTTGCTTAGTTGTGTCTGACTCTTTGCGACCCCACAGACCACAGCACGCTAGGCCTCCCTGTCCGTCACCAGCTCCCGGAGTTTACCCAAACTCATGTCCATCAAGTTGGTGATGCCATCCAGCCATCTCATCCTCTGTTGTCCCCTTCTTCTCCTGACCTCAATCTTTCCCAGCATCAGGGTCTTTTCAAATGAGTCTGCTCTTCGTATCAGGTGGCCAAAGTATTGGAATTTCAGCTTCAACATCAGTCCCTCCAATGAACACCCAAGACTGATCTCCTTTAGGATGGACTGGTTGGGCCTTCTTGCAGTCCAAGGGACTCTCAAGAGTCTTCTCCAACACCACAGTTCAAAAGAATCAATTCTTCGGCGCTCAGCTTTCTTTATGGTCCAACTCTCACATCCATACATGACTACTGGAAAAACCGTAGCTTTGACTAGACGGACCTTTGTTGGCAAAGTGATGTCTCTGCTTTTTAATATGCTGTCTAGGTTCGTCATAACTTTCCTTCTAAGGAGTATGTGTCTTTTAATTTCATGGCTACAATGACCATCTGCAGTGATTTTGGAGCCCCCAAAATAAAGTTAGCCACTGTTTCCACTGTTTCCCCATGTATTTGCCAAGAAGTGATGGGACCAGATGCCATGATCTCAGTTTTCTGAATGTTGAGCTTTAAGCCAACTTTTTCCACTCTCCTCTTTCACTTCATCAAGAGGCTCTTTAGTTCTTCTTCATTTTCTGCCATAAGAGTGGTATCATCTGTTAATCTACTTTCTTTCTCAATAAATTTGCCATTCTAGATATTTTATATCAAAGTGAAGTGAAAGTGTTAGTTGCTCATTCGTGTTTAACTCTTTGCGATCCCATAACTGTAGCCCACCATGTTCCTCTATCCATGGAATTCTCCAGGCAAGAATACTGGAGTGGGTTACCATTCCCTTCTCTAGAGATTTTATGTAAGTGAAATACAAATATTTGTCCTCTTATGTCTGGCTTATTTCACTTAGCATGTTTTTAAGGTTCATCCGTGTTGTAGCACATATCAGAGCCTGATTTCTTTCTATAGCTAGATAATATTCCAGTGTAGGTAATATAACACTTTGCATATATCCATTCAGTGGTGGTGTCCCTTGTATTATGCTTCTGGAAGAACTTTGGAATCATTTTGTCAAACTCCTCTCCCAAACTCCTCTAGTGTCTTCTTAACATTCTTTAATGTCCCTTTCTATCTACCTTTTGTTCTATTAAGCCTGTCTTCCCACTTTACTGGTACAGAATGCCTTCATACTGGCCCAAGCCAGCACTCTACCTTGATCCTGGAAGTTCCCTCAAGCTGCCTCATGCTTCACAGTTAACTAGTTACATCTTCATTCTCCAATAAATATGGACAATTTCTTTTTGCAATTAATCTCAGAGAGGTATTGGGAAAATTAGATGCCTCTTGGTGGAATGTGTATTTTAGGAAAAGGGTATTTGTGATTTTAAATGATTTGCTTTTTTAAAAAAAAATTCCAATAACATAGCAAAATATCTTTTAAAATTTTAGTCTACAGGAGGGTAGCTTATTTTTGAGTTGACAGCTCCTTAAGTCTGCCTGCCCATCCACAGTATGTTAAGGCATCCCTGTTTTGTCAGCTGATGTCTGTGTGAAATGTGAACTCAATTTTCTGTTGGCCTTCCTCCTATAGTAAGGACCATTATTGACTCCAGTGACAGTAGATGTGTTGGATGTAGTTTGTGTGTCTGGTTGGCAGTGAGTCGGTATAAATCAGGTACTATTTTAAAACAGAGATATCTTGTTAACAATCTAACACTAAACTGTGTATTCTGGTATGTAGTTCAGGGAAGCAAAAGAGAAATGAGAGCTGGCATGCTATGGGACAGCTTCATGGGTATTTCAAGAATAATTTATTTGAAAAAGATACGTTTCTTCTGGTCTTTGCAAAGGTAAGGACAAACTTCTAGAAGGAAGAAACTATTAGACTGATGATGTTTATTAGTCCACTGTTGCGTGTGTAGTAGAAAGGTCAGTGGCTTTGGAATTGTGTATAAATGGCTTAAGTTCTTGGTTCTGTCACTTGGTAGCCTATGTTATCTCAGTCAAATTAATGTTTCCTTTAAGCCTTAGTTTCCTCAACTATAAAATATACTTCACTCAGCTGTTTTAAAGCTCAAACAAGATAAATAGTGTGAGACCTCCTAGCAACATGTAGTCCATTGTAAACACTCAGTGAAGATCCATCTCCTTTCCCTTCCTTCCCTGTGATGATGTGCTCAGTCATGGCCGACTCTGCGACCGCATAGACTGTAGCCCACCAGGTTCCTCTGTCCATGGAATTTTCCAGGCAAGAATACTGGAGTGGGTTGCCATTTCCTTCTCCCTTCCTTTCCTCAGTCAGTTCAGTTCAGTCGCTCAGTTGTGTCCGACTCTTTGCGACCCCATGAATTGCAGCACGCCAGGCCTCCCTGTCCATCACCAACTCCTGGAGTTCACTCAAACTCACGTCTATCATGTCGGTGATGCCATCCAGCCATCTCATCCTCTGTCTTCCCCTTTTCCTCCTGCCCCCAATCCCTCCCAGCATCAGAGTCTTTTCCAATGAGTCAACTCTTCGCATGCAAAAATAGTCTGTATATGGGAACCATTTGTAGCACTGAAAATTCAACTCTTCTTGGTTAATGGCTGAATAAAGACAATGTCTTAATTTTTCAAAATGCCTCAACTTTCCTATGTGTAGCTTTCATTTTATGCTTCGCTAAATTATGGTGCTTGCAAAGCGCCTTGAGCTTTTCCAGTACAAAGAATACTGTAAGCAGGATGGAATTAACATTATCCCTAGTCTATAAAGTATCGGACCTGCGTTCTTAGTGATTGACAGGATACATGTTTATACAGTTGCTGTCGCCTAGGGACATCTTCTTGCCCGAGTCCTACAGTACTGTTTTGCCACCTGTAACTGTGCTAAATAAAAATGGTCCCATCTATCATTTCTGTAGCTTTTCCTCATAGAAGCAGTCTTGATAAAGATAAAAAACCCAGGACATCATAGCATCAACAATCTTTTCCTCTTCAAAGGCATCTTTCAGACCAGGCTCTAGCAGTCCCTTACAAACATTAATTATGTAAATCTTATACACTATTGCTTTGTGGGAGGTGAAGTGTTTAGTAAAAATGATCATCTGAACAGAGGTTGGCTGTGTGGGAGCGGAACAGAAATTTGGAAAGTGGGATGTGAGTGCTCAGAGAGCGTTCATTGCTAATACAAAGTCAGCTGCCTGCTAGGCTGGTGCTGTGAACACTTCTGCTAGGATTTTGAGTAATACATAAAATTCAGGCTATTCTTTGTGAGAGAGAAATTTGTGAGTGGTATGAGCTATTTAGGTCTTCCCTGGTAGCTCAGCTGGTAAAGAATCTGCCTGCCATGCAGGAGACCCCGGTTTGATTCCTGGGTTGGGAAGATCCCCTGGAGAAGGGATAGGCTACTCACTCCAGTATTCTTGCTTGGAGAATCCCCATGAACAGAGGAGCCTGGCAGGCAACAGTCCATGGGGTTGCAAAGAGTCGGACATGACTGAAGTGACTAAGCACAGCACACGAGCTACTTACATATTAAAGATATTAATTCTTAGGGTTAATTCTGCATACTGTGTACTCAATGGCACCCTGAGGTCTGGGGTTGAGTTGTCCCATGTCATAGCATGAAGAAACAACACCAGGTTGAACTCAGATTGAGTCCAGGTGGCTCATTCTGACTCCTGTAGGGAAGTAAATGGTAGATAAGAAATTTGGAAGCCCTTCGTCAGAGTATAACTTCCTGCTAGAGAATGATTTAGTGAAGGGTTGAACTTTAAAAGTTAATACCAAGAGTGTATAGGATTTATGGGCTTCCCTGGTGGCTCAATGGTAAAGAATCTGCTTGCAATGCAGGGGCTGTGAGTTCGAGATGCCGGTTTGATCCCTGGATCAGGAAGATCCTCTGGGGAAGAAAAGCAATCCACTCCAGTATTCTTGCCTGGGAAATCCCATGGACAGAGGAGCTGGTGGGCTACAGTCCATGGGGTCGCAAGAGTTAGACACAACTTAGCAACTAAACCATCGCAACTATAGGATATATATGGTTTATGCATATTTATTAGTATCTACCCTTTTTGCTTGTTTTATTTTGATTATTGCCCCTAATCATGAATATTTTGGGGGGAGGGGGAGAAACTATTTCTAAAAGCCTAAGAGAAATCCTATATGTTATTTATCTAAACTTTAATAATGCTTTTTAGGGTAACAGAAATTATATTATCCATTGTATCACAATGATACAGAATAGACTGATAAAAATATCAACTGTCTTCAGTGTTTCAGCACTGGTCATTGTTTACCATTTAGGACTTAAATTTTTTTTTACACTAGGTCCTTGTTGGTTACCTGTTT
This sequence comes from Bos indicus x Bos taurus, assembly GCF_003369695.1. Classification (NCBI taxonomy): domain Eukaryota; kingdom Metazoa; phylum Chordata; class Mammalia; order Artiodactyla; family Bovidae; genus Bos; species Bos indicus x Bos taurus. Next base: position 25,685,115 of record NC_040084.1, read on the forward strand.
TAAATATAGCAGTTTGTATGTGCCAGTCATAAACTCCCAATCTATCCCTACTCCCCACCCTTCCCTGCTGGTAACCATAACTTCATTCTCTAAATCTAAAATTGTATCATTTTCATTTTTTTTTACCTTTTAGGATTTCTTATAACTGATGTGTCTGGTTAATCTTTGAAATGAGAAAGCAAGTTAATGCTTTTGTAGTTTATTTGATAGGTAATTTTTTTTGCAATGTGGAATTAGTGTAGAAAAATCATGAAGATATCCTTGGTGTCTAGAACCTAGCACAGTACCTGAATACTTAATATTTGCTAAATGAATCAGAGCTACTGACATAAATCATTTTCCATAGTTGAAATCTTTGCTAATTTGATTCTTTGATTTCTGATAAACCCACTGGTTCTGCATATTTAAAAAAACATAATTTAGAATAGAAGGATCATTTTTTTTTCTGGTGAAAATCTTATACTTTACCATAATTACATTTGCCCAGAAAATGTAAGAGCTGCTGTGACAGTTCGTACGAACTACCTGTGGTGAATGAACATCAATTATCCACCCCCTTTCTCTCCTTCCTTGCAGTACTCAGGTTTTCCTTGGAAGAGCCACCCCTCCTCACTGTGTAGTAGCCCTTAGTTGGATGGGATTGAATTGCCTGCAGTACAGGGGTTGGACCTGAATTGGTATAGACCAATCAGAATACCCCCTGACTTGCTTGCTGTAGGCTTATATATGCATGTGCAGCAGTCCCCAGGTCACTGTTATTGGTGCACCAGAAATTCAGTCTCAAGCTGACTGAGAGATGTGAGTGAGAGCATGTGAAACAACCTTTCTGGGAGACTTGTTTTGGAGTCATGGGGGAAGGCTGAACTTGACATTATGGAGAAGGGCAAAACCAAGAAAACTGTAGAAAAACAAGAATCATGTTCCTGACAGAGCTACACCTGAAGCCAGCCCTAACTCTGACCTTTACTGTTATGTGAGTCCCTTTTGGTTTTTAAACTAGTTTATTAGAGGTTTTCTGTTCTTTGTAAGGGAGAAAAACCACCTTAATTGATATATATAGCCTTATCTTAATTATATTATTTTACAGGGAAATGTTAAAAAATACTAGTTTCTCTGCAAAATAGTTTTAACTTTGTGCTTTTAGAGAGGCACAATAATTTTCCTCTGACTAGAAGACAAAGATACTTTTGTGTATTTTAGGTAACAAAACCGCTAGAAAAACAGGCTGAAGTTTATGAGAAACTCCTAAATGTCGTCCTTTTCCCCCAACAAGTACCCGAGATGTTATGGGATTTTCGCATGGCACAATTCATCTATCATTACACGCACCTGATATTTACACTGCACCTTTTAGGCATTGTCTGTTAGGGGTTAAAAACCCTATTATGAAGGAGGCTAGAAAAAGAAAAGGCATGTCAACAATAAGTCCATTTAGGTAACCTTTGCAGAGTTGGTGTTTTTTTCATGTCAACAAGTCTTTTGCTTTATTTTTTGCCTTGGTTTCCATCACTGTTCATTTCAAAACTTCCCCAAGCCAGACTTTTCATGAGGAATCATCCAAAACAGAATACATTTGGAATTCTGCTTCTTATGACCTAGTTGTATCACAAGAGGGATCAAAGAGGTTTTGTTCTGTTTCTATAATCAACTATTTCTTTGAGAGGGCAGATTCATAAGAGTCTGAATTATGCTGAGAAATGCATACAAGGCAAGCAGCTACATGGCATGTTAATTACCTCCCTCCACTCCAGTGGGGGGAAAAAATATCAGGCAGAAACAGATGTCTAAGGTTAAATTCAGTTTGATTCTCTTCACGTAGAAAATAATTGGACTGTTTCCTTTATTCCTAGGCTTTTTCTTTTCTTTTCTTTCGTGTCTTATCTTTAGTCTATTTTCTCTCCAGCTCTTCCCTTTCATTTCCTAAGCATTCGCCTTTTGCTCATGTTAAGATTTCTACTTGACAAATTCTTCTCCTTGATGGACTCTATAGGACATAATATTAATACAAAGGGAACAGATGGCTGCCTGTGGAACCCACCAATTATGGTAGTACCTTGCTTAATCTGAATTGACTAATTAAAATCCTCAATTAACTGGAATTGATAATTCAGTATACATGACCTCTGCAGTGACCTCAAGATATAGTGAACTTGCTAATGAGTATCTAGAATTATTTTCCTACCTTTTGTTGTGAGGACACGAAAACAAAAGGCAAGGAAATTAACTCATTTAAGGGATTTATTAAAAGTCTAAAAAAATCAAATCCTAGTGTCTTATATTTGCTATGAAATCAGAATACATATAACCTAAGTTCTATATTTTCAGCATATATATGTGTAATTTTGTCCTTATCAATCATTATTGACATTTGGATTAATCACTAGTACTTTGAGATATTCCATTTTTCCATGCAATTTGATGAACATTTATTAACTTTCCAAAATATTCAAACTACTATGCTGTCAAGGTGATTAAAAATAAAAGAGTTTTCCAGTCACCACTGTCATCTAATAAATCACTCCAAAACTTATGGCTTAAAATAACAGAAGTCATTTTTTTATGACCACAGGTTCTTTGGGCAGGAATTCAGGAAGGGGCTTAGATGGGTTGTTTCAGCACTGGGTGTCTCATATGGTTGCACTCAGATAGTGGTTGGAGTTGGAAGAGAAAGACAGCTAGAGGAGTTAAGGCCTCTGTTTTCCTTCAAAGGGCTTTAGGGCCTGTCAGTGTGGTCTCTTTGAGTGGGATAGGTTGGACTTCCTTACAGCATGGACGCATCAAGGCAGTTGGATTGCTTGCATGACAGCTCAGAGCAAGAGTTTAAAGTAACAAGGTAGACCCTGTATCACCTTTCATGATTAGCCTTAAAAGTCATGCGGTATCATTGCTGCTGCATTTCATTGATTGCAAGAGTGTCATCAGTCCCTTCAAATTCAAGGAGAAGGATATTAGACTTTGTATCTCACTGAGAGTGCTAAGTTTCTAAAAAGGTATGTGAACTGGATTGTGGTCATTCTTGGAAAATAAAATTTGCCATAATGAATGAAACACTATCTTTTCCAAAGAAGTCCCTACTCGAGTGAATAGAACCATTAGACGTTTCTTTTGTCCCAGTTATGCCATGAAAAAAATTATAAAGACACTAAAAGATTACAGAGGCAGAAAAGTCTAGGAACCTCCTGGATAAAAATAAGACATGGACATCCAACTGCAGTCTTAGCAGGCCCATAACTGACATTTGTAGGGTCTGAGGTTTGATAGAAATGAAGCTCTTAGCTTCTTCCTGTCTTTTCCCATTACAACAGAGGAGCTGTTGGGAGTGAGCATACCAAAGGCAGATCAACTCTTTGGAGGAAGAACCAGAGAATATGCTTTTGCATGAGTAAGAGGCCCATGCAAAAGCAGATTCAGTGTAGATTTAAGTGAAGAATTCTGGAGTCCAAAGTATGTGGTTTAAGAAAGTAAACTGGGGCTGTGGTGAACATGCCCAGCTGGGCCCACAGACTCCAGCCCATGTGGAGGGTTGTGGCTGGAGGGCCTTCTAAGATTCAGGGCCCTGGGCAAGACCTAGGCCAAGGGAGGTACTAAGCCCCAGCACAGAACTCAGTATACAATTGGTCCTCAATATATATGTGACATATAAAGTATTCTGGGGCAGATTCTGATAAGTATGATGGAAGAGGCAAGTATTGGCTGCTGTGAAAACTGCAGAAAAGAACCATTAATGTTGACTAGGTATCTAGGGAAGACTTCTGTGCCTGCTACCTTCAAGAATGAGGAATGAGGGATTGAAGAAGTAGGGGGAAGTGGGATGGGAAGTCAGGAAAAGGCAGGAATTAACAAATTCTAGAGGCAAGCATCAAAAGTAAATCTAAAATTGTGTTCCCTGTCAGGGTGAAGCTGGGTTTAATGGCTTTCCAAAGCATAAACAACCCAATATCTCTAAAAACACATGCAAATTCCAAACTTATTAAAGCCTCTGAAGCCACCAATACCAAAAAGGAAAGAAAAAAAAAATCTAGAAACAGCAAATTTGGGTTTTTTTGTAAGTAATAAGTGGATGTATGTAGAGAGAAACACACTCCACAGGCCATCTCAGAAGGCCTTGAAATGTGAAGTAATTTCCTAGGCTAATGAGTGGAAGGATTATTCCAACTATTCTGGGGAATGGGTGGAGAGTTCCAGCAGTTGGGTCACTGCCCCTTTTTCAGTCTTTGATGGTAGCCCCGGAACTGTCATGGTGCCTGTGGGTGTGCCAAGTAGCTCTCTGATGTGTTATACTGAGGTTCAAGGTCTAGTGGAAGTCAACTCCTCGCCATCTTAGACTTATTTGGTTCTAATGAGTTCATGTTGTGTCCTCAGTTTATCTCATTCTTTCAAAGGTTTTGCCCTGCCCCGTTCCCTCCTGTTTCATTCCCCCCTCAGCAGTTTTACTCCCATATTCTTATGGGAAGCGGAGGGGTGATGGTCCATCTTCTGTAATTGCTTCAAGGCCAAGTAGGGATGTTGACCCTGCCTGTCAGGGAGTAAAAATCTCTGAATACCTGATCTAGGGACCCGAGGGGCAGGATATAATTGGTCCTTGTTTTAAGGACCTTGTTTTAAGTCAGGATGGGATGGAAACCTCCCATAGCCATCATCTTGATGTGGAACTGTTGTAACTGCTTCCTTAGCTATAGAAAGAGCAATTTTTAAATTAACTGTATGCACTTAAAAAATACTGTTTTGACTCTATGCTCTTTGCTTTTTTTTTGTTTGTTTGTTTTTTAATGATTTTATTTATGGCTGTGCAGGCTCTTCATGCTGCGTGGGCTTTTCTCTAGCTGCGGCGAGCAGGGGCTGCTCTCCAGTTGGGGGTTGTGGGCTTTTCTCTAGCTGTGGCGAGCAGGGGCTGCTCTCCAGTGGGCGCGGGGCGTGGGCTTCTCACTGCGGTGGCTCCTCTTGTTGCGGAGCATGGGCTCTGGTGCCCACAGACCTCAGTTCTGCGGCGCCCGGGCTCGAGAGCCCTGGCCCAGTGGCTGTGATGCATGGGCTCAGCTGCTCTGCCACGTGTGGTCTTCCCAGACCAGGGGTGGAACTCGCGTCCCCTTCTTTGGCAGGGGGGCGACTCTTTACCACTGAGCTGCTAGGAAAGCCCTCAGGCGTATTTTAGACTAGTTTTCCACGCTCCTATCTGGTGAGAGAGGCCTGGGAGCCGGGAGTCCTCAGCCACAGTGCTGGGTCTGCCATCAAAAGCTCTGGGGCCTCTAGCGAGCGCCTGCCCCTCCCTCAGTCGTGTCTGACTCTTTGCCCACCAGGCTCCTCTGTCCATGGGATTTCCCAGGCAAGATTACTGGAGTGGGTTGCCATTTCCTTCTCCATGCTCTTTGCTTCTTGATTAAGTATCAATTTTATGTTCTGTAGGGAGATAATAAAGATATTTTAGTCCTCATTGAATATTTTAAAAAATTATTGCTTAGTTAAAATTTTAGCACCATCATTGTTAGCAATGTCATAATTTTTTACAACTGTCATCAAATTGGGAAAACGTTTTGTCATACTGTTGAACTGACAAACCCGCTCTCTATTTTTAATATAGTTAAGGATTTGTTTAAAGCTAGAATTCTGATAAATTCTATCTCACATTGTTATCATAAACTGTGAGAAATATGGACCTTTTATAATTGTGTGTTGTTTTTCAGTCTCTAAGTCGTGTCTTACTCTTTGTGATCCCATGAACTTCAGCATGCCAAGCTTTCCTGTCCTTCAGTATCTCCCAGCATTTGCTCAGACTTATGTCCGTTGACTCAGTGATGCCATCCAATCATCTTATCCTTTGTTGCCCCCTTCTCCTCCTACCTTCAATCTTTCTCAGCATCAGGGTCTTTTCCAATGAGTCAGCTTTTCACATCAGGTGGCCAAAGTATTGGAGCTTCAGTTTTAGCCCCAGTCCTTTCAATGAATATTCAGGTTTGCTTCCCTTTAGGCTTGACTGGTTTGATCTCCTTGCAATCCAAGGAACTCGGAAGAGTCTTCTCCAGCACCACAGTTCAAAAGCATCAGTTCTTTGGTGCTCAGCTTTCTTTATGGTCCGACTTTCACATCTGTTCATGACTATTGGAAAAAACCATAGCTTTGACTATATGGACCTTTGTCAGCAGAGTGGTGTCTCTGCTTTTTCCTACATGGTCTAGGTTAGTCATAACTTTTCTTCCAAGGAGCAAGCATCATTTAAGTTCATGGCTGCAGTCACCATCCACAGTGAATTTGAAGCCCAGGAAAATAAAATAATTGTATTTAAATGCTTCTTAAAATGTATTCCTGATAAGAGAAAACATCTCTTTTTGAATAGATTTTAATGAGAACCAAATCCTCTGTTAAAATATTAGACACTTGATTTTTGAAGAAATTTCTACAGATTAGCTTCTGGCTCCATACATTTCAACCTCATCATCCACCATCACATGCCATCAGACCTGAGCTATGAAGGAATCCACCTCTGGTCCTGTATCTCTATGTCAGGAGGCCAGGAGAGGTGACACAATGGGTTGTAAGAGGATTCTTAGAACGGCAGTGGTGACTTTCATAGAAGTATCTGTGAACCATGTGCATATGATAATGTCCTGAAACTGTATGTATCCCTAACTGAATCAACCACCCCTTAATCATATCCTCCAAAGGCACATGGCCATCCAGTGTTACTTAATAGGAGGGAAAGTTGGAGTGGAAAGAGACAGTGGCCTGAACCTCTTGCTGTTAAAAAATATATACATATTACTTTGAACATTTAAAAAAGTCATGTA